>NW_027361843.1:1200000-1800000 GCF_039654945.1 Dendrobates tinctorius | reverse complement strand
AGGGTGTAGAACTGAGTTGTGCTCGGTGCTGTCACATTCGGTACACCTTGCACTAACCTCACAGTCCCTGGCGAAGTAGGATGTTGAAGAGCAGCATTTATAGCAGATGCGGTTCTCCTTAAGGAAGGCCTTCCTTTCTTGTAATGACTTTTCTCTGAAAGCTCTGCACTTAAGTAAGGAATGTGGTTTCTTGTGTAAGGGATACTGCCTGCTTGGGTCCTTGGATTTGTCTTCTCCTTGACCGGAGCTGAACTCTTTGCGAACTGAACATGTGGAAGAAATGTTAGTTTTGTGGACCTCTACAGTTGTTCTACGAGGTTTACTAACAGAGTTATTGGCACATGACAGCATGAAATCAAAGCTAGGATCATTTCTAATTTTTGCTTGTTCTGAGACAAAATCTACAAACACATTGAATGGAGGAAATGGTACATTGTAAGTCTGTTTATACCTAGAACCATATGTAACCCATTTGTCTTGCAGGTTAAATGGGAGTTTTTGAACTATGGGGTTCACACCTCTAGCAGTGTTGAGATATGTCAACCCCACAAGATCTCCTTCTGCTTTTGCTACACACAACTCCATGAACAAGTCAGTTAATTCTCTGAGCTTTGAATAATCCTTGTTTGCTATTCTAGGAAAGTCCTCTATTCTTTTAAACAAGGCACTTTCTATAACCTCTACAGAGCCATAGCATTCATCAAGTCTATTCCAAATTCTTTTGAGGCCGACATCTGGATAATTTACATTAATGTCTCTGATTCTCTTTGCGTGTTCAGCAGTCTCATTTCCTAGCCATTTTACCAAGAGATCCACTTCACTACATGATAGACCTATGTCTCTTATGGTATTTTTGAAGGAGGCTCGCCAAGCCCTGTAGTTTTCAGCATGATCGCTGAACTTTACAAGTCCCTTAGTGACCAACTCACGTCGAGCAAGGAACTTGGAAAAGTCCATCGTGGCTTGATTGGCAATGATGCCAGCTGATGGAGTGTTGTCAGAGTACATGTGTGCTGTGCGATCATACCTGTTAGATGTCTCTGGTTTGGTCCAACTGCTGTAGTATGTTTCTGAAGCGAAGGGATTCTTTTTAAGCCGGGACAGATTCCGGATCTTCTGTTCTGGAGAAAGATTATTGTAGTCAGTATCATCCCAATGTGTATTCCATTGCTTTTGGTAGGGAGACTGATAGTTGGCTTTCTGGGGGTCCGAATTATGTGGTTGGCTTGACTTGTTGACAAAATGCTCTGTCTTCGCCTGTGGGTCTGGATCGTCATTTGATTTGGAATGCTGATGGACGTACTCTGCAGTACGCTGCAATGGATCGTGAGTAACTTGTTTTAGGCCTAGCACACTGCTGCGTCTGCAGTGTTCGTAGTCAGAATATATGGCAGCTTCTAAGGCTTCTGCTTCTGCTATGGCAGCTGCTGTTTCTTTTTCAATAGCAAGTTTCTGTAATGTTGCTTCAAGGCGTGCTTTCTCTGCATCCAGGCATGCTTGTTCACGTGCTTTTTCTGCTTACAGGAATGCTTGTTGGCGTGCTTTTTCTGCATCTAGGCATGCTTGTTGTAGTTTCAATTCTATCTCTTGCTCAGCAAAGGTGCTTCTTGCTTTTGCCACTTCAGCTTTTGCGCGGGCAATAGCGGCGGCATTGCTGACGGATGATGTCTTGGAACAAGCAACTCGTGATCTCATCTTGAAAGAGGATGCTCGTCCTTGAGACATGATTCAACAGTTAGGCAACCGCTGTGATATCCCTTTGTCGGCTCTGCGTGGATAATGGCGGGCTCCGTATGGTCCGATTATTCGGTACGACCGTTAGGAGGTTGCTGCAATATCCATATGCAATAACCGTATGCTTGGATAATGGCAGGCTCTGTAACGTCAGATCTTCTGAGCTTGTTCTCAGCAGTTGTTTCACTATACAGTCCTCATACACGTTAGCAGGGTGTGCAATGAGACATGTAGCTAAACCCCCTGTCTTCTTTAAGAAAAGAGGCTGTAAAATTGTAACCTTCTTTTATTGATTGCAGATGTGACAGGAAAGGGTGAAACTATAGGATGCAATAATAGCATTTCAGAATACATAACTGCACAGAGCATGAAACACAAATAGTCTGCAATACACAGGTAACATGAGGTAATATACAAACTGATGATTGCCTACTTAGTACAACAAGCGTATTGATAAACACAGGATTATAACACCTAGATAGTGCTTACCAACTATGCTTAGAGCAGGCTGTTTAAGGAGCATGAAGAACACGAATGGTGTAGTTTCTCCTAAGACACATGGAGGAATAATGGCTGCTGTTCCCTTCACAGTGTCATAAATAAGACCATGATGCAATAGGAACAATCCCACAATGCCCTAGGAACTTCCCACAAGACATTGCCATTTAAACTAGAATCTATGCATTAAATGGCCAGCAGGTTACCTTACAATATGAAATATATGAAGGATTAATACACACAAAAATACAATGTCTGTAATAATCGGAGACATAAAAAAATTGACTAGACTTTCTAGACAGCAATTATATGGCTGGACAGAACAAGCGGCATTTTTAACATGCATGCGCAGGAAGTACATCATTACCTCCTCCCATCGGCGCCTGTGTCACATGACTGCGGGTCGCCGACAAGTTGGCATGACAATCTTGGATTAGCAGGAGACCCCTGTGATTTTCAAAGTCGGATAACAATGAGCGCCGCCCAGCAGTCGGTGCTCATAGCAAGTGAGCATATATGCTACGTAGAGCAGGGCTGATTACTGCTTCTTGTCTCCCATTGAGATTATTGAAGCAAGTAAAAAGTAAAAAATTTTTTAAAAATTAAAAAAAATAAAACAATTTAAAAGTTTAAATCACCCCCCTTTCGCCCCATTCAAAACAACAAAAAACATATTTGATTTCGTTGTGTTCAGAATCACCCGATCTATCAATATTTAACCCTTACATAATTACTGATGACAGAATAGTACATCATCGGTAAGTATCCCCTGCTTTGAGGTGGGCTCCAGCTGTTATAAACAGCTGACGTGCCCGCAATAGGCGATCTGCTCGTGCCTATTAACTAGTTAAATCCCACTGTCAAAGCTGACATCGGGCATTTATCTAGCGCTTCCGGCCGCCGGGCCGGTAGTGAGAGCATCGCCGACCCCCATCACGTGATCTGGGGTCGGCGACGCATGGTCTTGACATCCAGAGGTCTCGTGGAGACCTCTATGGTTGTTGCAGGCACATTGCTGTGAGCGCCTCCCGGTGGTCAGCGCTCTTAGCAATGCAGTAAATCTGCTATATATGGGTGATTTGCTCATCGTCCATATGTAGCAGAGCCGATCAAGTGTGGCATGCTTCTAGCTTCCTATGGAGGCTATTGAAGTATGCCAAAAGTTAAAAAAGTGTTTAAAAATTAAAAAAATTTAAAAAAAACTAAGTTCAAATCACCCCCCCCTTTCACCCCAATCATAATAAAACAATAAAAAAATCACACATACACATATATGGTATCGCCACGTTCAAAATCGTCCGATCTATCCATAAAAAAAAGGTTAACCTGATCGCTAAATGGCGTAGCGAGAAAAAAATTCAAAACGCCAGAATTAAGGGTTTTTTGTCACCGTGACATTGCATTAAAATGCAATAACGGCCAATCAAAAGAACGTATTTGCAAAAAAGTGGTATCATTAAAAACGTCAGCCCGGCATGCAAAAAATAATCCCTCACCCGACCCGATCACGAAAAATGGAGACGCTACGGGTCTCGGAAAATTGATCAATTTTTTTTTTTTAGCAAATTTTGGAATTTTTTTTCACCACTTAGATAAAAGAGAACATAGACATGTTTCATGTCTATGAACTCGTAATGACCTGGAGAATTATAATGGCAGGTCAGTTTTAGCATTTAGTGAACCTAACAAAAAAAGCAAAAAACAAGTGTGGTATTGCACTTTTTTTGTAGTTTCACCGCACTTGGAATTTTTTTCCCATTTTCTAGTAAACAAAATGCTAAAATCAATGATGTTGTTGAAAAGTACAACTTGTCCCACAAAAAATAAGCCCTCACATGGCCATATTGACGGAAAAATAAAAAGTTATGGCTCTGGGAAGAAGAGGAGCGAAAAACGAAAACGCAAAACTGAAAATACCTTCCGGGGGTTAAGGGGTTAAAGTTGTTTTTACTCTTCTTGGTGACACTTGTGTTATTACAGAAATCTACCAAGTAGAGTGTTCATAGAAGGTGCCATAATATTATGTTTGTTCTTTCAACTGAGGGGAACAAAAACTAGCAAACATCAAAGCTGCCAACGTGTGACTAGTCGTGACTGACATCTAATGGTTGTTAAATCAACAGCCTGCCAGACTTGGTCTGTTCACAATATCGTTGTGATTGTGAGTATTCTTTTCTTGAGGCATGAGCAGAAACACATCTACGACCAAGGAAATCAAACTGAACATTGTAAACCTCAAACACAGCACTCAAAAGCCTTTTAATTGCTTATTTTATTTGTCTAATTAAAAATAATAACGGTGGTACCAATGTCAAAAAACAAATCCAGCCTGACATCTAAAATGAAAGGATTAACCTTTGACAAAGTGATTGCATTTGATGTTTTCTGATCGCACCTAATCACTGTGGCTGCTCTGCCATGTACACAATGGTCGCCTGTCAACACTTGGCAAAATGTGTTTTTCCCTCCTTTGTAATAAGTAGTGTAAATGGTTTAAAAGTAAATCAACAATTTATTTTACATGAATAACATTTAAAACTGTCTGAAATAATCCACTTCTTGTATTGCTATCAGCTGCATGAACTTTCCCCATGTCAGTAGAGTTTAAAGCAAATGACAAGAAAATGTTGCCTAATTTCTTAGGGACAATGGTCACAAGTAAACACTGTAAAGATTGTTTTTAGCTCAGAACTCACAAGTGTGAAGTCTAAGTGTTTATCTCAATATCTGGAATAAAATGGTTTTGTAAAGATTTTTATAGTAAGTTATTTTGATCAAAACATATGTTTTATGTATGTCTATTCAATTATCGAGCCATTTCCTTCAAAGCAACGAGTAATGCAGGAGTGCGGAGAACATGTAACTTGTTACCAACATGGACACTTTTCTGAGGCTCATATTTAAAAATAATGTATCAATAAAGTAGCTATTGTACTACAGTGGAGGTGGTGGACTTTCCTTACGGTATATTTGGAAGAAGTATACAGTGCTATTGAAATGTAACTCTTACTATATGATGTGCCTTCAATGGGTATTACCATCTTCAAGATCCTATCCCAGTATGAAGTAGGTATAATAATATTAGCCAATATCTCCATGAGAAATTTACTATAGTTCTTCCAATTCGCTATGTCACTGTCACGATCCAGGTTGGATCTGACAGATTAAATGCACAAAGTAACTTTTTTTTTCCTTTGGCTTTTTGACAAAGGTGGTTTTGCCCCCGGTGGCCATTAGGGTCATTGCACTGTGGTGATTTCAGTTGTAGTTTCCCCCCCGGTGGCCATTAGGTTCATTGCACTTTGGTTACCTTAGTTTGTGCACGTATTTAAGTAACAGGTGTGGTAGCTCTATAAGAGAGTATCAGGTGTGTTAATCACTGTTGATGATAAGTTTCTCATTTGCAAGCAAGCCTTGGTAAAGAATGGAGCTGAAGGAGAGTCACTGGCAGCCCAGTCAGAGTGCTGGAGTAGCAGCTATGGTGTCTGCAAGGAAGGCTGGCATGGATTGGTGGAGTGTCAGCTATGGTGTCTGCAAGGACAGCTGGCATTGCTTGGTGGAGTGGCAGCTATGGTGTAGAGCTGCACTCAGAATGCTGGACTCGGTTGCGGAAAGCTGGACTCAAAATGTTGGACTCTTTGGCAGAAAAGCTGGACTCATTTGCTGGACTCTGCTTCGGGACCGCTGCACGCAGGTGTGAACTCTGTTTGCTCCAAGGCTGCACTATGGTGCTGAGAAGATCCGTTGCTGGACAGTGCACCCAGATGTTGGTCTTGGTGGAGGAAAAGATGCATGCAGGTGGTGGGCTCTGTTGCTGGGAGCGTAAGCAACTGAGCAAAGCTAAATGGTGTTCCCCTGTTATGTCACTTTTCCTTATGCGTGTTTAGTGCAGTGGTGGGATTAGTTTCCGCACCGACCAATTCCCTAGTGAGGGTTTAGGTGCAGGGCGAGTCAGGGTTTTTCGGTTCCTGATCGGCGCCCGGTGCGGAACCGGCCTAGGGAACGTTAGGAGTGTAGAGACACTGACTCAGGGGAGGGCAGGAGGTCTCCACTTCCCTGTTCCCTATCGCAGGGCCACCATTGTTATTGTTACCCAGGTTTTCCCTATTCCCTTGTCTTATTGTATTAGTTACTGGCCTGCGGGCCGCGTCACATCGGAAAATTACACGTGCCGCATCCTGTTGTATCAGTTACCGGCCTGCTGGCCGTGTCACTCAGGACGGGACACGTGACAGTCACTTTATCTATGTGCAGGGCATTACAGTAGCTTAGGTGTGCATGGTTTTGACCACTAACAACTAACTGTCACTATGTGAGTGGTCGTAATCATGGATATATATTGTTTAACAGATATTATATTACTAATATTAATATTATTACAGCTATTGCATATTGGGATAGGAGATGTACAGTAGATGGGAATACCCCTTTAAGCCCTCCGTACACATTAGATAAAATGAGCCAAACCTGCAATATATAAGCAGGATTGTCAACTTTCTAATGTTTATGGGGGTCTCATGACTCTCCACCCCCATAGATGATGTCAGGGCAGAGAAAAATCTGGTCTGTTGGATTTTCAATGGTCATTCCTTTTATTCCTCCTAAGATAAGTGATAGAAGTGTCTGGCAGTGGATCGTCCATAGAGGACATGGGAGCATCAGCCAAGTGTTAATTGGTATAAGGGATTCCACAGTGTTAAGTAGCTGCAGCTTGACAGCTAATCTGTATAGGGGTCTGCAATGTAAAGCTCGCCATACTCATAAGATGGCTGTGACCCGAATGATGCTATGGCCGATTGTTCTGCCGACTGCTATCTCAAGTAACTCTCCCATACACCGCAGCGATTGTTCGGCCGAGCACTCCTGTGTTCTCTATGAGAAAGTTGCCGACTGTCTTGGTGACAGGACAGATGTTTTTGTATACTTATAGTACTGTAGGTTAGTTAATTTTGAAATCTCCATTCCTTATTTCTCAAGACCAAATGCAATTACCAATTTGTTAGTTTATGAATGACTTGTCAGCGTACAGTCTGTTATAAATGATAAAGCTGTATTGTTGATCATCATTGATCTTGCCTAACTAAGATCCTTAATGGTATAAGATAGATGTCTTCATAGATACATTCACTGTACTGTACATTTACTCCAGCTGTCACTCTTTGGCAATAGTAATGCACTTCTCCACTGGGGAGGAGTTTTCTGCCCCTTAGGATCATTTTGATGAAAATTTAATTTAGATCAGGTCCATCTGAATGTCAAACCTTTTATAGTCTATAGTTTAAAAATTCATTCTGCATAAAACATGTATACATCTACTATTCTTCATCTTTAATCTCCTGAAGGTGAATATCCATTTCTTACCTATTTCTTCTATTTCCTTATGTAACTGTCTCTTCTGTCCACTCAGCACTGCCCATTGTACGTATACTACTGCTGATGAAATTCAAAAAAATATTCTGCACTTGAAGAAGTTTTGAAGTATTGATTAATGTGCTGTCACTGTCTGTTCCCAGACAGAAATTCCTTGATTAGAGGCTAATTATATTGACTGTGTAAAATATACTTAGCATAAAAACTGAGCACACTGAGCTTTGCAATCATTACTCCCCCATGTTGAGTTCTAGGAAAGGTGTTGCATTAGGCCAAAGTGTTTTTAAAGAGTTCTCTGCATTACAACAAGGTTAATTAGAATGTAATAATAGCTGGGTAGAACTTTCAAGTTTAGCATTAAGAAATTGCAAAAGAAGTTTAAGAGTTAATGTTATTAATATTACTTATTAATTGGAACTTGTCAGATCAGGATTTCTTATTTAAAAGGAACCTGACAGCTGACACATGATATCCCACTGATCGGCCAGCATGTATCAGGCATTGGTTATATTATTACAACGAGATATGTTTAAAGGGAACCTGTCAACAGGATTGTTCTGAGTAACCTACAGACATTGTCAGGTTGGCGCTGTTATGCTGATTAAAATGATACCTTGGTTGATGAAATCCATCTTGTGGTTGTTGTTTAATCTTTATTTTCAGTCCTTGGCCCTCTTCTCTTCTCTCTCTACATGGCCCCAACTGGACAGACCATCAGCAGATTTGGCTTTCAGTACCATCTATATGCTGATGACACACAACTATACACGTCATCCCCTGACCTTACCCCTGCTGTACTACAGAACACCAGTGACTGTCTGTCCGCAGTCTCATCATGTTCACTCTCTATCTGAAACTCAACCTTTCCAAAACTGAACTTCTTCTGCTCCTGCCCTCTACTAACTTCCCTAAATCTGACCGCCCTCTCCGTGGGTGGCACAATAATAACGCCTTGGCAGCAGGCTCACTATCTGGTTGTTATGTGTGACACCAATCTTTCCTTCACCTCCCATATACAATTTCTTGCCCGCTCTTGCCGCTTACACCTAAAGAACATCTCTAGAATACGCCCCATTCTTGCAATGGAAGCAGCGAAAACCCTCACTGTCGCCTTGATCCACTCCCGCCTGGACTACTGTAATGCTCTATTAATTGGCCTCCTCCTCACTCAACTTTCCCCTCTCCAGTCCAACCTTAATGAAGCAGCCAGGGTCGTTCATCTAGCTAATTGGTACTTGGACGCGTCCGCTCTTCGCCAGTCATTGCACTGGCTGCCCATTCATTACAGGATCCAATTCAAACTGCTTGTCCTCACCCACAAAGCTCTCCACAGTGCAGCACCCCTCTACATGTCCTCCCTCATTTCTGTTTATCGGTCTACCCGCTCATTACGCTCTGCAAACAACTTTCGACTAACCTCTGCACTAATCCGTACCTTCCACTCCCGGCTCCAAGACTTCTCCCACGTTTCGTCAATCCTCTGGAATGCTCTACCCTAAGAAATTAGGACTATCCACAACTTACACAGCTTTAGGCGCTCCCTCAAAACACATCTGTTCAGAGTGGCCTATCATGTTCCCTAATCAAAGTCATTTTATGTGTGTGTAGCCCATTCACTATCCATCTGAGAATAACCCTCCATCAAACTCCCCCGCACCCAACAGCACCACATAAACTGGCTTATGACTACCTCACGCAGCCTTTATTTGTATCTCCCCCACTTCATTGTAGATTGTAAGCTCTTATGGGCAGGGTCATCATTATTTTGCTTTAATTATTGTATTACTTTGAATGTTGTTACTTATGACTTGTATATGAACTGTTAAACTGTAAAGCGCTGCGGAATATGTTGGCGCTATATAAATAAAAATTATTATTATTTTCAGTTAATAATATGCTCATGCTCCGGGGCGGGACTGTGGGGGTCTTTATGTCGTGCTCTGATTAGGTATTCATACTGATGGCTTATGACAGGTCACTGATCCCTCACTGACCTTCCCTCTATTTTACATACTGGTTATTATATATATTGGAAAAAAAAAATCACATTCAGCACTCAGGTGCCAGCGCTGTAGCATGGTCGCATCTATAATGTGCATTAAATTGTTTTATTTAGTCATATAGATTTATTCTGAAAAAAAAATATCTTCTCTATGGACATCAAGCCCTAAACTAAAGTTATCCCAAGTCATCATTCCCATCTGCACTAACAAAACAAAGTGGATTCAAGTCTAAATGTGAATTATGCTATTAGTCTAGAGCTGTGCCACTTACTATATGCTTTTGTATACAATGTTATTATTTTCTTTGTACTTGCTATAAGACACACAAGAAAGAATAATACAGTAATCACAATAATCCAATTCTTGTGCAATCAACTGGCCACTATTTATTTCTGTGAGTGTAAAATTATAGGTTAGTTTGTGATTTCCTCCAAAACGACCTCCCTATAAAATCATCTGCTGTAATCCATTAGCTTGTAAATATAAAGTATCCGCCGTCTAAATTGAACAATCACCAAAAAAGTATTTTAAACTAGCGCTCATTTTATTTCATTTGCATGCATGTTGTGTAATAGTTTCCTTTCTCTCTGCCCTCTATCCTCACTGTAAAAAGAGATCGTAACACCAAATATCTGTGCCTGTGGCATATGCTAGATGGTACTGATGCACAAATAGTGATTGAGAAAAAAAATCACAATTGAAATACAAAAAGTGAAAACCGATCAAAATCAAATCTGCTAATGAGAGGTTAGGATCCAGATGGGTTCATGCTCTTGGCTTTGATTTGTATCATTATAAACTAGCTGCAGGAAGCTCATCCATGGAAGTTCACTGGAGAAAACTCCACATCAAATACACATAGATAGCGGCATCCAAACACAATGATGCACTGATATCTTAAGCCCTAGCTTTATGCTGTACCTTGTCTTTGTTATGACATAAGAAATTGTTACCTTACCTTACTCCAGTACTCCTCTTTGTTTCTTGTTAGCGCATCACTTCTCTATGGAAACAACAGCTATCTGCTACCTGCGTACAGCTGTAATGCGGAATTGTCATAGGAATGGTGCCCTTAATTGGCTTTAGCACATTATTTCCACTCTGCTGTCTTCTATGCTTCTAAGTCTGTTTTTCTTGCCTATCCCTAGCTTTTTGCTGCATTTTACTACATTTATTTTTCTATGTCCTTATTTTGGCCAGTGGTTTTGTTGCTTTTAGCTGTTGGCATTAACATCTTGAAGCTTGTGCACACTCAGGTACATATTACTTTGTGCATTGATGAAACCTTTATCAAGTAGTCACAACTCTTTTCCGCCTAGTTCTTTAAGGTGTTCGTCCGATGGGTATCTCGGCCAAGTGTTCTTGTGTTTTTTATAGCATAAGAGGAGAAAGCCACAGTTATAAACATCTGGTAATCACTTATTTCCATGCAAAATATTGGACATTTAAATTTAACCTGCACAATCCCGAGAGATGATATAATGAAAAGCTGGCCTGTGGGGGTGCAGTGGTCAGCTGTCCACCAAGTTGTGAAGTCTCTTACCAATTGTAGATGTGATTCCTCTAGTAGAAGATTCTTGAAACATACAAACTGGTTTTCGGCTCTGGACTAGAGCCTACATCTGGTGAGCATCAGATACTCAGTCTGGAGACGAAAACTGCTTCATGAGTTATCACTTATCCTTACCTGCTCGGAGAACCGAACGGGAAGTGTTCATTGTCACAGAAGTGTATGTATACTACAAACTCATCATTTCTTCCATATTCGTCCTGACTCCGCATCTATTGCCATCTTAATGCCATAGCCACAAAAGATGATATCTTTTAGGCGTACACATCAAATGGTCAGTCTATAGGCCTCCATTCTATAATTGAGGCTTTTGCTCTGATTTTTGTTCTCCACCTGACTATTCCAATTTTGCCAATACTCTGAGGCCAGCAAACTAAAAATTCCTTTGTTTTCAAGAATAATCCATATTGCAGGGTATTTTGCAGAGGTTTCTTAAGATCTGTGTGTTAACCCCTTCACGACCTATGACTTATAGAAACATCATAGGTAGTGGCCCTTTATTTGATTTGGGCTCCAGTGCTGAGCCCATATTTTTCCCGGCACATCACAGCTGACTTGATCAGCTGTCATGTGGCTCTAACAGTCGTAGGTGGAATCGCGATCCACCCATGGCTGTTAACATAGTAAATGCAGCTGTCAATCTCTGATAGCGCTATTTAACTCACAAAAACTTAGGCGCATCACAAGGCACACCCATTTGTCCATGTCTATAACTTATGAACTGTACTATATGGACTGTTATTATTTCTAAATAACTATTTTTCATGACTTTTTTTTAATGTGCAATATTCCAGCACACCCTGGTGCACATAGTGGAGGAGTTTAGTTGGTCCTTATATGTTCCTCCAGTGGTTATATACATTTAACCTTCTGGCTTTTTTTTAATTGTTTTTAAATGTGTTCTTTGTGTTACTTGTAATTTTGAATTTCAATAAATCTTATTTATTTTGTTGTTTATTAATGGTGATCCTTGCTTATGTCTACCATACAAGACACACCCATGGGTGCCCCTATAACATGATCACGGGGTGCTAATGGGTTGTCATGACAGCCCGGGGGTCTGCATAATACCCCCATGTTTGTCTTATGAGATATGCCATGAGAACAGGCCCTGCTATGTATAGCACAACTGATTGGATGAACGCAGCTTCAAGTTTTCTAATTCTTTGAGTAAAATTAAAAGAAATGTAAAAAGTAGGAAAAAAATGTTTTCAACAATTTAAAGTAAATAACAAAGTTCAAATCACCTCCCTTTTGCACCATTCAAAACAAAACAATTAAAAATTCACATATTTGGTATCGCTGAGTTTATAAATGCACAAACTATCAAAATATAAATTTAAATAATTTGATCAGTAAACGATGTGTCAAGAAAAAAAATTGAAACTCCAGAATTATATTTTTTTGGTTGCCTCAACATTGCAATAAAATGCAATAACAGGCGATCAAAACATTGTATCTACCCCAAAATGCTATCAATAAAAACATCAGGTCGGCTTGTATAATATAAATCCTCACCCAGCTCCAGATCACGAAAAATGGAGCCGATACAGGTCTCAAAAATGGTGCCATTTTTTTTCTTACAAACTTTGGAATTTTGTTTTCATTACTCAAATAAAAAAGAACCTATACATGTTTGATATGTACTAACTCATGACCATAATGGAGAATCATGTTGGCAGGTCAGCTATAGCTTTTAGTGAACATGGAAAATGAATAACTAAAAAACTATTGAGGAATTGCATTTTTTTTGCAATTTCACCACACTTGACATTTTTTCCTGTTTCCAGTACACTATATAGTAAAATCAATAGTGTAATTCAAAATTACAACTTGTCCTGCAAAACAGAAGCCCTCCCATGGCCATATTGGCAGAAAAATAAAAAAGTTATAGCTTTGGGAAGAAGGAGCACAAAAAAAACAAAAATGCAAAACAAAATTGCAATGTCGTGAAGGGGTTAATTGAGTTCCCGTCCACAAAAGTGATAAAAGCAAGGGATTTTTCATATTATGACATACAAGTTGGATAGTAGCTCTCCTTATTTTAGTGTCAATGGGTAATATGATTATTCCAATAAATGCAAAAAATTGTTATCACTAATGTAACAATATTTAGTACTAGCTGAAGAGCCCGGCGTTGCCTGGGCATAGTAACCAACTGTGGTTAGTTATAACAAATTATAATGATTATATTGCACATAAAAACCGTGCATCTAATCCTATCCTGTGTGATACTGACTGCTGAGCCATGTATCTAATCCTATTAAGTCATCACGAAACAATCACTGACCTCAGGGAGACCAGTCAAAGAAAACACTGCGGTAGCCGGCAAAGGCGCTCAATCAGTGAAATCCTAGGTGCATTGTTCCCTGTGAAATACGAATATGCAAATAAAGTCCATGGAGCCTCATTTAAGAGTCTCAAACACTTGGCCTTAGTATTTCCCTTGTCATATCTGTAAACTCGTAAAGAGCTGGATATTGACTTAAAGTGCCACTTAATATGGTGGTAATGGTGATTTCCGAAAGGAGCCACTCCTTGGCTGGGTCCTTCCCTGAAGGAAGATCTGGCTAGTCCCGTGTTTGAGACTCTTAAATGAGGCTCCACGGACTTTATTTGCATAGTCCTATTCTGTGTGATACTGTCTGCTGAGCCGTGTATCTATTCCTATTCAGTGTGATACTGACTGCTGAGCTGTGTATCTAATCCTATCCTGTGTGATACTGACTGCTGAGCTGTGTATCTAATCCTATCCTGTGTGATACTGCCTGCTGAGCCATGTGTCTAATCCTCTCCTGTGTGATACTGACTGCTGAGCTGTGTATCTAATCCTATCCTGTGTGATACTGACTGCTGAGCCGTGTATCTAATCCTATCCTGTGTGATACTGACTGCTGAGCCGTGTATCTAATCCTATCCTGTGTGATGCTGGTCTTCCCCTGCAGTCTGTGTCAGAGAGTGGTCTGTGCTGGCACGTTAATAAATTGTGTTATTTCCAGCTTTACAGAAGGACGATAACACCATAGAAATGATAAGAATAATAGGCCTCAGTTACCACTACTGTCTACAAAGAAAACTGTTGCTGATAGCAACCAATCACAGCTCATTTTTGATCTTGTAAACAGCTCTGGGACAGCGTGGTGAGTTTTGAGTGGCGACTTTTGTGTTTCGACTTTTATGTGGCGAGGTTGGTGTATGTGTGGTGAAATGTGTGCTGAGGGTGGTATATGTGTTAAAGCACATGGTAGTGTGTGGTACATTTTGTGTGTGTGTGTTCAAATCCCCATGTGTGGTGAGTATCCCATGTCAGGGCCCCACCTTAGCAACTGTACTGTATATACTGTTTGGCGCCATCGCTCTCATTCTTTAAGTCCCCCTTGTTCACATCTGGCAGCTGTCAATTTGCCTCCAACACTTTTCCTTTCACTTTTTCCCCATTATGTAGATAGGGGCAAAATTGTTTGGTGAATTGGAACGCACGGGGTTAAAAATTCGCCTCACAACATAGCCTATGACGCTCTCGGGGTCCAGACGTGTGACTCTGCAAAATTTTGTGGCTGTAGCTACGACGGTGCAGATGCCAATACATACACTTTTTCCCCATTAAGTAGATAGGGGCAAAATTGTTTGGTGAATTGGAACGCGCGGGGTAAAAATTTCGCCTTACAACATGTCCTATGACGCTCTTGGGGTCCAGACGTGTGACTGTGCCAAATTTTGTGACTGTAGCTGTGACGGTGCGGATGCCAATCACGGACATACATACATACATACACACCCACATTGAGCTTTATATATTAGATTACGAATACAAATATATTTTCTCATAATAGTGATGTTAAATCCTTTATTGAAGATGTTAATTTCGGGTTTTCAAAGATGAACAGGTTAAAGTCAAAGTGGTAAAAAACAAAGTTCCTAAGCGGCTATTATGCTTAAAGGGAATCTGTCACCCCTTTTTTGAGATATCATATAATGGTTTCATTCAATTGTGTGTCACATAAGGATTCTCTTAGTACTTTTGCTTCCCCCTGACCCCGCACCTTTCATGCATAAATACCTTTTTTATATCGGTTCAGATGTATGTAAACTGCCGCTGTCCGGTCCGCTGGGCGGGGCTTATTCACCTGCTCCCCCCCGTCTTGCGCTATGCATTTCTTGTTGTGTAGAGCAAGACAGGGAGGGGGGGAGCAGGTGAATAAGCCCCGCCCATCAGACCGGACCGTGACAGTTTACATACATCTGAACCGATATAAAAAAGGTATTTATGCATGAAAGGTGCGGGGTCAGGGGGAAGCAAAAGTACTAAGAGATTCCTTATGTGACACACAATTGAATGATATCATTATATGATATCTCAAAAAAGGGGTGACAGATTCCCTTTAATGTCTTTACCTTATACAGGAGCTTGGGAATTTCAGTTGTCGGTTGTAAGATAATATTCAGGTACTTGTACTTCAAGCACTTAGAGTTAATCGCCCATATTCGCAAAAGATGCATATTAATAACTTTGTCTTGAACTGCCATAGCCTGTACAATGGGGAAGAGATACAATATTATCGACTGAACAGACGCCTTAATTATTCGTATCCATTTTGTGCTTGTAGTTGTTTTGTTTTCTTCAAAGATTTTGACTCAAATGCCAGCCCAACAGGCACGCTTCCCCTGGGCTTTTATTAGACTAATGTCTGAATTAGGATGTACAAAGCAAGGCATTTCTGGTGGACTCATTTGTAAACTTTGTGTTCGAGTCAGATGGAACATAGCAATCTATTTTATCTAGTAAATTACCGTAAATTGTGTGTCTGGATCTTTAATAGCCAAGTAAACTAAAGCTAAAACTATTTTTTCCAGTTGATGAGTTATCCTTTGAATTAAAGGAGTATTCCCACCTCCAAGATCCTATCCCAATATGTAGTAGTTGTAGTAATAATAATAATAATAATAACAATATTAGCAAATACCTCCAATTAGAAATGTAGTATAGTTCTTCTGATTCGCTATGTTCCTTTCCTCATGTGCAGGCATTGCAGGACCTTGGGTATCCATGGTTATATGCACTGATGAAGTGTCAGCTAGTTGCTAGTAGTCACAATCATGGATACCTAAGGTCCTGCAATGCCTGCACATGAGAGAAGAGACAGCGAATCCAAAAAACTATACTACATTTCTAATTGGAGGTATTTGCTAATATTATTATTATTACACTGACTGCATAAAGAGCTGCGGAATATGTTAGAGCTATATAAGAATAAAGATTATTATTATTACATATTGGGAAAGGATCTTGAAGATTGGAATACCCCTTTAAGTCTTCTCTTTGCATTTTATCTTCAAAAAGAACCTGTGAAAAATGAGAACTATCATTTGCAAACATACATGCACATACACATTCATGCAAACATGCACTCATGTTAACCCCTAACAATAAGAATTTTTAACTAGTCCTGATAAGTAAATATTCCTGACTGTCCCACTTTGTTTTGCATTGCGTGAAGTGTAAAAATGAAAAAATATACATTTATCATTAGAGGGTATTTTTTGTGATTTTTTTTTTTTAATCAAAGTAGTCTCCTAATTGGTTATCTTTTTTTTCTTATTTTGGTTTTGAAAGGTTCCATATTATTTTGCATTTCTGGAACCTAAACAAACACCAGTCTGAATTCCAGGATTGCTGATTAAAGTGATCATCCAGCAAAGAAAAGTTGGAAATGAAGCTTTTTCCCATAGAAAAGCTACACCACCAACCTCCAAAGTTAACTTAATGTTAACCTTCTATGTCTCTGTCTGCCATACACTCCATGACAGAAGTTATGTCGCTTATCCATGTTATGTAAATAAAAGCTTATAACCTGAAGTTAAATTCATCCATTGGTTGTATAAATTATTCTTTTTAAAGCTGAAACCCTCCAAAATGTGGTTTAGGTTAAGAAAATAAATTGGCATCAATTCAGAAATATTGATCATTTAATGGACACAGAATGGTCAGATTTTGACAAGACTAAAGTTTTGTCGGCCACAGAAAATAATGTGATATTCAAACAAATAATTAACTTAAAATACAAATATATGTTGCATAACATTGGTGAATGAAGTTGTGGTGCTATTAGAGTCATATTTAATATTTTGTGTGACTTCCATGAGCTTGAAGGACTGCATCCATGCTGTTCAACAATGATTCATACAATTTATTAATGAAGTCATCAGGAATAGCAAAGAATGCTTTCTTACATGCCGCCCAGAGTTCATATAGATTCTTTGTTTTGTCTTCCAAGCTTCCTCTTTCATCCTACCCCAAACATGCTCAATGATGTTCATGTCTGGTGACTGGGCTGGCCAGTCCTTGAGCACCTTGATCTTTTTTGCCTGGAGGAACTTTGTTGTAGAGATGGATGTATGAGATGGAGCACCATCCTGCTGCAGAATTTGACCCCTTTTATGATTTGGAATATAAGAGGTAGCTAATACTTCTTGATATTTTTGGCTATTGATATTGCCTTCCACCTTGCAAATTTTTCACACACCCCCATACTGAATGTAACTCCAGACCATGATCTTTCCACCACCAAATTTAATTGTTTTCTGTGTGTATTTTGGCTCCATATGGGCTCCAGTAGGTCTCCTGCAGTATTTGCGGCAGCTGTAGTGTAATTCGACTGAAGATTCATCAGAGAAATCCACCTTCTGCCACTTTTCCAGCGTCCATCTGTTTAGCAGGCTGTGGGACTTTGCAAATGCCACACTTTTTTATTTGCCTTTTGTTTAGTGCTGGCTTCTGGGCACTGATTCGACCATGGAGGCCATTTCGAGACAGAATCCTAGAAACTGTTTTAGTTGACACAGGGACTTGAGGTGACCTGGCCTGTTGGAGCTCTGCTGCAGTGGAAGAGGGGCTTGCTTTGGATTTTCTAACCAACAAACGTTCCTCCTGAGCAGTTGTCTTGCGGGGTCTGTTGGATCTGGGCTTGTCAAACACATCTCCAGTCTCTTCGAATCTTTTTTGTACTTGACGCTGAGGTACATTAAAGGTGCCAGCCACCTCTGCAGTGAATCAGGTCTTCAGCCTCTTGATAATCCAGGCTTTGGTTGCAGGGTGGATTTTTGGCATGTTGTCCGAGCTCCAGTTGCAGCTCATGTGAAGGTCTGTGGTCCTGGGTTTCTTTTTATACACACCCACTAATTAACCGATCATTTACTGAGCACAGGTGAGGATATAAACTAGGATTGGGTGCATTATATGACCAGGCGACAAAACTTTTGTGTTGCCAAAATCTGACCATTCTGTGTCCATTAAATGATCAATATTTCTGCATTGATGCCAATTTATTTTCTTAGCCTAAACCACATTTCGGAGGGTTTCAGCTTTCAAAAGAATAATTTATACAACCAATGGATGAATTTAATGTCAGGTTTTAAGCTTTTATTTATGTAACATGGATAAGTGACATAACTTCTGTCAGGGACTGCAGCGGGAGCGACGGTGACTTAGTGCCTCTCGTCTCTGGCTTATACAGTATATGAGGTCTACCACATGAGACAAATATTTTAACCTTTCATTTGGCCCTGGCCTTTTCTGGTGAAAGATTCTCATTCTGAAAATAAGCAATATAACTTTCTTATTGTTACATTGTTGCATCTTAAATTTCACATGATATTCATGTTCGCTTCATTTTCCTGTGACTCTTGCAGAGATCTCGAAGTGACTTCCACTACTTTATCATTAGTTTAAAATACTCATAAATTATTTGTTACAAATTGTAATTATAGTTTTAATGAAAAAGAAACAACTTGTTTTAATGTACTATGAAATAGTGTTGGACTTTACAGCAACCTACTAAGTGATCCTTACTAGAACTTTGCTTTGCTGGATTAATATTTAAACAAGATGAGCATAAGCAAGTCAATCCCATCATACAGTATTTAGTAGTGCTTCAGCCTCTCCCTTCATACCTGAACACAGACAAAAAAAAAAGGAACTCATCAAAAGATTTACAAAAATTTGGCAAACATCACTAATTACTGGCAACCATAGTAGAAATGCTGCAAAAATGCCCCGTGTGAACATATCCTAAGTCTCCTTGCTAGTTCACAGTTTAAAACTTTCTAAATCCTGTAGTTTACACCTTGGAACGACATTGGCATCTCTCAGCTGTATGAATTCTTATGTAAAAATAATAATAATAATTTTATTTATATAACACCAACATATTCCGCAGCACTTTACATTTTAGAGGGGACTTGTACAAACGATAGACATAACAGCATAAAATTAATCGCATAGGTCATAATAGATACCAAGAGGAATGAGGGCCCTGCTCTCAAGCTTACAATCGATGAGGAAAAAAGGGAGACACGAAAGGTGGGTGGTAACAGTTGCCTTCATTGTTCAGACCAGCCATAGTGTTGAGTGTTGTGAGTTCATTTTCCCCTTCATTACTGAGGCCCGAGGAACTCCCTCTTCTGGTAAGGAAAGATTATCAAACACCTGAGGCTGATGATGATGACTTGCTGAGTGGAGTTACTGACTGGATATAAGGCTGCCGACGCCCTTCTGCCCTGCGGGTGATTTCTCTGTGGGATCCTTGGAGACCAGTCTGAATTCCTGCTCCTCTAAAGCTAAGTTTGCTGTTCGGCCTTTTGCTTTGTGCTTTGACTTTATTTTGCTTTGTTTTTCTGGATTTCTGCCATTCCCTGCTGGGTGTGCTGAATTCCTTTAGCTCTGTCTTCTGAAAATACCTGAGTGCTGATTTAGTTTTTGAAGCCTAGCTGCTTCAGGGCCTTTTTCATATCAGCTTGTTGGCTTATGTCTTTGATAGGGTTTTGGCAGATTGCAGACAGCAGCCTTCCTGTCCTTTCCTATCTAGGTAGTTTTGGGGCCCTGTCTTTGCTCAGTCTATCTTTCTGTCTGTTTGTGTTTTCATCTTGCTTCACCGTCATTATATGTTGGGGGCTGCCTATTGCTTTGGGGTCTGCTCTGGGGCAGTTTAGATTTCCCCTTTCTTTCTTTAGGCCTATTTAATTCTCTGGCTGTGATCGAGGGGACTAGGGCATCGTAGGAACCCCCCACGGCTACTGCTAGTTGTGTTGATAGGTTCAGGGGTCTGCAATCTGATAGTTGCCAACTTCTCTGGTTTTCTGGACTTAGCTTGTATTTCTGTTTTTGCCTCTTACGGTGACTCATTCATAACAGAATCACCCGCCATACCGCAGATCCTAGGGTACTCAGTAGCAGGAAAGAATTGTAAAAAAAAAAAAAAAAAGTGTGTATATTTTTTCCTCTATATCTCTGAGGCCGTAGGGGGAATTTTTTTTTCTCTCAATGGAGATAAAGCAATTGTCTGATCGTGTGCAGCAGCTCGCTGCGGAAGTGCGGGGAATTTCCGCCTACCTTGCTCATTCACATGCTGCTGAACCAAAGATTCCTACACCTGATGTATTTTTTGGGGATCGGTCAAAATTTTTGAATTTCAAAAATAATTGTAAATTATTTTTTGCCTTGAAGCCTAACTCGTCAGGGAGCTCCGCGCAGCAGGTTAAAATTGTCATCTCTTTGCTGCGTGGCGATCCCCAGGATTGGGCGTTTTCTTTGAAACCAGATGATCCTATTCTGACTAATGTGAATGCATTTTTTCAGGCCTTGGGGTTGTTGTATGACGAACCTAATGCCATTGATCAGGCTGAAAAGACCCTGCTGGCATTGAACCAGGGTCGTGATTCTACAGAATTGTACTGTCAAAAATTCCAAAAGTGGGCAGTACTTACTACCTGGAATGATAATGCCTTGGCTGCTCTCTTTCGGAAGGGGTTGTCAGAAGCCGTAAAAGATACTATGGTGGGATTTCCTGTTCCCTCTGGTCTTGACGATTCTATGTCATTAGCCATTCAGGTTGATCGGCGTTTGCGCGAACGCAAGGCTGCACGAGAGGTGTTGCCACCTGTTGAACAAATGTCTGAACCTATGCAATGTGATAGAGTTTTTTCCAGAGAGCAGCGTCAGGAGTTCAGAAGGCATAATAAGTTGTGATTTTTCTGTGGAGATGCCTCGCATATTATTTCTGTCTGTCCTAAACGAGAGAAACGCTTTGCACACATGTTTTCTGTTGGGGGTGTTCAACCCAAGTTTCTTCTGGCTATTACTCTGATCTGCTCCCTGTCCACATTTTCCGCCAAGGCTTTTGTGGATTCGGGAGCAGCCCTAAACCTAATGGACTTGGATTTTGCTAAACGTTGTGGATTTCCGATGACACCTCTGCAGACGCCTATCCCTTTGAGGGGGATTGATGCTACTCCTTTGGCTAAAAATAAACCTCAGTTTTGGACCAAGGTGGTAATGCGGGTCGCCCCAGACCATCAAGAAAATTGCAGATTTTTGGTGTTGCATAATCTGCATGATACTATTGTTCTGGGGTTTCCCTGGTTACAAATTCATAATCCAGTTTTGGATTGGAAATCTGTGTCTGTGGTGAGTTGGGGTTGTCGGTGTGCCTTTAGTGAGGCTCCGGTGTTTTCCACCTCTCCTCAGTCGCATGATGTTCCTGATTATTTGGCTGACTTTTATGATGTATTTAGTGAGAATGAGTCTGCGTCTCTGCCTCCTCATAGGAGTTATGACTGTGCAATTGAACTGAGCCCGGGGTGTAAATTTCCCAAGGGTCGGCTCTTCAATTTATCTGTACCCGAGCACGAGGCTATGCGATCCTATATTAAGGAGGCGTTGGAGAAGGGTCATATTAGACCATCCTCGTCACCCTTAGGTGCCAGTTTTTTTTTGTAGCCAAAAAGGATGGATCATTAAGACCTTGTATTGATTATCGTGCCCTCAACAAAATTACTGTTAAATATCAGTATCCGTTACCCCTGATTTCTGATCTATTCTCCAGAGTTAAAGGTGCTTGCTGGTTTACCAAGCTTGACCTCAGGGGGGCGTATAATCTTATTCGCATTAAGCATGGGGATGAATGGAAGACGGCGTTTAATACTCCGGAGGGACATTTTGAGTACCTGGTGATGCCTTTTGGGCTCACTAATGCCCCTTCTGTCTTCCAGTGCTTCATGAACGATATTTTCCGAGATTTTGTCGATAAATTTTTGATTATCTATCTGGATAATATTTTGATCTTCTCCAAGGATTGGGATTCTCATGTGGAACATATTCGGACTGTGTTCCGGATCTTGAGGGAGAATTCCCTGTATGTCAAAGGATCTAAATGCCTTTTTGGAGTACAGAGGATTTCTTTTTTGGGATTTATTTTGTCCCCGTCAACTATTGAAATGGACCCGGCCAAGGTACAGGCCATTTACGATTGGGTTCAGCCCACTTCTTTGAAGGCCCTCCAGAAGTTTTTGGGTTTTGCTAATTTTTATCGGAAATTTATAGCAAAATTTTCTAGTATTGCCAAGCCGTTGACTGATTTGACTAAGAAGGGTGCTGATGTGTTAAATTGGTCTCCGGAGGCTGTTTCTTCCTTTCAGGAGCTGAAGCGAAGATTCACCTCCGCCCCGGTTTTGCGGCAACCTGATGTCTCACTTCCATTCCAGGTAGAGGTGGATGCTTCTGAGATTGGTGCAGGAGCTGTTTTGTCCCAAAAGGATCCTGTAACATCTAAAATGAATCCCTGTGCTTTCTTTTCCGGAAAGTTCTCTCCATCTGAACGTAACTATGATGTGGGGAATCGGGAACTGTTGGCCATGAAATGGGCATTTGAGGAGTGGAAACATTGGTTGGAGGGAGCTAAGCATCAAGTGGTGGTCCTCACTGACCACAAAAATTTGATTTACCTAGAGTCGGCTAAGCGCTTGAACCCTAGACAGGCTAGGTGGGCCTTGTTTTTTACACGTTTTGATTTTGTGGTTTCTTTTCTTCCTGGAACGAAGAATGTCAAGGCAGACGCCCTCTCTAGGAGCTTCTTTGCTGATTCTCCTGTGGTGACCAAGCCTGCTACCATCTTAGGCGAAGGGGTAGTTCTTTCTGCCATCTCGCCCGATTTGAGACGTGCTCTGGATGAGTTCCAGGAGGACAAACCTGAGCGTTGTCCCAGTGGAAAGTTGTGTGTTCCTGACCAGTGGAAGAAGAGAGTGATGTCTGAAGTTCATTGCTCTGCTATGGCTGGTCATCCAGGTATTTTTGGTACTAGAGATCTGGTGAGTCGGTTTTTTTGGTGGCCCTCCTTGTCTCGTGATGTCAGGATTTTTGTGCAGTCCTGTGGGACGTGCTCCCGGTCTAAATCGTGTTCTCGCTCTAGTGGGTTGTTGATGCCTTTGCCTGTCCCCAAGAGGCCATGGACCCATATTTCAATGGATTTCATCTCTGATATGCCTGTCTCTCAAAGGATGACTGTTATTTGGGTGATTTGTGATAGGTTGTCTAAGATGGTTCATCTTGTACCACTCCCTAAGTTGCCGTCTTCCTCTGAGTTGGTGCCCCTGTTTTTACAACAGGTGGTTCGTTTGCACGGGATTCCTGAGAACATTGTATCTGACAGAGGAGTCCAGTTTGTGTCTAGATTTTGGAGAACTTTCTGTTCCAGGCTGGGAATTCAGTTGTCCTTCTCCTCTGCTTTTCACCCTCAGACCAATGGGCAGACAGAGAGAACAAACCAGACCTTGGAGTCATATTTGAGATGTTTTATTTCTGCTGATCAGGATGATTGGGTTTCATTTTTGCCCTTGGCCGAATTTGCTTTAAATAATAGAGCTAGTTCTGCCACTTTGATGTCACCTTTTTTTTGTAACTTTGGGTTTCATCCTCGATTTTCTTCAGGGCAGGTGGAGCCTTCTGCCTGCCCAGGTGTTGACACTGTGGTGGAGAGAATGCACCAGATCTGGGACCAAGTGGTGGATAAGTTATCTCTCTCCCAGGAAAAGGCCCAGCGGTTTTCCAACCGACATAGGACCATTGGTCCCCAGTTTAAGGTTGGTGATATGGTGTGGTTATCATCAAAAAATATTGCCATGAAGGTGGCTTCTCCTAAGTTTAAGCCTAGATTTATTGGACCTTACAAGATTGTGGAGATTATTAATCCGGTCTCTTTTCGTTTGGCTCTTCCTGTCACATTTAAAATCCATAATGTGTTCCATAAATCTTTGTTGAAGAGGTTTGTTGAACCTGTTGTTCCGGGGGTGGCACCCCCAGACCCTGTATTGGTTGAAGGTAACATGGAATATGAGGTAGAGAAAGTACTGGATTCCCGTCTGGCTAGACGGAGACTCCAGTATTTGGTTAAGTGGAAGGGTTATGGTCAGGAGGATACTTCCTGGGTCTCTGCCTCTGATATTCATGCCAAAAGATTGGTGCGTGCCTTTCATCGGGCTCACCCTGATCACCCTGGTGGCGTAGTTAAGGGTTCGGTGACCCCTCCTCAAGGGGGAGGTACTGTTGTGAGTTCATTTTCCCCTTCATTACTGAGGCCCGAGGAACTCCCTCTTCTGGTAAGGAAAGGTGGTGAACCTGATTATCAAACACCTGAGGCTGATGATGATGACTGGCTGAGTGGAGTTACTGACTGGATATAAGGCTGCCGACGCCCTTCTGCCCTGCGGGTGATTTCTCTGTGGGATCCTTGGAAACCAGTCTGAATTCCTGCTCCTCTAAAGCTAAGTTTGCTGCTCGGCCTTTTGCTTTGTGTTTTGACTTTGTTTTGCTTTGTTTTTCTGGATTTCTGCCATTCCCTGCTGGGTGTGCTGAATTCCTTTAGCTCTGTCTTCTGAAAAATACCTGAGTGCTGATTTATTTTTTGAAGCCTAGCTGCTTCAGGGCCTTTTTCATATCAGCTTGTTGGCTTATGTCTTTGATAGGGTTTTGGCAGATTGCAAACAGCAGCCTTCCTGTCCTTTCCTATCTAGGTAGTTTTGGGGCCCTGTCTTTGCTCAGTCTATCTTTCTGTCTGTGTTTGTGTTTTCATCTTGCTTCACCGTCATTATATGTTGGGGGCTGCCTATTGCTTTGGGGTCTGCTCTGGGGCAGTTTAGATTTCCCCTTTCTTTCTTTAGGCCTATTTAATTCTCCGGCTGTGATCGAGGGGTCTAGGGAATCGTAGGAACCCACCACGGCTACTGCTAGTTGTGTTGATAGGTTCAGGGGTCTGCAATCTGATAGTTGCCAACTTCTCTGGTTTTCTGGACTTAGCTTGTATTTCTGTTTTTGCCTCCTACGGTGACTCATTCATAACAGTTGAGTATGTAACAGTACGGACACAGAGGGATAATAAATGCATAAAGCATGTGGAAACATGATGCAGGGAACCTGGTTATGGTAAAACTTTTGACTGGGCCACCCAGAGATAGTTAGGTTAATGTGTTGAGGCAGTAGTCCAGTCTGAATAAATGCATTTTTAGGGCACGCTTAAAATTGTAGGGATTGGGGACTAATCGTATTGACCTGGGTAGTGCATTCCAAACAATTGGCACAGCACGTGTAAAGTCTTGGAGATGGGAGTGGGAGGTTCTGATTATTGAGAATGCTAACCTCAGGTCATCAGCAGAACGGAGGGCACGAGTAGGGTGGTAGACTGAGATGAGGGAGGAGATATAGGCTGGTGCTGAGCCGTGGAGGGGTAACCAGTGTAATGACAGGCACAAGTTAGAGGCATAGGTGTAATGATTGGTGAGGAATATGATCCTGGCTGCAGCATTTAAGACAGATTGGAGGGGGGAGAGTTTGGTAAGAGGGAGACCGATTAGTAGAGAGTTACAATAGTCCAGACAGGAATGAATAAGAGAAACAGTAAGAGTTTTTGCAGAATCAAAAGTAAGAAAAGATCGAATTCTGGAAATGTTTTTGTAAGCTTCCTGTAATACGTTACCAGTGAGGGATTCACCTAATTCTGCTTTTTGCATTACTGGGCTGCAATACCACGTGACCACTGGGGGGCTTATAGATAAAAAGTCAAGTAGTTGCTAAACAACCTGACCTCAGTGTCACATACTTGTCAGAATGTACTCAAAGCTAGCTGCAAATTTTTTTAAAGGGAACCTGTCGCCTTGTTTTTAGTTATTGAACTGCCTCCAGTGTGTTGTTATTGATGCAGTGTGCATCACTAACATGGTTTTCTCAAAGAAAATCTCCCAATTTTATGTTTAAAAAACACTTTGTATCATTAGGGATTCCCTCACATACTTTTTTTTCGGTCATGGGGGTGGAGCATTTCATCATTTCAGCTACAACCCAGTTAGTGTCCTATTCAAATTATGAACGTTCACATCATTTCGATTGATTGCTGTGAGATTTGCGCATGCTCCAGAGCCACTGTGAGTCAGAGGCTATATGACATGTGAGCGCGCACACTATGCGCACCGCTGTGTCCCCTCCACTCTGCGCTCTGGAGCATGTGCACATCTGATCTGAAGCTTGGCCTGTATACCTTTTTCTTTGAGAACACCATGTTAGTGATGCATATTGCATCACTATCAACACACGGGGGGGGCAGTTGAATAGCTAAAAACGACGTGACAGGTTCCCTTTAAGACAATTTTGCTGTATAAGGATATATTACAAATAATTCATTTATGCAGTTACAGCAGTGGGAATACACTTTTAAATCAAGTGTGCCATGGTAAACTGACATTGGATAAAATGTCGGGAGCTGAAGAGTTACATTTTTCTCAGTTATCATAGAATCATCTGATAACCTCTGGCTAGTTCTAATGTTGGTGATGAATGTCATGGGTTTATAATGTTCACTAGGACTGATGTTGACTATGGAGGTATTTAAATAAGGAAGACAGACACATATGTGACATCACTTAGTGGCATCAGTCTACTTACTCCATTTTGCTACCAGGCTTATATAGAAAAGCATAGGTGTAAAAGAAATCTAATCAGATAGCTAGATTTTCTGTGTTTTACCCATCTACAAGAACTTGTGCCTTAAGGGGTTTTCCATTTTTTAGAAAACCACTATCCCCAGGTGCAGTTTGTTAAAAAAACAAACTGTGATTTTCTGTCCCTCCCTGCAGTGAGCTCAGCAGCTGTAAGCATCATGTGCTGCCGACTCAGGCAAAGCTGCTGAGCTCACCTATTTCCTGCAGTGAGTGCTGTCGATATGATATCAGTGCTACCGACAGTAACAGAATGCGGAGCATTGGCGGTGACTCAGAGTTAGTAAATCATAGTTTGTGTTTTTAAAACAAATTTCACTTGGAGAATTGGGTTTTCTGAAAATGGAAAATATCTTTAAAGGGCAGCTTTACTGACGCACCTAATTTTGTATATACAGTATTTGTATTGTCCCCAAAAAATAACTTCTAGAGCATCCGTCTTTATAATTAGGCCTAAATTCTATCTCCTGGAAATGTTTGGTTACATTGATAACTGGGTTTAACTATTCGCCTTGTCAATGAAGCACGTCCCTACATCCTATGACACTGACCAATCTGTGCTCACTCTTTTGTAGGAAAGTAACATAAAATAATAGCTCGAAAACATATAGTTTGTGTAGATTCTCCAGATCTGTAATTTTATTGTAACTACAAGATTTCCTAAAACAGCATTACTTAATGATCTCTTGGAGAACAAATTGTTTAAAAGATATTTATACATAAAAAAAAATGAAAAAACTCAATAAGTTAAAATTCCACTAAAATGCAACATCTAATTTTTTTCATACAAAATACATTTTATTACAAGCATGCAAGAAAAAACTAAAGCTTACACATATTTGGTATCTGTATGACCATAATGAGATAAAAAACTAATTTAATAAGTTATTAGTTGGGAAGCATGAATATTTAAAAGTATAAACAAAAAACAAACAATCAATTTTTTAATATTTTAAATTCTATAAATTAGTCTATATACTCGTGTACAAGCTGAGTTTTCAGCACATTTTTTTGTGCTGAAAGCATCCCCCTCTGCTTATAGACGAGTCAATTGTCCCAGAGGGCTGGCGGGGGAGAGGGAGCAGCAGAGCAGCGGCTCACAGAGGCAGGAGCCGGCGGCTGCAGCTGTAACTGTGCCTGCTGCTAAAGAGAAACTAATATTAATTTCTTATAGCACACACAGTGACATCCGCATCTGCCACACTCCAGAAAACATTCTACTCACCTTCTGCGCGCCCTCCCCGCATGTAGTTGGTTCCGGCACCAGCAGCATTTCTGGCCGAGCTATTACGTGGCCTCGCTCATTAAGGTAATGAATATACACACCTCTCCACTCCTATAGGCGTGGAGTGAATATTCATTACCATAATGAGTGGTGCCACGTGATCACTCGGCCAAAAATGCTGCTGGCGCCGGAATCAGATAGATGCAGCGAGGTAATGCAGGAAGGTGAGTAGGATTTTTTTTTTAATGGGAACATGCATACAGTGATAGGGGATAAGGAGCCATGAATACAAGGACAGGAACGGGGAGCCATGCATAGCAGGCAGCGATGGGGGAGCCATGCATACAAGGATAGGAGATAAGGAGCCATGCATACAAGGATAGGGGATAAGGAGCCATGCATACCATGACAGAGATGTGGGAGTCATGCATACCATGACAGGGATGAGGGGACAATGCATATCCGGCTTATACTCGAGTCAATAAGCTTACCCAGTTTTTCATGGCAAAATTAGGTGCCTCGGCTTATACTCGGGTTGGCTTATGCTTGAGTATATATGGTACTCATTTTATTTTCAGTAGTTTATATGTACCCCAAAGCAGTGCTAAAAAATAATACAATTTGTTTTGCATATAAAAAAGCTTGTCAAAAAGTTAGGATAGCTGAAAAGGAGAGAGGTAAAAAATTAGGGGAAAAGTCCATTCTTTAAAGCCCTTTTTGTCCTTGTCTTTAAAGGTTTGAAGTGCACCTGTCTTTTAACACAAAGCATGGTTTTGTTGCCATTGCCCCCAACATGTTAAAGCTGCTATAGGTTCACATTCCAGTCTAATGTATCTAGGAGCTATCCTGATTCTCATGTTTTGCAACTTGCCACATCTTTTCCATGTGCAGATCCTTTTTATCAGCTTTTGGCCAGCCTTATAGAAACTTCCTTCCCTTGATTTGAAAGCATGTATTGCTCATGCTATTGTCCAATAGTTTGACTGCCTCAGAATGAAAGCTTTGATGCAGTTTGGCAGACGGGAGAGCAGTGGCACAGAGATAAACTTCCTGCAATCCTTCCAACTTCCTGTAATCCATTCCCATGTTTCCTTGTATCCAATATACTGTACAGTGTAAAAACATACAGTAATTATTTTTTCTATTGCCATATTTATTTTCAGCATTCCTCACTATATTCAAACAGGTAAATGATTACTTTTAATACAAGTATCTTATATAAAAGAATTATTCTGGCTAAAGAAAAAGCTTACTTTGAATGTCGATGACTTAAGCTTTTACCCTTCCAATTAGAATGATAGTTTTCTTAAGTTTGATGAATGTCCCTTCCACAAATCTTTATATTTCTTTGATTTACAAGGAAGAGAAGAAAAGTAAAATTCAATAGCTGTAAAAAACCGCGTAGAGAAAAATTACTTGTAATTTATTTCTTACACTAAAAAAGCTCCAAACTCTTCTATATTTTCTTGGAGTACAAAAGGACATATTTTAGAAATATTGTTAGAATCTCAAAGATATATGCCTTGATCTACTGTGTCTAACATTATTATTTCAAGAGATTATTAGAACTATTAAAATTCAAAATCGCTGACTAGGCTGAATTCTACAAAAAAAAATTGATTTACAACAAATAAACTTGCATGAATCGCATAATTAAAAAGCCTCTAATTGCCTGGAAAATATGTGTAGAACACTGTGAGATCCCCTTTTATTCAGTTGAACATGATTTGAGTTTTGGAATGCAAACACAGCCTGTTTCATGTCCAAATGACTTCCACTTATCTGGCTAGAGGAAAACAGATGGCAACCAGAGGTAACCAACAGCGTATTTAACAACACACTGCAGTATCAGATTTTTTAGGCTACCTAAATTGTTTAAGCATTCTAAAAATTATGAATTTTGAGGAGGCAGATGCATTAATTGGTGTTGTATATATATAGGTGGTACAACCGGAGAAGCCATGACATTTTCACACCGTTGGATGCAGCAATTATCCTTGTTTAAGGGGTATAAAGAGCTCTGAACTTTTTAGTAAGCCATCCAAATAGAATTACTTAAATAGGGAGACAAAACAGGTACATTATACTCTTTTAAATATGAAGTAGTGACTTCTCAATCAGAAATGTAAAAAAAATATCCTTTTTTGTGATTCGCAATTGGTTTGCTAATCACAATATAAAGCAATTACATAGACTTTTTAGCCAAGTAGTCCAAAAATTATCCCCTTATTTCTGGAGAGAAAACAGTATCAATGGTTTGAACTTGAAGAAGCTCTGGCTTGTTGTCATCAAGCGTTTTCAAAAATTACTCCTATGTTCAGAGCTGTTTCTTTAGAGTACACTGAGGCGTGTGTCAGGGTGGACACATATGGCTCCAAACAGCATGCTGTTGGATGTAAGGTAACAATTTTGTCCTTATTGGTCATAGTTGACCATACCACATATCTTTAATGACAGCTGTGGCACCTTTCTGTTAATGTAGTTTCTCCGCAAACATCCTTGAACATCTCTGTGTATATCACTGGACAGATCATTTCTACTCGCAAGATCTTAACAATCAGCTCCTGCTGACGTGGCCTTTCTCAGGATGTGATTGTTTTCTATCCTGTAATTGCATGGAAAGAAATGCATCTGCTCTCACTGTATTTTGGAACAGTGTACAATATTTGCCCTGCAAGTTTTGTTCATTAATTCGTGACATGATTAAACAGTTATGCAAATCAACCTATCATTCAATTTAATGGTACCAATTCCGTACTAGCATGTGAATGGGTTTATAGTTATTATAAATATCTCCCAGATTTTATTTTCCTGCACAAACGATGCAAAATGTTCTATTAAATTTCTGCTGGGTAAATGTGTTTTTTTCTACTGAAGCATCTGTTCCATTGGTTTTATAAGGAAAGTTAGACATTTCTCCGGAACATGAGAAAATGCATCAGAAAGCAAATGTGTTTATCCTTTTATTATTGCATTGCTTGTATTTTAATATTTCTAAAATGTGCAAGATTTCCTGTCATGAAAGAGCAGAAGTTTTTAGGTGTTTACTTGTGGCTCAGACCTACATAAATTTTTCCTGCCCCTTGGGATAGTATCCATGTCTCAATGATGAATCAGATTCCCTTACAAATACGTCCATAAATACACTTCTTGTTTTTTGCTGCATAATTACAGACACATACATTATTTTTTTTTGTTAGATACTGTGTGAATCCACCAGTAAAGAAAAGTGAAATGCTCCATTGATTTGAGGCATTGCTTACATAAGAGTAAAATATTTTGTACTTATTGATGCTGTGACTTAATGTGCCCTTCATTGCACAGTGCTAAGATTTATAGGAGATAACAATTGCTTATCTCCAACAAATCTGAATAATGAACATCTTAGGCTACTTTCACACATCAGGTTTTCGGTGTCAGGCGCGATCCGGCGTCGTGCCGGAGCGCCGGATCCGGCAAATATTTCATAAAACCGGATGTGACGGATCCGTTTTTCTGCCGGATCCGTCTTGTTCTTGACAGACAAAACCGGATCCGTCTCATCCGGTTCATCCATTTTTCGATCCGTTTTTCGACGGATTACACCGGATCCGGTTTTTAAAAACACCCCTTGTGGCCTTCCGAACGGGATTGGCTACTGGAAAACTATATATAGCGTGTTCCTACAGCCCTTCTTTGACAGGTTGTAGAGGAGAAAGTGCAGGTTGGAGAGAAGAGCAAGTTACTGGCGAAGATGGATGTTGTCATTGGAAATATTTTGAAGAATTTGGCGGATTTTACAGCGGAGGCGAATCGTTTGAGGGTGATTGTTCTGGAGGAGAGAGCGAGACAGCAGCGCATCAGGCATCGTAGACGACGTTTGTGGATCCACCCCATCACAGCCAAGAGAATGACGCGTGGGGTCTATTCTACACTCTGCATGGACCTTCGACGAAACCCGGATAAATTTTTTGGATATGTTTGGATGAAAATGGAGAATTTTGATTACTTGGTGGAGCGCATTGCACACCTCATAAGAAAAGCAGACACCTGTTGCCGCTTCTCTGTTTCACCCGCAGAGCGTCTGATGGTGACTTTAAGGTAAGCCACATTTATTGGATATGCTCGCATCAGAGCACACTTTCACTGCAATCTTGTTGGTGGTAGTTTGTATCTCCAAGTGTTATAGCTGAGTTTTGGTATGTAATGCTGTGATTTAAAACTAATTGATTGTTTTTTAATTCCCCACAGATTTCTTGCAACTGGAGAATCCCTTTCGTCACTGCATTTCCAGTACAGACTCGGGATTTCCACCATATCTGGAATAGTGAAGTACACATGCCGTGCACTGTGGGACTCCTTAGCTGAAGAGTTTTTACCAGAGCCCACAACAGAGAGGTGGATTGAAATTTCAGAAAAGTTTCAACAGATATGTCAGTTTCCCAACTGCTTGGGCGCTGTGGACGGGAAACATATCCGCATTGTAAAGCCAGCCGGATCGGGATCGGAATATTTAAATTACAAGAAATATTTTTCAATTGTCCTCATGGCCATCGCTGACGCGGAATACAAATTTATTGCTGTTGATATTGGGGCCTATGGCCGCTCCAATGACTCTCAAGTTTTCAAACTGTCTGCCATGGGGCATAAACTGTATGGAAACACCTTCCAGTTCCCACCCCCTAGACCGCTGCCGCAAACATCTGGTCCACCTATGCCATTTGTCTGTGTAGGGGATGAAGCCTTCCAGCTGTCAGAACACCTTTTGAAACCGTATGGTAGCAGAGGATTGTCAAGAACAAAACGCATTTTTAATTACCGCCTCACAAGAGCAAGAAGAATGGTTGAATGTACCTTTGGTATTCTGACAGCCAAATGGCGGGTCCTATTGACTGCGATCAACCTCAAGACAGAAACTGTGGACGAGGTGATCAAAGCTTGCGTGGTACTCCACAATTTTGTTATCTGCAAGGAACCCATTTCCATTGAGGACACCTCTGAAGAAACCACCTTGCAAGATTACCATGGCATTACCACTAGAAGTTCTGTGACGGTTTCAGTAATGAGGGACAATTTTGCACTATACTTTATGTCACCTCAAGGCAGAGTACACTGGCAGGATGACAGAGTGTGAAAGATTTGTGCCCTTAAGCAAAATTGTGTACCTTCTGTACCAACAGTATATACCTTTGCCAACCAAAGTTGGCTATCTTGTCATGGTCTTACTATTTTTAGCTTTAGGCCACAGGTGTGTACCTGGTTGTGTTTTATGCAAAGTATTTCACCTTTTAACAAAAGTTGTGTACATTGTTAGGAAATCACCAACAATAAACACAACTTTTTAGGTGAAATACTTTGCTTCAAACACAACCAGGAACACAACTGTGGCAAAAAGCTAAAATTTACCCACAGTTATATACCTAGTTTTGAATACCATTTTACCTTTTAAATACCCTGTATTTAACTTTTTTGGCCGCAGAAAGAAATGACAGACAACCAGTGTAAAATAATTTAACTTTTATTGAAAAATTTTTTTTTAGTAAACTTTTTAAATTTTAATAAACTTTTTTAATAAAGCTTTGAAACCATAAAACTGGTCATTTTTATTAAAATACACACATATTATAAATCTGTGTAGTGTGGGGTGGAAATACTGCTGGAGGGGCTGCGGGACACTTCGACACTGGGAGTGTGGAGAGAGGACTGGGATCGTGGTGGGGAAGGAACAATTAGAGGTGAAGGTGTGGAAAAAGCTACAGAATGGGTGGACATGTGGGAGGCAGAAGAGGTGGTGGGCGGTGGAGTGGAGGGTTGGGCAGGGACTGTAGGAGCAGATGATGTTGATGGCAAGTTGTATGGGGAAGGAGTTTGGTATGGGGCAGGTTGCTGGAAGTGGGGAGATGTCTGGTACTGGGGAGGTTGCTGGTACTGGGGAGGTTGCTGGTATGTAATAGGAGGGGGAGGATGGAAAGTGGCTGGAGGGGGTGCAGGTGGAGGAACTACTGGGGTGGGAAGAGGAGGTTGGGAGGTAACGTGCTGGAGAGCACCGTGGCATGAATGCATTACATGCATCTGCTGGGTAGGAGATAGCGTTTCCATGCGCTCCACAACAGACCTGAAAAAGGTGTGGTTTGGCGAAGATCTTGCTTCTGAATGCATGGTTTGCAGAAGTGTTTTCACCTCCAGAATGCTGGAGTTGATCTGCTGAAAGCCTGCGGAGATTTGCTCTGACAAGACTTTTAGACAGTTCTGGAAAGATGCATTCAGATGCAAGAACTCTGGCGCATAAGTCTTTTCCTGACCCCTCTGCCGCTGCCGCCCAGTACCCGCAGGTGTACTAGAGGTGGCAGGGGCAGAAGGGTGGGGTAAAGGGAAAGCGATCTCCTCACCAGCAGCTTCATGTAATGTAGGCGGCCACGATGCTCCTGTGCTGGTGGATGGGACAGAGGGGTCGAATGTGTGGGAAGGCTGTGAAGGTGCAGATGTACCGGGGCGGTCGAAGTGTCCCTCAGTGCCGGTCTCCTCAGGGATCGCCTCAGAAGGGTCCAACCGTGCAGGCTCCCGAGTGTTGCTCACCGTGCTGTGGAATAAAGAGAAAAAAAACAATTAAAAAAAGTGACATGGCATGGCCCTGGCTGAAAAAAAATTGTTACATCTAAACATTTTTTTTTCACATGTGGTGTGTAATATTTACCTTCTGGTGACCATTGTATCCCGGAGGAACGACAGGGCTTGTGCGTACTTGTACTTGCTCCTGCGTCCTCCAGATCCACTCGGGGCCCGCATCTCTTTATTGAACTCCTTCTTGAAACGATCCCTCACAGACCGCCACCGCTTCACAATTCTGTCCCCTGAAACGAGAAAGGAGTGGTTAGTATACAACATCAGTGTTTCCCAAACTCCAGTCCTCATGGTCCCCAGGGGTCATGTTTTCAGGATTTCCATAGTAAATAGAAATCCTGAACACATGATCCGTGGGGACCACGAGGACTGTTGTTCGGGAAACACTGGTTTACATCAAGCAACCGGTACTGTATATACTTACACTCTTTAATCTGGGCCCGAGCATCGAGGTCCTCCCAGCGGTCCACAAGGAGCGAACAGATTTCCTCCCAGAGTCGTCGGGTAACGATCAGGTCAGCGTGGCGGCAGTCAGCCATATTCCAGAGCGGCTCCCTTTCTCTGACGAGATCGATGAGGTGGTCCACATCGATTCCTCCATCCTCACCGTCAGAGTCGGGAGCACACTGTGAAGGCTGTTAAAGAAAAAGACAAAAATAACATAATTAGCCTCCACAAAAGAATTGAAATAAAAAGTGCAAAAAAACAAAGCAAAAATATTTATACTTACACGCTGGTGACCGCCGCGTTGCTGTCGCCGACGACCCTGGGAGGCACTGCGAGGACCTCTTGGCCGAGCACCAGATTGGGAAGACTAGAGAAGAAAACAAAAAATGTTATGTCTTTGGATGTAGGCATTTGTTTGCTGTGTGTGGTCTGCAGAACATTGTTTTCTATGTGTTGTGTGTAGTGTGATGTTGTGTTTCTGCGTTTGATGCCAAAAACTTACCAATTGTGAGCTCACTCCAGGTGTCTGTCCACCCCTTCCTTCTTCTTCTGGGAGCTCCTCTTCATCTTGTGATTCCTGTTTTGAAATAAAAGGCAATGAATAGACATATATTACAGAGATGATGGATTTTGGAAATAAAAACTTACCGTCAAACGCTGACGATGCGAGGGAGGGCTCCCAGAAGAAGATGTGCTGTCCTCTTGCTGGCCAGACTCCATGCCTGTGGGTGGTGTTACAGCTGCTGCCAGTGCTGCCAGTGCTGCTGCTGCATCTCTTGGGCGGCTGTTGAATAAAGAGAAACAAAGGGCCAATGAATATCTTGATATTCCATGGCCCTAGTTTGGAGGAATGGGGGATTTGATAATTACCGTCTCTCATCTGCTGCTGGACTCCCCTCCTCATAGGCTTTCATTACAGTAGCCGTTTTTTCCAGACGCCGGATTGAGACACATTGCCGGATCCGGCGAAAACCAGATGAAACGCATGGCCATCCGGCGCGATCCGGCGCAAATGCAAGTCAATGGGGGGGAAACCGGATCCGGCATTGCATTTCGCCGGATCCGGTTTTTGTCAAAAGCGCCGGATCGCGCCTGATGGCGAAAACCTGATGTGTGAAAGAGGCCTTAAAAATACATTTTTAGTAATATCTATTGACTTTATCTGGTCAAAAATAATCCTCACTCATATCACCCTTACCTAAATTATTATTAGTACACCCATAGTAAGGTAGGCAGTGTTAATAATAATAATAATAATCTTTATTTTTATATAGTGCAAACATATTCCGCAGCGCTTTACAATTTGCACACATTATCTATCACAAAATGAAACATTTGCAAAAGAATAATAATTATAATAATATTATAAGAAGAGGGAAAAAAAGAAGAGAAAGAAAAGGTAAAACAAGACGAGGAAGAGGTGAAAAAGAAGAAAAGGAAGTAGAGGGGAAAGAAGAATAAGAAGAGGAAAAATTAGCAGAAATAAAAGAGAGAAGAAGAGGGAAAGAAGTGGAAGAAGAAGAGAAAAAAGAGGAAAAAAAAGAGAAAAAAAAAGTTAATGAGGAAGAATAGGGAAAGGAAGAAAAGGAAAGGAAAAAGAGGAAGAAGAGGATGAAGAAAATAAAAAAGATAAAGAATAAGAGAAATGAGAGGAAAAGTAAGAAGAAAATGAGGAGGAAGAAGAGGAGAAAAAAGAAGAGGAAAAAGATGTAGAAGAGAGAAGAGAAAAGAAGAAGCAGCTAAATTGCATATTTCTCTCGAAGCTTCTATATGAAATTTCAATACCTAGTTAGTCACGCAAATCAAAGTTTCTGCATAAATTGAAGGCTTCTTTGTTAGTTTCTGTTTTCTTTCACTTTGATATTTTTTATCTGCAGTTCTCAAGAACATCCATTAAATACTCTTAATACTTTCAGTGATTGCAGCTTTGATGGTGGTTCAGCTGTATGAGGAATTTTATCCATTTGAAAAGTACTTTTTTATTTTTCTACATCTTGAAGTGTGGTTGACCTTAACCAGTAGCTTACATTAACTTTATTTCCACAATTCCTTATTATTAGTAAGAGCTTTAGTGTACTGGGCCTTATGAACACCAGAATAGTATGATTGTATGGCATCAGATAGGGTAGGGTGGTATAAGAAAGGAATAGTTGCAGCAAAGAAGACATTTATGTTATTAGGAAGCAACCTATTGACCATCTGCATTCTAATGGGAGGCAGCAGTTTCCTTTGAAAACCTTGCTTCTCCCCATGTAGACTGTCACCTCCATTGCAGAGATATCAGCTGTGAGATTCCAAGGTTGCATCCAAAGGCTCTAACCTTGCAAAGTGGCACGACAGGTCAGGGACAGAGATGCACTTTGAAGGTGGGAGTCACTGTCCGAGACAAAGGGGCAAAGAGGTGCATGTCAGTTGGTATGGCACAATCAAGGAGAGAAATGTTTGATGGATAGTGAGGTACGATGACCGACAAAAAGTTACTGTTGGGTGGGAAAGCAGCAGCTGAGCCAGTCAGGCACATAGCAGAGAGAGCAAGACACCAAGTGGAGTGGGATACGTACATTGAGGCAACAGATGAGTGGGGCACAGAAACACTAAGTAAGCCGGTCACCAATTTATCATACTTGGAGTTGCATTCCAGGGCATCTTATCTGCTTTTTTAACCGTGACTGTGACTCTCTGCTTTAAAGGGAACCGTACATTCCAGACAGGATGCTTTTGGGATGTCCATTGTTTTGCTTTATGTATGGCTTAATGCAGAAGTCAGAGTATTTTGCATAGAGCCTGTATGGCAGTACACAAAGCCTGCATGGCTGATTAATAAAGAATCATACAGCTTCCATGCCCCATATCATGCGTATAAAGATTTTCTCCCCTGCTTGAGGTCTTAGTCAAAACTCTTGAGTCGGCAAGCAGATGACAGCAGTCGCATAACTCCAGGGCTCCTAAGACTGTGGACCTAACACCGGCACACAGCAGCTTCCAGCCAGAATCCTTACCTCGATAACACAGGCTGCATGTGTCTGAAGGCCTCGGGCGCATGATGACCAGGGAAAGAACCCAGAAATGTGAATCCCAACCAAGATTGGAGGACTTCTTTTCCAGAGGAAAAGCCTGCTGGGAGTTCAGGAAAAATGGTGCCTGCATCTCCCTCTGGATCCTCTCACTCCTCACATGGCATGGAGGAGGTGCAGTGGACACAGGCGAGCAGGAGCATAATGTACCTTTCACAAAAGGAGATATGGAGAGTCTCCTCTCTTCCTTAAAAGCCTCAATAAGAGAGGACTTGAAATCCATGCTGGGCGAAATGAAAGGAGAAATCTCCAGCCTGGGAGAACGCACTTCCCATGTGGAAAATAAGATGGCAGAGTTCACCACATCATATAATGCCCTGATTAATGAGAATGAAGCTCTGAAAGAAGAATCATAGAATCATAGAATCGTAGCGTTGGAAGGGACCTCCTGGGCCATCTGGTCCAACCCCCTGCTCAAAGCAGGATTCGCTAAATCATCCCAGTCAGATGTCTGTCCAGCCTCTGTTTGAAGACTTCCATTGAAGGAGAACTCACCACTTCTCGTGGCAGCATGTTCCACTCATTGATCACTCTAACTGTCAAAAAGTTTTTTCTAATATCTAATCTGTGTCTCCTCCCATTCAGTTTCATCCCATTGCTTCTAGTCTTTCCTTGTGCAAATGAGAATAAAGTTGATCCTTCTACAATGTGACAGCCCTTTAGATATTTGTAGACAGCAATTAAGTCTCCTCTCAGTCTTCTCTTTTGCAAACTAAACATTCCCAAATCCTGCAACCTTTCCTCATAAGACAGGGTTTGCAGACCGGTCACCATTCTGGTCGCTCTTTTCTGAACTTGCTCCAGTTTGTTGATGTCTTTTTTAAAATGTGGTGCCCAAAACTGGACACAATATTCCAGATGAGGTCTGACCAAAGAGGAGTAGAGGGAAATAATGACTTCACGTGATCTAGACTGTATGCTTCTGTTAATACATCCTAGAACTGCATTTGCCTTTTTTGCTGCTGCATCACACTGTTGACTCATATTCAGTCTGTGATCTATTAGTATACCCAAGTCTTTTTCACATGTGCTGTCACTTAGCCCTATTCCTCCCATTCTATATATGCTTTTTTCATTTTTATTGCCCAGATGTAGTACTTTGCATTTCTCCCTGTTAAAAACCATTCTGTTAGTTACTGCCCACTTCTCCAGTTTATTTAAATCTTTTTGAATCCTCTCTCTCTCTTCTCTAGTATTAGCTATCCCTCCTAGCTTTGTGTCATCAGCAAATTTAATCAGTTTACCCTCAATTCCTTCATCTAAATCGTTGATAAAGATGTTGAACAATACAGGGCCCAGGACAGAGCCCTGTGGTACCCCACTTGAGACATTCTTCCAACTGGATGTGCAGCCATTTACGACCACTCTTTGGGTCCGATCACTAAGCCAGCTATGAATCCACCTAACAGTTGCCTTGTCCATTCCATACTTAGTCATTTTTTCAATAAGGATTGTATGAGAGACTTTGTCAAATGCTTTGCTGAAGTCAAGATATACTATATCTACAGCATTTCCTTGATCCACCCAATCAGTGATACCGTCATAGAAGGAAATTAAGTTAGTCTGACATGACTTATTAGTTACAAACCCATGCTGACTCTGTTTGATCACTTCATTCTTATCCAGGTATTGACTTACATGTTGTTTAATAATTTGTTCAAAGATCTTTCCTGGTATAGAAGTCAGACTCACTGGCCTATAGTAGCCCAGCTTAGTGACAAAGTATATGATCTAGAGGACAGATCTATAAGGAACAATGTTCGCATAAGAGGCATCCCAAAGGGGATTGCTGATAACACCCTACATGCCTTCCTGCAATCATTTCTGCAAGCAGTTCTCCCTGATTTAACCCCTAGAGATCTGATGGTGGATAGAGTTCATAGAACCCCTAAACTACGGCATATAAATCCTGATCTCCCTAGAGACACATTAGCCAGTGTGTATTTTTTCAACACTAAAGAAATATTTTTGCAGAGATTAAGGAGGAACCCAAGCCTGCCAGAGGAATTGGAAAACCTCCAAGTTTCTCCAGACCTTTCTGCAGCAACGTTAGCTAAAAGGAGGGAATATGCTCATGTTTTTACGTCGCTCAGAGACAACAATATCCAATACAGTTGGGGTTTCTCGCTGGTGAAGTTGTTTGGTCACTCTTCCAAACAAGCGGAAGAAAGACTGTCTGAGTGGAAGATTCCTTTCTCTCCTAGGAAAATCAATCAGGGAAAGAAATTAACCCAGGAGTGGTCTAACCCATGATCTGGAGGTTTGGAGCAGCAGGTCCATGTCTCTGAGGCCCATTGTTGTGGGGCTAGTGGAAACAGTGCCCTTGCAGCAACTTTATCTGCTGATCATTGACTTAAAAGTTTGCATTGATTTTTTACAACTTGTTTTTTTATTTCTTTTTTCCCCTTTTTTTTGTATTTTCTTTTTTCCAGCTCTAACTACTTTTGAATTTTTTCTTTTGTTTTCTTCTTTTTGCTTGTTCTGGTAATGTGCGATTTTGAATCCCTGACTTGTTTTACATTTATTGATGCGTCTGTGCTCTCAAAGTAATACAGTACTACGATGGAAGAGTGTTTAGTCATATTAATAACACTGTTGGATTGTACTTGGAGGCATTTGGGAAGTCCTAGGCGATTACATGTTCCACCATGAGCATCCAAATACTCTCACTCAATGTTAAAGGACTCAACTCCCCAGGGAAAAGATCCATGATGTGGAGGGAGGTGCGGAAATAGCAGGCTGATGTGGTGTGTTTGCAGGAGACGGATTTGCTTGAGTCCGATAATAGTAGGATTAGCCATCCCCAATTCCCACACACATTCTTTGCAAATAACCCTGGCAAGAAAGCAGGGGTGTGTATATTAATTAAAAATATGGTGGCGTTTCAGTGTATAAATTCTTATAAAGACCCAGCGGATCGATTCCTGATTTTAGTGGGCTCTCTTAACGATGAGACGCATACTATTGTTGCAGTATATGCTCCAAATAATGCACAGATTCTCTTTCTTCGTAAAGTATTTCAGAAGGTAACCGAATTATCTCAGGGAGAGCAAATTATTTGGGGAGATTTCAATATTCCTGTGGATAGACTTTTAGATTGTTCTAATATAAAGAACTACTTCTGGAAAGAATTAAAACCTTTGATTAGCGAGTTCCATTTATATGATTACTGGAGATATTCTCACGCCACCAAAAAGGACTTTATTTTCTATTCCTTTCGACATCAGACCTACAGTAGAGTGGATTATTTTCTAGTCGATAGTAAGGCCTTAGGCAGATGGGTCTCTGCAACATTTGGATTAATTTCCTGGTCGGATCACGCCCCGGTGACCTTGATACTCGCCCTGCGACACCAAACAAAACCCATCCTCTAGGTAGCGATTAAATACCGCTCTTCTCCTTGAGAAGCATGGGATGGAGAACGTGTCATCAGAACTTTCACATTACTTTCACACTAATGATGTGGGGGAGGTTTCAGATGAGACCTTATGGTCAACACATAAGGCGGTCATTAGAGGAATATTCATTCAACAGGCATCTTATTTGAAATGGAAAAGAGAGAGGAGCAGAAATAAAATAATAACGCAACTCCATCAATCTCTATATATAAAATTGAATGTATGTGTGTATCATCCACCAATCACAAAGCATCTTTCATTTCACCAGAGCTGTTTAAAAGAAGCTGAGCTGTGATTGGTTGCTATGAGCAACAGTTTTCCCACTCCACAACACCTCAGCAGACACTGACCGGGTGAGAGAAATCTAGCATCCCCGGAAACATAAGCTTGCGTTCATTATCTGCCCCCCAGAAAGGAGCAGAGAGCACATGACAGAAATGAATCACCCCCTCCTGTGCCCATATATCCATCACACATCCTCCATCCCATAGGCACATGTTCCCTCTTAAAGGGATCTCCGGTATGGAAGTTAGGGCAAATCCCTCAGCGCTCTGGTTCTGACCCCAGGCTTCTATTAAAGGGATCATTGGTGTGGAAGTTAGGGCAATTCCACTAAGCGCTCTGGTTCTGACCCCAGGCCCCTCTTAAAGGGATCCCTGGTACGGAAGTGAGGGCAAATCCACTCTGCGCTTTGGTACTGACCCCAGGCCTCTCTTAAAGGGATCTCCGGTGTGGAAGTTAGGGCAAATCCCTCAGCGCTCTGATTCTGACCCCAGGCTTCTATTAAAGGGATCATTGGTATGGAAGTCGGGGCAAATCCATCACTTTGGTTCTGACCCCAGGCCTCTCTTAAAGGGATCCCAGGTATGGAAGTTAGGGCAATTCCACTCAGCGTTCTAGTTCTGATTCCAGGCTCTCTTAAAGGGATTCCCGGTATGGAAGTCAGGGCAATTGCCTTCAAATGCTCTGGTACTGACCCCAAGCTCTCTTAAAGGGATCTCCTGTATGGAAGGTAGGGCAAATCCCTCAGTGCTCTGATTCTGACCTCAGGATTCTTTTAAAGGGATCATTGGTATGGAAGTCAGGGCAAATCCACTCAGTGCTCTGGTTTTGATCCCAGGCTCTCTTAAAGGGATCCCCGGTATGGAAGTTATGGCAATTCCACTCAGAGCTCTAGTTCTGACCCCAGTCTCTCTTAAAGGGATCATTGATATGGAAATTAGGGCAATTCCACTCAGCCCTCTGTTTCTGACCCCAGGCCCCTCTTAAAGAGATCCCCGGTTTAGAAGTGAGGGCAAATCCACTCTGCGCTTTGGTACTGACCCTAGGGCCTCTCTTAAAGGGATCTCTGGTATGGAAGTTAGGGTAAATCTCTCAGCACTCTGATTCTCACCTCAGGCTTCTATTAAAGTGATCATTGGTATGGAAGTCAGGTCAAATCCACTTAGCTCTCTGGTTCTGATGCCAAGCCTCTCTTAAAGGGATCCCTGATATGGAAGTTAGGATCGTTCCACTCAGTGCTCTGGTTCTGACCCCAGGCTGACGGGATGATGTGGGATATTAGGGGTAGTATTCTGGTGGCTCTGGCTGATAATAATGATAATAATACATTTTATTTCTATAGCGCAGACATATTCCGCAGCACTTTACATTTCGGAGGGGATTTGTACAGACAATAGACATTACAGCATAACAATAATCACATAGATTATAACAAATACCAGGAGGAATGAGGGCCCTGCTCGCAAGCTTACAATCTATGAGGAAAAAAAAGGGAGACACGAAAGGTGGGTGGTAACAGTTGCCCTGATTGTATGGACCAGCCATAATGTTAAGTGTGTATCAGTACAGACACAGAGGGCTAATGGATGCATAAAGCATGTGGGAACATGATGCAGGGAACCTGGTTATGGTAAAACTTTTGGCTGTGCCACACAGGGATAGATTAGGTTAATATGTTGAGGCGATAGGCCAGTCTGAATAAATGCGTTTTCAGGGCACGTTTAAAATTGTGGGGATTGGGGACTAATCGTATTGACCTGGGAAGTGCATTCCAAAGAAATGGTGCAGCACGTGTAAAGTCTTGGAGACAGGAGTGGGAGGTTCTGATTATTGAGGATGCTAACCTCAGGTCATCAGCAGAACGGAGGGCGTGGGTAGGGTGGTATACTGAAACAAGGGAGGAGATGTAGGGTGGTGCTGAGCCATGGAGGGCTTTGTGGGTGAGGTTAATAAGTTTATACTTAATTCTGGAGTGGATGGGTAGCCAATGTAATGACTGGCACAATGTAGAGGCATCGGTGTAACGACTGGTGAGGAATATGATCCTGGCTGCAGCAGTCAAGACAGATTGGAGAGGGGAGAGTTTGGTAAGAGTGAGACCGATTAGAAGAGAGTTACAATAGTCGAGACGAGAATGAATAAGAGAAACAGTAAGAGTTTTTGCAGACTCAAAAGTAAGAAAAGGTCGAATTCTAGAAATGTTTTTGAGGTGCAGATGACAAGAGTAAGCCAGTGATCGAATGTGAGGGGCAAAGGAAAGCTCGGAATCAAGTATGACCCCAAGACAGCGGTCATGTTGCTGGGGAGTAATAGTAGAGCCACACACAGAAATGGCAATGTCGAGTATAGGTACATTAGTAGAGGGAGGAAACACAAGGAGTTCAGTCTTTGACTGGTTCAGTTTCAGATATAGTGAGGACATGATGTTAGACACAGGGTTTAGACAATCGCCGGTGTTTTCTAGAAAGGCTGGCGTGATGTCAGGAGAAGAAGCATATAATTGGGTGTCATCAGCATAGAGATGGTACTGGAAACCAAATCTATTGATTGTCTGACCAATAGGGGCAGTGTACAGGGAGAAGAGGAGGTGGCCTAGGACTGATCCTTGAGGAACCCCAACAGTAAGGGGAAGGTGAGAGGAGGAGGAACCGGCAAAAGATACAGTAAAGGAGCAGTCAGAGAGATAGGAGGAGAACCAGGAGAGAACGGTGTCCTTGAGGCCAATGGAACGGAGCATAGTGAGGAGGAGCTGATGATCCACAGTGTTGAATGCTGCAGAGAGATCCAAGAGAATTAGCATGGAGTAATGACCATTAGATTTAGCTGTTAGTAGATCATTAGAGACTTTAGTGAGGGCAGTTTCAGTAGAGTGTAAGGAGCGGAAGCCGGATTGGAGAGGGTCGAGACGAGAGTTATCAGAGAGATAGCGGATAAGACGGGAGTGGACCAGGCGTTCCAGGAGTTTAGAGATGAAGGGAAGATTAGAGACAGGTCTATAGTTAGCGGCACAGTTTTGGTCGAGGGATGGTTTTTTAAGTAGTGGATGTATGATGGCTTAAATGAGGAGGGAAAGATACCAGAAGAGAGAGAGAGAGGTTAAATATTTTAGTTAGGTGAGAGGTGACAGCAGGGGAAAGGGACTGGAGAAGATGTGACGGAAATGGGTCAATGTTGCAAGTGGTTGGGCGAGAAGATGCAAGGAGCCTGCTTACTTCTTCTGTGACTGGTTCAAAATCAGAGAGTGAGCTAGATGCAGTGGGGGAGGGAGGACAGTGCATGGTATGAGGTGATTGGGAGATAATTTCCTGTTGGATCTGGTCAATTTTTTCTTTGAAGTAATTGGCCAGATCGTCAGCTCGGAGCTCCGTGGTTGGGGCCTGTACTCTTGGGTTGAGTAGAGAATGAAAAGTGTCAAAGAGACGTTTCGGGTTATTGTACAGTGAGGTGATGAGGGTGTTGAAATAGGTTTGTTTGGAGAGGTGAAGGGCATGTTCGAAGCATAAACTTATAATGGATGAAATCTTCGTGTAGATTGGATTTTCTCCACAGACGTTCGGCGCACCTGGAGCATCGCTGCAGGAAACGTGTTTGCATGGTGTGCCATGGTTGTCGCCGTCTGTGTTGTGGTGTTCTGTTTATAGCGGGTGCAAATTCATCCAGGGCACTTTGAAGTGTTTCATTGTAATGCTTCAGTGCAGAATCAGGACATGAGAGGGAGGAGATAGGGGCCAATTAAGACTGCAAGTTCTTCTTAAGTTTCTGGGTGTTATTGGTCTGTATGTTTCTATAAGTATGGACAGTGGGGGGTCACCTGAGCAGCCTGGCAGTTCTTGATAGAGAATGAAAGAAGATTGTGGTCAGAGAGCGGGAGAGGGGTGTTTGCGTAATCATCCACTGCACAAAGCCGAGAGAAGACCAAGTCGAGGGCGTTTCCGTCTTCATGCGTTGGAGAATTAGTAAGCTGCAAAAGGCCAAACGAGGAGGTTAGAGATAAAAGGTGAGTAGCAGATTGGGAGAGGGAAAGAGCAATAGGGATGTTGAAATCTCCCATGATGAGGGTAGGGATGTCACAGGAGAGAAAATGTGGAAGCCAAGTGGCAAAATAATCCAGGAACTGATGGGAGGGGCCGGGAGGATGATACACCACCACCACTCGCATGGAGAAGGGGGTGTAGAGTCTCATGGCATGGACCTCAAAAGAAGGGAAGACTAGTGAGGGTAGTTCAGGGATAACCTGAAAGGAACATTTTGGTGATATAAGTATACCAACGCCTCCACCTGCTCTATTGTCTGATCTTGGGGTATGAGAGAAGTGTAGTCCACAATATGAAAGAGCAGCAGCAGCGGTAGTGTCTGACTGCTGGATCCAGGTTTCGGTAAGAGCCAGGACGTTAAGAGAATTAGAATGGAAAAAGTCATGAATGAAGGAGAGTTTGTTACACACTGAGCGAGAATTCCAAAGTGCACAATTAAGAGAGGCAGATGGCATGCAGGGAATATTAATAAGATTAGAGGGGTTTCTGAGTGTAGCAGTTGGGGGTTTAACTTTCTATAACATGGGGCACCAGGGTTCTGAGCAATGTCTCCTGCGACTAGGAGAAGGAGGATAGAAAGAGTGAGAAGATGGTTAAGTGATTTGTGAGAGCGTCTCTTATGTTGAATGGGGGGACTGACTGGATCTGTGCAATTTAACAATGTGAAAAGAGCGTTAGTGCTATACATAGGAGAGGAAAGAAGCGAGGGGCAGATATGGATGGAGTGTAGAGAGTTAATGCCAGGGCGGTGGATGTGTGTGAATGCAGCGGCCATGGTATAAATTACACAAATGCATATGGTATATATTTGTTGTACTCCAAATGTACAGGGAGTAGATGTATATAAATGTGTTAACTGTCTCCTGCCCTGTCTAACTGCTATGTTATAACTGCCAGTACTTTGATAAACTGTACTTCGATAAAGTGTGCATAAATGCCCTCTGCATAAATGCTTTCCCCAAACTATGTCTGAATATATAGGAGGCTAAGGATTGTTTTGTTTTTTTTTCCTCTCTCTTCTCGTTAATCAATCAAACTAAATTGAGACAGCAGGGTCCAATAAAATGTTGTGGTCAGATAAACAGATGTCCAGCACTACATGGATCATAAAGCACTTTGAAAAGTTTCTTGACCTCACAACATAAGGGGACAAGCAGAGTAAGTTGAAATAACTATACACCAGATATAAGCTTGCATAGTTGAAAACACATATAGAGCATTCAGGATTAACTGCTTGCTGTTATTGAATGGAGGAGTTGATTCAGAGCAGAGATGATGATGATGGAATGATGTGGGATATTAGGGGTAGTAGTCCGGTTGCTCTGGCTGAAGGGATGATGTGGGATATTAGGGGTAGTAGTCCAGTGGCTCTGATGAAATGATGTGGGATATTAGGGGTAGTAGTCCGGTGGCTCTGATGGGATGATGTGGGATATTAATGGTAGTAGTCCGGCGGCTGTGACGGGATGATGTGGGATATTTGTGGCAGTTGTCCAGTGGCTCTGGCTGACGGGATGATGTGGGATATTAGGGGTAGTAGTCCGGTGGCTTTGATGGGGTGATGTGGGATATTAGAGGTAGTAGTCCGGTGGCTCTGATGGGATGATGTGGGATATTAGTGGTAGTAGTCCGGTGGCTCTGGATGACAGGATGATGTGGGATATTAGGGGTAGTAGTCAAATGGTTCTGGCTGACAGGACGATGTGGGATGTTAGGGGTAGTAGTCCGGTAGCTCTGGTTGACGGGATAATGTGGGATATTTTAGTGAATGTGGCTATGCGGAGTGGGCGGGGCTCTACACTCAGTTTTATATATATAGATATAATCATTATAATTTGTTATAACTAACCGTAGTTAGTTACTATGCCTGGGCAACGCCGGGCTCTTCAGCTAGTTAGAACTAATTAGTAAATCCAACCCTTCTTTTGATAACTCAGAGGCGATTTGTAAGCTTAGACTTAAATTACAAGAAAATCTCCTTTCTATTTATGCATATAATCTTAAAAAAATGAAAACAAGATTTTATGCAACTGGGGACAGAGCTGGAGCCCTACTGGCATGCAGAGTTAAAAAAACGTGAAATGCGAACCAGAATTGATCACATTGTAGACCCTCATGGAAATTATGCTCGGAACCCCACAGAGATACCAGACCTATTCGCCCAATACTATATCCAACTTTATAATCTGCATAGAAACTTTCAAACTCCTCAACCATCTCAGCAGGAGATTGATCAATATTTACAAAATATTAATTTACCCCAAGTATCTCAAAACCAGCTAAAATATCTTACCACTCCCTTCACTGAGGAGGAGATTAGGACTACTATTAAATTGACGAAGAGTAATAAAACCCCCAGACCAGACGAGTTACCAAATGAATATTATCGCCATTTCCAACAAATATTTTCCCTGTTTCTTGTGTGACTTTATAAGCATTGGCAGGTAAAAGAATCTGTGTCCACTTCTAATCTGGAAGCTACGATTACTACATCACTGAAACCATATGGTTTTATTTTTATATTTGTTTGTTCAGTTGTTCTAATGAGGTCATGATTCCCTGACACGTTGATATATGGTCTATGTCTGCACATATATTGGGAAAAGAGCTTTGGAAGATTTGGACGCAGCCCTGCAAACAACTTGCTCCTAATGTGTTCTGTGGAGCTTTCGTTTAAACCGTATGTCTCTATGTCATTGCTTTTGTGTGTGATGTAACTTATTATTGTTTAACTTATAGATGACAATAAGTTACCCCCTGAGGAAGGAACATTTTCCGAAACGCGCGTTGGGGTTCCAGAGTGTGGTGCACAGTGTCTCCTCCATCCTGGTATGCATTTAACTTAGCTTATCGGTCTCATGGTCTCATGGGCACTTTATAACTATTCTAATTTATATCTTGGTGTTCAGCTTGGGATTTTTCCCTTCACTGTTGTCATGCTGGCCACCTATGTATTACCAGCCCTTGGTGACTTTTTCTAGTGACCGTCTGTTTTTCACATTAACCAGGTTTACTTGATACTGATCATGATATCTCTTCTTGGAGCCCTGTTCACCATTACTCTGTTGTATTTTCAGTGTCACTTTATCCTCATTTTGCTATTTTCACCTGGTATTTAAATAAAGATTTGTGATTTTTTAACCACAATTTATCTTGGACTTTATTGCACTGTTCTTTTCCTTTAGTTTGTAATTATGTTTGCAGTGTGTCCGACACTGTTTTTTCAATGAGCCAGAATGATTATTTTTATCATCTCTACTGTATAAATATCTATATATGATGTTACCTTGTTTTGGCTCATTGTGCTGTCATTTTGGCTTATTAATATATCTAACCTTCAGATGACCAACCAATTCATATGGGTTAATAAGAAGCCCAGAGTGGCCAGTAAAACATTGTACTATCCCTATGATTTGGGGGGAATGGAAGTACCAAATATATTAGCATATCATAGAGCAGTCATTATAGGGAGATCTGGAGTTGGTGGCTAGTCAACAACCCAACAAATTTTTTCAAATAGAATCTTTCTTTGCTAAAGGAGGATCAACCAGATCGGTATTGGAAACTGAGACAATTAAACTTAGCTCCTATACTCCGTGCCTCCAGACAATGGAGGTTACCTTAAAGTATTGGAGAACAGTGGCCCCAAAATTGATAAAAATTCCCCTAAAGGACACCTCACTAAGAGCCCTTGAATCTCACATTCCCTTTCTTAATCTTCAAAAATGGGTAGAGGCAGAAGTAAAAAATGTGCAAGACTTAATGGACAATTTCTCGGTCATCCCCTTTGATCGATTGACAGCAAAATTTCCAGGGATTCAGCGTTATTTTTACCAATACCTACAACTTCGACACCTCATCCAGACCTCCCCACAGTCTGTATTTTTCACTCTCCCCATAGAACACCGGGCTAATATTTATATTCTACGACTGGAATTTAATTCTAAATGGGTTTAAATTTTATGCAAAGCTCTGAATGATTTAGATAGATTTAGTTGATAAACTACCCTGTTGTGAACACTTTTGACCTGGCTTCTGAGTTTGGGCTCCCTTTGGTGGTTGCTGCTGGTAATGGAGCTGGTCTGGCTGACAGAAGTCAATCACCTGAGGAGGATGATTGGAGGTCAGGTGTTACAGACTGGAGAGATTTAAGTGAGCAACCTTCCCTCAGTTGTTGCTGGCGATTTGGTTTTCTTCCTGAGCTTTTTGGAAGTCTGCTTGCCTCCTGCTTTGTCCTGCATTTTTCAAGTTATTTGTCTGCTTGAATCTTTTTGTATTTGATCCATTTTTTGCTTTTCTCTGATTTCTGCCTGGCTGGTGTGAGTCCAGCCTTGTTCCCTGCTGGGACCTGTGCTGGACTCTGTTTCATTTGCCACAGCTTATGTCAGTCTTTTCAGTATTTCTAATCCCCTGTCATATCATTATCTTTTGTTTTGCGTCCAGTTCACACCAGAGTTCTGATTTAGTGGGGGAGAGTGTCACGCCGTTCTGTCTGTATCTGCTTGTTGGCGTGACAATGCATGTGTCTGCTTTAACCCTTTACTCCTTTCCCCCTAATTGAGCTGGGATATTGCTGGCTGTTACCTGTATGGAGGCTGCTCAGTTCCCTGCTCTGCTGCGTAGCTGCACATGTGTTAAGTCTTTGCTCTGCTGCTTGACCATTCGCATGTGCGGTCCCTGGTCACCGCTGTGGAAGCTGTCCGCAGGTTGTGGGGTCATTTGCAGCTGGTGCATGACTTTCCATTTGTGTCTAGGCTTGCAGACGATGCCAGGTGCTCTAAGCTGCAGTTCCTGCACTGATTGTGCTGCAATGGTTTCTGTGTGTGCTTAGGGTGTCCGCTGCCACACCTCCCCTGCTTTTATCAGGGTTAGTGTGTGTACTTGATATGCTGTCCCCAGCCAATTGCTGAGGGGCAGATCCTTTATAAACTTACCCTGCCCTATGGGCGGGGCCAGAGCTACTCACAAAGCTCCTGGACTTTGCCATGTGTGTCTCATGTCTGTGGACCTCGTCTGTCTCGGTTATGGTACCAAAGTCCCTGCCTTGATTCCTGCTTTGTTCTGTTCCCTCGCCCTGCCTGGTAGGCATTATATCCAGGCCTGAATCCATGATCCTGTACCTGACCCTGTCAAGATTCACCCTGGCCTGGAGGTGGTGTATCCAGGCTTGAATCCTTGATCCTGTACCTACCCTGTACCTGACCATGTCTTAACTGTCTGATGTGTTATGTTCTTGGAATCCCTCTGTGTTTGGAGCCCTGCACCCAGTGACTCTGAGACTCTTGTAACCAGTGTTCCTGCTGAGCATCTACTATGCTGTGCTCTGACTACCATGCAGTGCTAGCTCCATGCAGGCACAGCAATCCTGTGGTGTTAGCACCATCACACTTGAGTTCCTTCCTAGGTCCGATGCCTGGAGCCTGTCGACCACAGTCTGGAACCTGATGACCGCTGCCTGGAGCCTGGAGCTAGATGACTGCAGTGGTGCCTGTAGGTCGTGTATGTCCGGAACCAAACGACTCCCGTCTGATGTCTGCCGGTGACTCTGATGTCCTGTGGGTGACCCTGATGTCCTGATGACCTCGTGTACCCTAATGTCCTGATGACCTCGTGTACCCTGATGACCTCGTGTGTCCTGATGACCTCGTGTGTCATGATGTCCTGATGACCTTGTGTACCCTGATGTCCTCGTGTGTCCTGATGTCCTGCCTGTATCCCGTTGTCCCGCTTATGAGTATCTCGGTGATCCGATGGTGCCTTGGGGTCCACTGGGTGGTACCCTTCTGGAAGGTGTGGAATCGGGAGCCTGGTTTAGCCCTGTTTTGTCTATGTACTGTGACTTTACTTTAAGTAAACTTTACTTTATTTATACCTGAAGTTGTGTGGTGTCGTCAAGTCCTACGTGTCCTTGCCACAGAAACCCGGTAGCTGCCCTTCCCTAGTTCAGGTAGGCCCGGGTCCCCTCTGTGGTATAGAGGGTCCATTATGCATCCCCTTGCCGTCGGCGTGGAGGCACCTGCTGGGCCGTGTCTGCGGAGTCTGTCAGTTGTGACAGAGAGGTCGTGTGGCCTCAGTATTTTTTCATATCAGACGTGTTGGAATTTTTCTTAGGGTTTTTTGCGTGATTGCAGACAGTACCCTTTCCTGTCCTGTTCTATCTAGACAGTTTGGGCCCCATCATTTGCTTACTCTATTTTCTGCCTGTGTTTTGCGCCTCATCTTGTCTCACAGCTATATATGTTCGGGGGCTACCTATTCCTTTGGGGTTCTACTCTGGGGCAGTTTAGCTTTCCCCTCTCTCTCACATTTTAATTGCGGCTAGATTAACTCTCGCGGCTAAATGGAAAGATCAGAATGTACCTACTGTTAGAGAAGTGGTTGAAAGAATTAACGTAAATTGTCAACATGAATTATCTTTGGCTCAGTCCTTAGTAGAAGAATAGAATATCCCGCGTATGGGATCCCTGGTTGGACAGTCCTATGTCCACCCCACTTCATCAAGACAAGACAAGAATTAGAAAAGTAATGGTGGAATCTTCAGCTCCTATGTGACCATGCACATGTTGAGTTTTTATGGAGTAACAGTTCATATTGCCTCCTTGTCCAATACATTATGTTTACTGCTTAATATTCAAAAGTTAATATACAATACATGATTTCTTGATGGAAAAGCTGAGATCACAGTATTATTGATATATTGCACAGATATCCTCTGTTACTTATGTGGTTCTGCCAGCCATGTTGGCAGGTGGCTGTTTGTATTGAATTTTGAAAACTTAATAAAAATTTATTGGAATAAAAAAAATTCTTGCGTCAAACTATTTTTTTTTAATTGTTAACATTCTGTAGCTTCTAATTTTTATTGGCTTAATTCTGGATACATATCCTTCATTGTTTACATTTTATTATTATAATTTTGGGGAGTGAAAGGAGAGGGAGACTGGAAAAATGTAACCCAATGTGAGGGCCGTCTGCGAATCTGGGCTGCAGTAGGAACAGCACCCCGAGTAACCCCGAGACCCTTAACCCCTATACAGGGACCCGGAATTGTAGCAAGGCCCAGGGGGTAGCTGTTTAGAGGAGCAGTGGACCAGAGCAGGATGGCCACCAAGGGGTCAAAACTAAAACCCGTAATCAAAGTCAGGAGGCAGGAGTCGGAGGCCGGAGGGCAGCAGAGGTACGAAATCAGCAGACAGGAGAGTCAAAAGTCCAGGCCAGGGTCAGTAAAATCAGGAGGGCAGCAAGGTACAAAATCAGCAGGCAGAAGGAGAGTCGGGAATCCAAGCAAAGGTCAGCGTGAAAATATCAGAATAGAGGCAGAGGTACAAAAACGGCAGGCAACAGAATGGTCAGAAATCCAGGCTGAGGTCAGAGTTTAACTATAGCAAATTACACAGTAGCACGCAGGGGAACCAAGAATATATCTGGCGGCTTGCAAGACCAGTCCCAAGGTATTTGAGGGATCAGGTCATCCCTCACAGGTTCCCGGACTGATGATGTAACCAGGACCGCCCCCAGGACCAGGCCAGACAGGCATGCAGTAAGCCCTACATGATTGACAGAGGGGCGGAGCCTGCAGCCACCAGATGCCTACGCAGGGGCCTCTTCTCTGTCACCACCCTCACCCTGAGGCAAACCACGGCGCCTCCCAGTGGTCGAGGCAGGAACAGCCATCCCCGCGTCTGATGGCGACGTGACGGCTCGGCGCCTCCTAGGGACCGAGACCGGAACTTCAAGTTTTGTATACCTTTTTGTACACCTTGTGTTCTAAATTCTTATAGTTCTTTTCATCTATGATTTTTACAGGAAGAAAACATTTGCAGAAACAATTGTCTAGTGCTTTGGTCCTTTTAGTACAACTTAATAAACATGATTACCATCCACCAAATAACATTTCAGGTTTCATGGACACTGGCAATGAATGAATTTGTTTGCAGGAAAGCAGCTTGTACTATGAACCATTTGCTTTGCCAGATGCCTTTAAATAATAAATCCGTCTAAGGCCAATTTAAAAGACTGCACAGTGCCATCCCATTTAGGTATCAATCATTTTAAATTCAACTCCAGGCTCTTTCCTAACTAAATTTATTAAAGGAACAAGAACATTGTATATCCCATAAAACATTCATTTCAAACCTCGACTTTTATTTAGAGTACAATTGTAAAAATACAAGTTCCTTCTGCTTGCTTGAATGTTATACAAGATGTGGTTAGAGGCAAATAATTCCTGCTTTAAAGTCTAGTGATGCAATTTATTCAAAATACATATAAAGAAAGTAAGTAAAGCATTATTTTTATGGCTTTTCTCTATAGGACATGTATAGTAAATGGAAGCCTCTTGTGGATACAGTGATTTTCTTTACCAATAGGGTCCCTGTTACATCCCTAACTAGACCTGCTTAAATGACGTCTACTGCTGTCCCCAACATATTCACTTTGCATGCAGTGCTGGAAGTGGCGTCTTACAAATTCTGGAGTGGACCCACTTGATCGTGGCGCCGACCAGGTGGAACCGACCCCTGCACAGGGACCGTTAGGGGCAAGCCCAGGGAGAAGGTATGCCGCGATAGCTAGTGCCAGAGGGATGGCTGGAAGGAAACAGAAGGAACCAGGGTGCTCACCAAGAACAGTACGGAGCAGCGCGTTCACCAAGAGGCAAGATGACCAGGACCAGGCAGAGTCCACACAGTGGGTATGGGACTCTGGAAAGGGCAGGATACTCACAGGGAGGACTGAGATCCAGAACAAGGCAGAGTACACACAGGGAGATGTACAGTGACAGGGACGGAGCAGAGTATGCACTGGGAAGCATACAGGGGCAGGGACAGAGCAGAGCACACACAGAGAAGCACACAATAACAGGTACATAGCAGAATACGCACTGGGAAGCGTATAGGGACAGGGACAGAGCAAAGCACGCACAGGTAAACACACAAAAACAGGTACAGAGCTGAGTATGCACTTGGAAGCGTACATGGACCTGAGGGCTGGTCTGCACAGGACAAGTGCAGGAAAACAATAATGAGGTGCCGAGGCACGGCCACAGCTGCCAGATATACCTGACACCAGACGCCGGGTAAGGTCACTTCTGGGTCAGGACTCAGGCTGTGGCCTAAGGCACCCAGCAAGCGCGCATGTGTGGATGGCAGGAAACCCGAGGGTGCCGTCTGGCTGGAAGAGAAGATGCAGCGTGGAGCGCCCCCACTCCTGATACAGTGGTAATATGGAGACATTATTGCCAATGCTAATGGATGGCGCAGGTGCTGTCCAGCCTTGGAAACCCTTGCATCTGAAGCCTGTGGTGCTGCCCAGCTAGAGAGGATGTGGGTGCTAACCTGCAGATCAGCAGGTAACAGCTTATTGCTGTGGCCAGTAGTACCACACCCTATTTAAACTCCCATATCATATACTCCCTGCTCTCTGAAGGTATTATTGTGTTGAACTTATAATGTTATTGACTCAGCTTTTGACCCTGACTGAATTTATGTCTATGATCACCCTTGATTTTATCTTAGCCTGTCTGACGTTACTTTTGGCTAACCTCATAGCATCCAACCCAGCTATTCCACAGAATAAAATATTGCTTTCTGATTCTGTTCCTTCTTATATATGACCTGGCTAGTTTGTCTCTAATTGCTTGAGGATCACTCCTCTGGCCAGAAGTTTTTCTATACAAGCAACCCAGGGGGCCCTTGTGTGCCAGTTCTCTGCATAGGGGTAAAAGGTGAATTCCGGGGTTCTTCCGAGATCTGTTAGATGAAGTGACAATTACCAAGTATATCCACAGTACTGTAGACATCTTGAACTGATGGAATCAGACAAACCTTACAGTTCAACTGTAAAAAAAGACGTCTGATACTCCTTTTTTAGCTGCACCTTTTTATAGCACTGAGAAATAGTGCATGCTGCTTATGATTCAAGCAGAATGAATCACCAGACAAGTTTCCTTTAACTCTAGAAACCCTAAATGTATTATCTCTATTAAACAGTTAGGAATCTTTAAATCTGATAGTTTGTTCCCATAAATTTATTTTTAACTGCAGAATTGCAAATTTCAGAGATTTATTGGAATTTATGGTGCAAACATTTCTGAAATGCCATAGCTACCTTATTCGGAATGTTGGTGAGATCCAACTTGTGAGATCCCAAACTGTGTAATTTTTAATAAATGTCTATGTGACGACTCGTGGAGTGGACACTCTGGGTCGTGGCACCAACCCACCCAAGGCAAGCTGACCTAGTGAGGACCACCCCCAATACAGGAAGTGTCAGGGGCAAGCCCAAGGGGGTAAGGTACCACGACTGCTGGAAACAGGTAGCCAGCTCCCAGGAGATACAAATGAGTGTGTTTGCATGATGCAACTGAAAGTGTGCAAAGCGTGGACACAGCGGCATACAGGGTTTAGGACAGTACAGGGCGAGTGTACGGAAGCACGGAGGGAACAAGACAACACAGGGCGTGTGCATGGGAGTGCGCTAGATACTGGATACTGCAAGGCGAGTTCAAGGGAGCACGTATGGCGCAGAGAAGCACGCCTGAGTGAAAGGCTAGGCAGAAGGTGTGCTAGGAAGCACGACAGAGCATAGAGCAGCGCGTGTGCCAAGAAGCACGACAGAACACAGTGCAGGAGCAGAGGGTGTGCTGGAAGCATGGCAGAGCACAGAGCAGAGTGTAGGAATGGAGCATGTGCTAGGAGGCACGTCGAGGCAGAGTACAAGGAACAGAGCACAAGGCTGAGTACAGGAACGGAGCACAAGGCAGAGTACAGGAACAGAGCATGTGCCAGGAGGCACAACAGAGCGAAAGGCAGAGGACCCAAATACAGCACACAGCTGAGATAGGACCAAGCAGACCAAGCCACGAAGCACAACAATAATCAGGCCCCTCCCATAGGAAGAGGTAGCCTGATATAGGGCATGAGCGCTGGGACTTCCGGGTCAGGTCCTCCAGGACCATAGAGATGACGAGGCTGCGGACAGCGCAGAGAAGGGAGCGCATGCGAGCTAGCAGCACAGCGCAGCCATGGAATCAAGTGTGGGAGGTGCGCGTGCACACCCGATGGGATCCCCAGAGTGGCCGCAGCACCGGAAGTGGTGATGTCGGGCGAGGAATCCTTGCACCGGGTGATTGGGTGATCGCGGTGTAACAGTCTAGATGAGATTTTTGCAAATGTTTCTCCCACACTGGACTTCAATATTTAATAGAATTTAGTGTGTAGAATATGGTTTTACATAAAAAAAAGTTTATTTAAGCATCTGTTACTTGTGACCCATAATTTCTCTCCAGTTCTGACAATGGCATGTAAAAGTTTGGGTACCCCTAGTCAAAATTACTGTTATTGTAAACAGTTAACCAGGAAAAGATGAAATTATCTGTAAAAGGCCTAAATTTAAAGATGACGCATTTACACATTTCATTTATATTTTAGACAAAAAATAAATATTTTCATCTTTACATTTTAAAAATTGCTAAAAGGAAAAAGGACAAATGCAAGTTTAGGCATCCTGCAAGATTACTACCTAGTAGCATCCCATTTTGAAATTATCACAGCTTGAAAACATTGTTGTAGCCTCACAAGAGTCTTTCAATTCTTTTTTGAGGGATTTTCTTCCATTCTTCCAGTTCTGTGAGATTCTTGGAACATCTTGTATGCACTGTTATTTTGAGATCTAGCCACAGACTTTCAGTGATGTTCAGATCAGGGGACTGTGATGGCCATTGTAAAACCTTCAGTTTGCACCTTTTGAGCTAATCTATTGTGGATTTTGATGAGTGTTTAAGATCATTATCCATTTGTAGAAGCCGTCCTCTTTTCAACTTCAGCTTTTTTACAGATGATGTTATGTTTGCATCAAGAATTTGTTGAAATTTCATTGAATCCATTCTTCCCTCTACCTATGAAATGTTCCCAGTGGCATTGGCTACAAGACAACCCCAAAGCATGATTGATCCTCTCCCATGCTTAAAGGGGTTGTCCGGGCTTTTCACATAATCTCAGTGCATATCCCGGCTGCAGAATGTTGACAATAAGTAATTTACCTTCTGTGGCCAGTTTGCAGCGTTTGCTAGATATCAGCTCTTGCTTGTAAGAAAAACGTCCAGGGGGGTGTGTTCTGGCATTGAAATGAGAACTGGTCGTTTCCTCCTCAATAGTTTCACTTTCCATAGATCACTGTTCAGCGTGTGTCTGGGGGAGGAGCAGCTGGGAGGTCTGCTCTCTGCACTGAGGCTGCTAGAGGGAGAGGATTTTTTACTGTGTGAGGAGGGCTTGTTCATGTGGTTGGGGAGGGCCTGTTGCTATGGAGGGTGGGGTTGTTGCTATAGAGGGCATGTTTTTAGTAGCGTAGGAGGAAACGACCAGTTCTCATTTCAATGCCAGAACACACCCCCCCTGGACGTTTTTCTTACAAGCAAGAGATGATATCTAGCAAACCCTGCAAACTTGCCACAGAAGGTAAATTACTTATTGTCAGCATTCTGCAGCCCAGATATGCACTGAGATTATGTGAAAAGCCCGGACAACCCTTTTAATGGTTGGTGAGATGGTTTTTCCTGAAATTCTGTGCCCTTTTTTCTCCACACATACCGTTGATCATTGTGGCCAAAGAGTTATTTTTTAACCTCATCGGTCCACAGGACTTGTCTCCAAAATTCATCAGGCTTGTTTAGATGTGTTTTTGCATACCTCTGATGCTGAATTTTATGGTGAGGACACACGAGAGGTTTTCTATTGAGGACTCTTCCATGAAGGCCTTATTTGTGCAGATGTCTCTGAACAGTACAACAATGTACCACAACTCCAGAGCTCCAGAGTCTTTTTTAAGGTCTTTTGCTGTCAAGTGGGAGTTCTGATTTGCCTCTCTAACAATCCTACATGCAGTTATCACTGAAATTTTGATTGGTCTTCCGACCTTATCTTGTCCTCCACTATTCCTGTTAACTGTCATTTCTTAATTACATTTCAAACAGAGGAAAGGGCAACTTGAAAATACTTTGCTATTTTTATTAAGCCTTTTCCTGCTTTGTGAGCCTCAACCATTTTCATTTTCAGAGTGCTAGGAAGCTGCTTAGAAGAACCCATGGCTACTGTTTTTTTGCCACTAGATTAGAGAAGGCTGGGTTTTTTTAAAGCTGAGAAATTTGCATCACCTGGCCTTTCCTAACAACAGGCTTGGACTGGGCCACAGGAGAACAGGAGAATCCTCTGGTGGGCTCCTGTGCAAGAGTGGGTCACCACCCTCTTGTATGAGCAGTACTGGGCACAATATACTTGAATCACTATCGACAGACAAAGGAAGCATCGTATTCTTTTAACAATCTGACCAGTTCATTGTAATATAAATTTGTGATTGAGTATAATATCAGATTTGCATGTAGTTGCAAAGCGTATCCCTGGCATTGGTAACTGGTGGGGACTTGGACTCTAGTCCAACGCTGCTTAACTAGGATAGTGAACAAGCCATAACCCTAACAGGCTAATTAAGGTCTGAAACCTTGATCAAACTTATCTGAGCTCACAAATCTCCAAGGGTGCCCAAACTTTTGCACTTGATTGTTTTTTTTTTTATTTTTAAACTGTAAAAGATGAAAATATATGCCTAAAATTCAAAGATAATGTGTCATCTTTAAATTTAGAGAGCATTTTATGTTCAACTTGTTTAGCTGTTCACAATAACAGTAATTCTTTTACATACCACTGTAAGTGTGATATTTGCCTTTTGGCTCAATAGGGGAGAACGTGCTAAGATCAGGTTGTCAGCATAGCCTCTTAAGGACATTTCAGGTTGTGCTAAGAGGACAAGAGGTAAAGACATATTTAGACTTATGGTGAAGCCTGTAGCTATTAGCTGTTATCACAATATTAATAAAAGTAACACATCGCATCTAAAATCTGATATTCAACATCAAACATTTTTTAAAATGTGACCCTGAGGACTGGGGAAAGACTAAAACTTGTAACCACTGTAATTTGCAATTATTGCAGCTTATGGTGGAAATGTAAATTGTTTTGGAATTGTCTTCCATCTTCCGTTCCAATTAAAAATAGAATAAATGATTTAGACTTTAGTAATCAAATAAATTAGTTTGCACCCTGTTTTGAAATCATGACCCTTTACTCAACAATTTAGAAAATAAACCCTGACTGTATAAATGCGCATTCATCAAAATCAATGAAGTTAATTAGAAATACAAAATTGAAATGAAAATATTGAAAAAGCAGCAGAAAGATCACTGTGTCTGTGATACATTTTACAAACAATGAATAATGTTCTCTTTGCCATTTCCGCTGATAATATAAATACATTTACAGCATTTTAGAAGATATTTACTGTAGACACATCAAGAATATTCTCAACCAATTGGCAGGGGCTTCAGAAAAATTTTCATTTTTCCCAATGTTATTATTATCAAGTAAAAGATACATAATAAAAATGAAAATAAATGTTACACACCATATATTTTCTCAAACTATAACATGCTGCCCAACACTCTAAACCAGAGGTCTCAAACACTCGGCCCGTGGGCCGCATGTGGCCCAAGGCAGGCATCTGCGGCTCGAGGTGCACCACATGTCTCACTCCCTGAGGCAGTTAGAAGGTGGAAGGCGCGCATTCAGGAGCGCACGATGGCTTTTCTGTGTGCACAGGACCTCGGATGAGGTCACAGGAGGGTCGGAGTCATGGGTCACATGATCAGGGGCCTCAGTGTATGCAGGACACTGCTGTCTGTGCTGGTTGTCATGATGCTGGATGAGTGTAAGTTTCTGTGTGGGGTCAGGAGTGGTTTACAGGGTGGATGTAGCAGAGCTGTGTGTGTACGAGGTGGACGGAGCAGAGCCATGTGTGTACGAAGCGTATGGAGCGCAGCCGTGTGTGTATGAGGTGTACGGAGTGGAGCCGTGTGTGTATGAGGTGTACGGAGCAGAGCCGTGTGTGCGAGGTGTACGGAGCGGAGCCGTGTGTGTGAGGTGTACGGAGCGGAGCCGTGTGTGTACGAGGTGTATGGAGAGGAGCTCTGTGTGAGTGAGGTGTACGGAGCCTTTCCATGTGTGTACGAGGTGTATGGAGCGCAGCCGTGTGTACGAGGTGTACAGAGCGGAGCCGTGTGTGTACGAGGTATACGGAGCAGAGCCGTGTGTGTATGAGGTGTACGGAGCAGAGCCGTGTGTGTATGAGGTGTACGGAGCAGAGCCGTGTGTGTACAAATCATCAAAAGTGATTAAAAATCACTTTGCAATTCAGATGACAGTAAACATTTGAGTCACAGAGTCAAGTGGCCAGATTGTGAACAGGAATGATTATATCACAAACTGATCTTTGTCTCACCCATATAAAGTTCAATTCGACTTGAATTTATTTGCTAATCTCTAGTAATGGGTTTAAATAGACATTTTACAGCTAGAAAAAATGCTGTAGTTTCACATTTCTCCAAGTGACAGATGGAAGAGCCTGTTAATGTTATCATTCTTCTAGCCTTCCTTATATCACAGTAGCAGGATACTTTTTTATTTGCTTTTCACCACACCGATGACAGAGAGGATTAACCCCTTAATTACCACCTATACGCCTTTAAATGGCAACATTTAAGGGTACTTATACCTCAGCTCCACTTTTTAACGGCACTGAGAAATAAGTGTATAGCGCCCCCCCAGCATCGGAATTTCTCCGACCAGGAATAATTTTAAAACTTTGAAAATTGCAAATATTTCGAAATTTTTGCCAAATTTTCTTTTTTCATAAATAAACGCAAGTTATATTGAAGAAATTTTACCACTAACATGATGTATATTATGTCACGAAAAAACTTTCTCAGAATCAGTGGGATACATTGAAGCATTCCAAAAGCTCTAGCCTCATAAAGTGACACTGGTCAGAATTGTAAAAATTGGCTTCGTCATTAAGTACCAAATTGGCTCTGTCACTAAGGGATTAATGATGTAGACCCTTCATTCTAAGTATCAGTGAAGTTCCCAAAGTTTAGACCTCACATGATGGCATATCCTTGCAATATGCCATCACTTTATGAGATGGTATTAATGCTTGACATATATCAGCAAAGTCATAAATATATTAAGAATTACTTTTTTAAAAATCAAATACTCCTTCAAATTATAATTAATTGGTAGAATCAAAGTATAGAAAGCCAAAAGTGAAAAACAAAAATTAATGACACAGATATGTATTTTATAGGTCAAAACTGAAACAAAGGAAGTATTTAGTGAAAGCCATTGAAAGAGACTTTTCTTACTTGTGAAGTATACGCTACTGAAAGTATATGCCTCACATGTCGTATCCGTAAGACAATAATTCTGGCTTATGCTTGTAGGCAGACCACATGTGTTGTTCAGTAGTTGGCATTTTCCTGGGCTGACACTATGAATCTGCATCACAGTGCATGCTCTACATTGTGCAGCAAATGTGGAATATGAATGCAGTAACCATTGGAGATGCTTCAACGATGTTGGAGAGTTTCAAAGGACACGTCGTACCATCGTATAGGACCCATGCATGAGTGACTTTTCGGTTCTCTTAAAATTCGACTACTAAAAAATATGGCCTGAATTGTACAAACAGTTCTGCTCAAAAGTTTACATACCCCAGCAGAATGTTTGCTTTCTTGGCCTTTTTTTAGAGAATATGAATTATAGCGCCAAAACTTTTTCTCCACTCATGGTTAGAAGTTGGGTGAAGCCATTTACTGTCAAACTACTGTGTTTTGTCTTTTTAAATAATAATGACAACCCAAAACATCCAAATGACCCTGATCAAAAGTTCATATACCCCATTTCTTAATACTATGTATTGCCCTCTTCAACATCAATGACAGCTTTAAGTCTTTTGTGGTAGTTTGGATGAGGCTCTTTATTTTCTCAGTGTGACACTAGTCACTTCTTACGGCCAAGCCGTGAGTCAGAGTGGTCAAGGAGTCCAAGGTCAGAAGCCAAGAGGGTATGTCATAAACAGAAGGAAGAAACAAAAGCGTAGTCAGGTAACGTTCCAAGGTCAGAGTATCGTGAGGATAATGGATCAGAGCTGAAGGGGTTAAACAGGTGTATCGTCAGAACAAAGTCTAAACCCAGGCAACAGATCAAGCATAAAGAACTCAAGGCACAGGAGAGCACAAATCTCACAAGATGAATGTACTTCTGGCAGTGTTCTGGGAAACTCAGCTCACTTAAGAAGCATGGCCATTAATTGGAATAATGAACACATGAGACAGCCGATGCCCCGCAGTCACAGATTGACTAGCTGAGCTGTCAATAAACACCGACAGCTCAGCACACCCCTAAATGAGACTGTTTGGCCATGCTGTCAATCACAGTACTGACAGCTTCAGCACACCCTGTACCAGATTGGATGGCCAAGCTGTCAGTAACTGCATCCCAGACACCCTGATGGGTGGAACTGTGACACTCAGATGGTGAAGCTGCCCACTCTTCTTGGCTAAAAGCCTCCAGTTCCTGTAAATTCCTGGGCTGTCTAGCATGAACTGCGCACTTGAGATCTCCCCAGAGTGACTCAATGATATCAAGGTCAGGAGATTGAGATGGCCACTCCAGAACCTTCACTTTGTTCTGTTGTAGACAATGACAGGTCAACCTGGACTTGTGTTTTGGATCGTTGTCATGTTGGAATGTCCAAGTACATCTCATGCGCAGCTTCTGGGATGATGACTGCAAATTTGCCTCCAGTATTTGCTGATAATGTGCTGCATTCATCTTTCCTTCAACTTTGACCAAGTTTCTTGTGCCTTTGTAGCTCACACATCCCCAAAACATCAGCGATCCACCTCCATGCTTCACAATAGGAATGATGTTCTTTTCATCATAGCCCTTGCTGACCTCTCTGCAAATGTAACATTTATGGTTGTGGCCAAAAAGTTCAATTTTGGTCTCATCGCTCCAATTTACCTTGTTCCAGAAGTTGTGAGGCTTGTCTCTGTGCTGTTTTGCATATGGAAGGTAAGATACTTTTTGGCATTTGTGCAGTAAATGCTTTCTTCTGGCAACTTGACAGTGCAGCCCATTTTTTTTCAAGTGCCTCCTTATTGTGCATCTTGAAACAGCCACACCACTAGTTTTCAGAGAGTCCAGTATTTCAGCTGATGTTATTTGTGGGTTTTTCTTTGTATTCTGAACAATTTTCCTGGCAGTTGTGGATGACATTTTTGTTGGTCTACCTAACCATGGCTTTCTTTTTACAGAGCCCCTGATTTTCCATACAGTTGTGGCCAAAAGTATTGACACCCCTGCAATTCTGTCAGATAATACTCAGTTTCTTCCTGAATATGATTGCAAACACAAATTCTTTGGTATTATTATCTTCATTTAATTTTTCTTAAATGAAAAAAACACAAAAGAGAATGAAGCAAAAAGCAAAACATTGATCATTTCACACAAAACTCCAAAAATGGGCCAGACAAAAGTATTGGCACCCCCAGCCTAATACTTGGTTGCACAACCTTTAGCCAAATTAACTGCGACCAACCGCTTCCGGTAACCATCAATGAGTTTCTTACAATGCTCTGCTGGAATTTTAGACCATTCTTCTTTGGCAAACTGCTCCAGGTCCCTGATATTTGAAGGGTGCCTTCTCCAAACTGCCATTTTTAGATCTCTCCACAGGTGTTCTATGGGATTCAGGTCTGGACTCATTGCTTAGAAGTCTCCAGTGCTTTCTCTCAAACCATTTTCTAGTGCTTTTTGAAGTGTGTTTTGGGTCATTGTCCTGCTGGAAGACCCATGACCTCTGAGGGAGACCCAGCTTTCTCACACTGGGCCCTACATTATGCTGCAAAATTTGTTGGTAGTCTTCAGACTTCATAATGCCATGCACACAGTCAAGCAGTCCAGTGCCAGAGGCAGCAAAGCAACCATAAAACATCAGGGAACCTCCGCCATGTTTGACTGTAGGGACCTTGTTCTTTTCTTTGAATGCCTCTTTTTTTCTCCTGTAAACTCTATGTTGATGCCTTTGCCTAAAAAGCTCTACTTTTGTCTCATCTGACCAGAGAACATTCTTCCAAAACGTTTTAGGCTTTTTCAGGTAAGTTTTGGCAAACTCCAGCCTGGCTTTTTTATGTCTCGGGGTAAGAAGTAGGGTTTTCCTGGGTCTCCTACCATACAGTCCCTTTTCATTCAGACGCCGACGGATAGTACGGGTCGTGTTATGATTGAGTCACCGTAGGAGGCAGACACAAAAATAGAAGCTACGTCCAGAAAACCAGAGAAGTTGGCAACTATCAGATTGCAGACCCCTGAACCTATCAACACAACTAGCAGTAGCCGTGGGGGGTTCCTACGATGCCCTAGACCCCTCGATCACAGCCGGAGCACTAAATAGCCTAAAGACAGAAAAGGAAATCTAAACTGTCCCAGAGCAGACCCCAAAGTAAAAGGCAGCCCCCAATATATAATGACGGTGAAGCAAGATGAAAAAACACTCACACAGATAGAAAGATAGGCTGAGCAAACGATGGGGCCCAAGCTAGCTAAACAGAACAGGAAAGGAAGGTTGCTGTCTGCACTCTGCCAAAACCCTATCAAAGACATAAGCCAACAAGCTGATATGAAAAAGACCCTGAAGCAGCTAGGCTTCAAAAACTAAATCAGCACTCAGGTATTTTCAGAAGACAGAGCTAAAGGAATTCAGCACACCCCAGCAGGGAATGGCAGAAATCCAGAAAAATAAAGCAAAACAAAGTCTAAGCACAAATGCAAAAGGCCGAGCAGAAAACTTAGCTTTAGAGGAGCAGGAATTCAGACTGGTCTCCAAGGATCCCACAAAGAAATCACCCGCAGGGCAGAAGGGCGTCGGCAGCCTTATATCCAGTCAGTAACTCCACTCAGCCAGTCATCATCAGCCACAGGTGTTTGATAATCAGGCTCACTACCTTTCTTTACCAGAAGAGGGAGTACCTCGGGCCTCAGTAGTGAAGGGGAAAATGAACTCACAACAGGGTTGACACTGTTGTACCCTCAGACTGCAGGGCAGCTTGAACTTGTTTGGATGTTAGTCGAGGTTCTTTATCCAACATCCGCACAATCTTGCGATGAAATCTCTTGTCAATTTTTCTTTTCCTTCCACATCTAGGGAGGTTAGCCACAGTGCCATGGGCTTTAAACTTCTTGATGACACTGCGCACGGTAGACACAGGAACATTCTGGTCTTTGGAGATGGATTTGTAGCCTTGAGATTGCTCATGCTTCCTCACAATTTGGTTTCTCAAGTCCTCAGACAGTTCTTTGGTCTTCTTTTCTCCATGCTCAATGTGGTACACACAAGGACACAGGACAGAGGTTGAGTCAACTTTAATCCATGTCAACTGGCTGCAAGTGTGATTTAGTTATTGCCAACACCTGTTAGGTGCCACAGGTAAGTTATAGGTGCTGTTAATTACACAAATTAGAGAAGCATCACATGATTTTTCGAACAGTGCCAATACTTTTGTCCACCCTCTTTTTTATGTTTGGGGTGGAATTATATCCAATTTGGCTTTAGGACAATTCTTTTTGTGTTTTTTCATTTAAGATAAATTAAATGAAGATAATAATACCAAAGAATTTGTGTTTGCAATCATTTTCAGGAAGAAACTGAGTATTATCTGACAGAATTGCAGGAGTGTCAATACTTTTGGCCACAACTGTATGTTAATCACAGTTTGAACGCTGCTGATTGGCATTATCAATTCCTTGGATATCTCTTTGTATCCTTTTCCTGTTTTATACAGTTCAGCTATCTTTTCCCGTAGATCTGTTGACAATTCTTTTGCTTTCCCTGTGACTCACAATCCAGAAACATCAGTGGCTGGATGAAAGATGCAAGAGTCTGTCTGTATCCCAGAAACTCACTCAGCTTTTATGCACGCTGATAACAAGCAAACAGGTCACAGGTGAGGATGTTACCTTTAGTAGCCATTCAAGCGCATTTGTTTCAACTTCTGCGCATGTTATCAGGCCAAAATCGCCAGGGTATGTAAACTTTTGATCAGGGTCATTTGGATGTTTTGGGTTGTCACTATGATTTAAAAAGAGAAAACAGAGTACAGTAGTTTGACAATAAATGGCTTCACCCAACCACTAACCATGAATGGAGAAAAAGTTTTGGTATTATCATTCATATTCTCTGAAAAAAAGCAAAAATTCTGCTGGGGTATGTAAACTTTTGAGCACAACTGTAGCAAAAGATTAGAATAATGCCGGATTGTATTAGTAAACAGAGAACTGGAAAGGTTCAGAGCCCAAAATTCATGCAGTTAATTCTGTTTTTCAAACCACAATCAATTCTCTTAAATGCTAAATGTACTGAAATGGATTCATTACTGGTGATAAATATAAACCTCATCCACTTGTGGATAAATATTCATTATGGTTAATGCTCGGAAATGCATCTAAACAAGCTTAGATCTTAGGGAATTGTAACAGCAGCCAATACTTTATTACACTCAACATAAATTAGTTAACACAACGTGGTGTCTTAACCCTTTAATGTCCATAGCCCATCATTGGACATCTCCCCCGCTTTGGTGAGGGCTGCAGAGGTGAGCCCGCATCAAAGCCGGGATATGTCAGCTGTTTTGAACAGCTGACATGTGCCCACAATAGGCGCAGGTGGAATCGAGATCCACCGGCGCCTATTAACTAGTTAAACGCTGCTGTCAAACGCTGACGGCGGCATTTAACCAGCGCTTCTGGCCGCCGGGCCTGAATTGAACCTCTATGGTTGTTGCTGCCTGATTGCTATGAGCGGCACCCGGTGGTCGGCACTCATAGCAATGCAGTATTTCTGCTACATATAGGCGATCTGCTCATCGCCTATATGTAGCAGAGCCAATCAAGTATGGGATGCTTCTAGTCTCCCATGGAGGCTATTGAAGCATGTCAAAATAAAAAAAAAGTTTAAAAAAAATAAAAAAATATAAAAGTTTAAATCACCCCCCTTTATCCCCATTCAAAATAAAACAATTTTAAAAATCACACATACACATATTTGGTATCGCCATGTTCAGAATCGCCCAGTCTATCAATAAAAAAAGGGATTAACCCAATCGCTAAACAGTGTAGCGAGAAAAAACATCAAAACGCCAGAATTACTTTTTTTGGTCGCTGTGACATTGCATTAAAATGCAATAACGAGTGATCAAAAGAACGTATCTACACAAAAGTGGTATCATTGAAAAATGACAGCTCGGTGCGCAAAAAATAAGCCCTCACCGAACCCCAGACGCTATGGTCTCGGAAAATGGCACCATTGTTTTTAACAAACTTTGGAATTTTTTTTCACCACTTATATAAAAAGAAACTAGCCATGTTTGGTGTCTATGAACTTGTAATGACTTGGAGAAGCATAATGTCAGGTCACTTTTAGCATTTAGTGAACCTGGCAAAAAAGCCAAGCAAAAAGCAAGCATGGGATTGCACTTTTTTTGCAATTTCACCGCACCTGGAATTTTGTTCCCGTTTTGTAGTAAACGACATGGTAAAACCAATGGTGTCGTTCAAAAGTACAACTTGTCCCGCAAAAAAACAAGCCCTCACATGGTCATATTGAAGGAAAAATAAAAAAGTTATGGCTCTGGAAAGAAGGGGAGGGAAAAATGAAAATGTTAATCCAATAATACCCCTGGTTGTTAAGGGGTTAATTTATGATTCAAAAAGTAGCAATGATGGCAGCATATTATATAACCAAAAACTGTTTGCATTCTAGATAGTTTACAGTTTCCATTGAAGTAATACTATCTTGTTGAGATTTGGTTGTAGATGCCTATGATTGTGGTAAGAACTCCATAATTTGTATTCTTAAAGGAAAACTATCCAAGTAGTTGACCACTTTATCTTTATTTTAATGTATGTCTTGGGGGAATGATTTTGTGGCACTTATTACAGGTTTTCCTTTGTCATGCACTTTTCTCACAGATTCTACAGCATTCCTGTTCTCAAACGGGTAATTAATGGAGGAGCATGTGACCAGACCTGTACGTCAGCCTCATCCAATTGAGACAACTTTCAAATTTGCTTGCTGTTCATTTGGATGAAGCTGTTCTACAGGTTGGGTCACATGTTTTTCCATGAACTGTCATTTTGAAAACAGGAAACCTATGCAAGGACTGCACAAACAAGTGCAGGTGGAGAACCTATAATGCTTATATTTTAGCGAATGCTACAAAATCCTGTCTTCCACTGCTCAGAAAACCTCTTCTCAATTGCTGTATTTCCATATATAAAATGGCAACAAACTATACTCACCTCTGGTGCTCTCACCGTTCCAGCATCATCAGCGTCTGTTCTCCAGGGGCTCACGTGACTCTGCAGCCAATGAGAGGTCGCTTCCCTCTCACTTCTTTCAGACGTAGCTGACATTCAGAGTCAACGTTATTCCCAGTCGAATACAACATTTTTTTGCCTGGTTACCACGGTATCCCTTCATTTTTAAAGTACAGGCAGGAAAATTGGAGAAGAAACCTGGATGAATTGATATTGAATATCAAAAGAGCCCCCTTATGTAATGGAAAGGTCCAAAATAATTGACAAAATGATAGGAAGAAAGTCCCCTTCAACAGCATGTATAATAAAAGTAGAAAAACTTTATTAAACATCCATTACAGACCGGTTGTTCTGGAACCTTCTACCCTTTTACTGGGAGCCAGGCCTTCCCGGCTTCCAAAAAGCTTTCAGAAGCTAGTAAATTACTTATGCATGGCCACTAAAATCCACATTGCGGCAAAGTGGAAGTCACCCTCACTGTCAATATCTATGGTGATAGAGAAGATGAACGACATTATGTTATATGAAAGAGTAGAAGCAACTAGAACTGACACGTGGGATTCTTTCTTCAGAGTTTGGTATCCCTGTGTGGAGCTTCACTCAGATACTCGACTGGATCAGGCACTAAGGCTCTCTCCGTAGCCAATTGAGAACTGGTCATGGCCTGGGACGGGATTCATATATGATCCTACAATAGTGGGTTGCATAACCGCTTTAAACGCCCTGGATTGCTTATTGATGATACCATTATAGATTATTGGATATCATATAATTAAATCCTTTGTGCCTTTCCCTACCCCTGTCAATGTCCTGTCTCCCCTTATATTATTTGAAATTTATTGAATGTTTGTTAAATTGTTAGTTTACACTCCCTTGCATGGGAGTTCATAACTTGGACTTGGCTTAATAAGTTTCTAAATAAAAATTTATTGAAACTAGCCATTACATAGAATAAAATTGTGAAATAGATAGTCTGACAAGCAACCTCAAAGTCAAATCACTCATGTTAAACAGTATGGTAACAACCCCATCCCCATGAAGGTAAGTATAATCAAAACAGGAAAAAAAATTATTTGAAAAATATATCTTGGAAAAAAAGTGTGAAAAATCCTCCTGCTTGCCGTGTGACAAGCTGCATTGGATAACAATAAGGTCTGTAAATAATAGATTGAATAGCTGAGTATTAACCCAAATTACAGCAATATGTTCAAAATCACATTAAATAAATGTAAACAAAATGTACTATGCATTATCTGACACCCTATGTAGGCAAAAACACATCATAAATTCACCACATTGTAAGCATATAAAAGCCTATTCATTAGCCTAAACTAAGTGTCATTTGGGAGGTTAACAAGAACCAATGTCAAATTATACCTGTATGAAAAACCATCGATCTTCATAGCTAAATAAAGTGCCTAGTGCAACAAGTATTCACATGGATGGATAAAAAGTAATAATCCCAGTGTGCCTGCATATAATGCAGTAGATAGTGACATAGGTATAGAGGTATGATCATGGCGATAGAGTGGTTCAAACACAAAAATGGTCTGATGCTGCTGCGGTGCACAAACCCCTTCTGGTGTAGGCTTGACAAAACGCCCGTCAGGGGATGTTCTGATGCAGTCTGAGCAATTTGTAACTTTTTTTGGATATGTACGGTATTTGCATTGAATATTCACACATTCTGTTGCACTTGGCGAGTGTTTACTAGTCATGAGTCACAGCACTTTGCAGTTGATACTTATTTGATTCCTGTCTGCACTCTCCTCTACAACATCAGATTATTTTTGTGCTTTAACCCCTCTGTCTCCCTGATATCTCTACTCCTGTGTCACTATCTATAGCATTATATGCAGGCACACTGGGAATATCACATTTTATCCATCCATGTGAATCCTTCTTGTTGCACTAGGCATTTTAGGCTTTAGGCTTGTTAACCTCCTAAATGAGACTTAAGGCCCCATCACACACAGCGATCTCGCCAGCAAGATCGCTGATTTTGTGACGCCACAGCGATCTTGCCAGCGAGATCACTGTGTGCGACGGGGATCAGCGACCAGCCCCCCTTCCGGTTATCGCTGATCATCGTCGATCGGCCTGGGCTATTTTTCGATCGCTGGTCTCCCGCTGGCCAGCATGCATCGCTGCGTGTGGCAGCGAGAGACCAGCGATCAGCGACGCTGCACGCTGGTTTCTAACGTAAACATCGGGTATCCAGGAGTCGCGCAGCTCTTAGATACCCGATGTTTATATTAGAAACCAGCATCCAGCTTCGCCGGTCCTGATCGCTGGAGGGGCTGTCTTGTGACAGCTCACCAGCGATCAGCCTAACGATATCCCAGTGATCCCATCATGGCGGATCATTGGTGGGATCGCTGGGACATCGTTATGTGTAACGGGGCCTTTAGTCTAGGCTACTGAATATATGTAAGGAGATTTAATATAACTACTATGTGGTGGATTTATTATGTTTTTTTGCCTACATAGAGTGTTGGATAATGCATAGGACATTTTGATTTCATCTATGTAATGTAATTTTGAACATATTGATATAATTTGGGTCAATACTCAGATATTCAATCTACTGTTTACAGATCTTTTATCAAATACAACTTGGCACACGGATTTTTCACATTTTTTCAATTTTTTTTTTTTCAAAAAATGTTTTGTTGTTTCTCAACGGTTTTAATTATATTGATTAATGGGGGTTAGATTATTACCATATTGTTTACAATGAATGATTTGTCTCTCAGATTGCTTGTCAGACAATCTTATGTCCTTGTATCATGACTTTTTCCCAATTTTCTTCTATGTAATGGTTCCTTAATAAAAATTTTCTACTTTTATTATATGTGCTGTTGAAGGGTCATTTCTTCCTATCAGTTTGTTGAATTGATATTAGGCCCAATGTCCCTAGTATAGCTTTATAGGTGTTGGATAGGATTAAAAAAAACAATTCTTTCAAAAACCATGCAGCACCCTCTCATGGTCGTGTCTGGTATTGTACTTCAGCCACATTGAACTTAATGGCATTTAGTTGGAACAACATACACACAACCTGTTGACAAGTGAGGTGTTGTTTTTAGAAGAAATAATTTCTTTCTGATCCTGGAGAACTCTTCTAATTCTCATTAGGGTGGTAAGTGTTGTCCTGGGAATATGGACTGAAAAACTCTTTTGAAAAAGAAGGATTTCTTGCTTGTTATCTTTGAACAGTAATAACAGAAGCTTTCACATTAAAATCCAGAAAGAACTTTAGTGTAGAATTTCCCTTCATCTTGAAAGCGTCGCATATGCATGTTATTGAAGGTATTCTTTATATGTCACAAGGTAATGTGATCAGCTTTTGGCACTCCAACATGTTTTCTTGCCTATTAGGGCTGTAAAGCAAAGACTAGTGAATAATTAGAAGCTTTCCACTACAAACACCACAGCAATAAGTGAGAGTGAATGGATTTTTGAAATGTGAGACCAGAGCTAAATGCTAACAATATTGGTTAAACGTCTGGCAGGGCACTGTACTATAGATACTTAGCAAAAATGAGTGTTATTTCAATTATTCCATGCCTATAGAGCATACAGCATTTTCTTATAACAATCTTCAGAGCTATATTTTGTCAGCTTCCCTATTGTAACAAAGGTTAATTAGAGAATTGTCTGAATATTCCTTTTCATGTCATCAATAGATGATCTGTTTTTGCTACCAATATTTTTCATTAAAAGATTCAAAATGTGTACAGATTTTGTAATGTCCACCTAAGGAGAAAGTTGTTGAGTTAATTTGTTTTGTACCCTGCATATAGGATTGTAAATATACGGTGTTAGATTATGGCTTTTGCAATTGAGAAAGAGTGGTTTGTCTTCCCAGAATTCAGAAACAAAGGAAGAGACAAAATTGTTATATTACCACTCCTGACCTTTCTTTTGTCGGCTCCATTGTGTTTAGTGAGTACTATGTATAGTATCAGCAATGGCCATGAGTCTATTGTGTACCCGCCAGGTATTTGACTAAGGCTGGGGTCACACTAACCGACGCAAAATACCGTCCGTAGTTTACAGGTGTAATACGGATGAATGACCCCAAAACAGTGCTCCGTATGTCATCCGTAATCAAGGTGTGGTTGCATATTTTGCGCATGTCAGCATCCGTATGTAATCCGTATGGCATCCGTATGCAATCCGTATGGCGAGATTTTCTCGCCGCCTTGCAAAATGGACATATAATGGAGCCCTATGACAGGGTTTCTAACAAACGAAATAATAGATATAGACACATAGAATGCATATATATACTGTATATATATATATATATATATATATATATATATATATATATATATACACACACACACAAGTCATTGAGATAAACATATATATATATATTTCACAGAGTTCTTCATAGCAGAATAGCCGCTAATTAAATTGCCGGCTTCTATCAAATCATTCCCCAACCCGACATGAAATGACACATGGTTTACATTCAGTAAAGCATTTCATTTCATGTTTTTTTTATATGTCCTTGACTAATAATTAGATGCGGGTTTGTGTGCAAAATTTGGGAGTTGTAGTTGTTATTTTAAGGGGTTAATTCGTTGTTAAACCATTTGGTGGCGAATGGGTTAATCTAACGAAGGGTTAATGTCACCTTACAATCGAATGGTGACATTAACCCTTTGTTAGATTAACCCACTCGCCAACAATATAGGGCAATGGGAAGCCCACACATTTTTTAACAACGAATTAACCCCTTAAAATAACAACTACAACTCCCAAATTTTGCACACAAACCCTCATCTAATTATTAGTCAAGGACATATAAAAAAACTTGAAATGAAATGGTTTACTGAATATAAACCATGTGTCATTTCATGTTGGGTTGGGGAATGATTTGATAGAAGCCGGCAATTTAATTAGCGTCTATTCTGCTATGAAGAACTCTGTGAAATATAAATATATATATATATATATGTTTGTCACAATGACATGTATGAATATATATATATATATATATATATATATATATATGTATTCTATGTGTATATATCTATTCTTTCTTTCTTTATTAAACCTGTCAGTGTGAGTTTACTGTATAGCGCACTGAATTGCCGGCTTTTCTAAAAGACACCGGGTGCGTATTTCTCGCAAGTCACATGTGTGGTCCATGTGTAATCCGTATTTTTTGCGCACCCATAGACTTGCATTGGCGTATTACGGGCGTAGTACGCTGACAATCGCAGCATGCTGCGATTGGCACGGACCGTAGAATACGCCCGAGAAATATACGGCTGTTGGGAGCAAACCCATAGAGAATAATTTGTCCGTGTGTAATGCGTGCTTTTAACGCCTCTCACTCGTCCGTATTCCTCGCCAGTGTGACCCCGGCCAAACATAGTATTGCTGTTGGGTCTTAGCAGATTCCGATCAGCTCTGTCAGAACATGGGACTATTTTCCCCTGTAACTTGTGCTTACATGCATCCCATGCTACAGTGAAAAAATGCACATTAAAGAAAGAAAACATGCTTCCCAGTGATTTTTTATAAGGTCTTGGGGGCAAGTTATGTAAAACAAAATCAAACTTTAGTGAAAAATGAAAGAAAAAGCAATAGAAACTGATAAAAAAAAAATGCCCCCACTAAATGATTTTTTCATTTAATGCATTTTATTATGTATATAAAAAAACACATATTAAGCATGCACATGACCATAACTTAAGCAGTAAAATCAAACACCCCAAATAGTTTTTTTATTCTATATTGAATTGCAAAATGTATACACAGCTATTATATGTACCCTGAAACAGCACCAAAAAATACATTTTTTCATCATAAAACAGGACCTCATAAAGTTATGTTAGTGAAAAAATAAAAAAAAAAGTTATGGCTGCCAAAATGTGCAGAGACAAAAATTAATAATGTGGCTTAACACTTAGATCCATTAAGGAGGAAGAAAAAAATGGTTTTAAAGATACACAAACATTTTAAACGCTCAGCCAAAGACCCCTTAGAGAATAGATAATTGACTCACAACTCAAAACTAGATAAAGAGGGTTTCCAGGCTTAAAAGATTCCAAATTCACTCTGGCATCTTGCTGTGTTAGTCTACATCATTTTCTGCTGCTCCAGTGGTTCTTCCTTGCACTGTTGGGACTTCATAGTCATAACCTGTTCAGTCAATTCACATATGTCACTTATGTAGCAATGTTTTTGAAATCTAATATATAAAGCTCAAGTGTGTGTATGTACAGTATGTATGTGTGTATGTCCAGGATTGGCATCCGCACCGTCGCAGCTACAGCCACAAAATTTGGCACAGTCACACATCTGGACCCCGAGAGTGTCCTAGGCTATGTTGTGAGGCGAAATTTTAACCCCGCGCGTTCCAATTCACCAAACAATTTTGCCCCTATTCACATAATGGGGAAAAAGTGTGTGTGTATCAAGCCCCGCCCCTCATTATGATGTCATAATGGTTGCCATGGCGACGCTGATGTCATCATAGGTTGCAAGCCCCGCCGCTCATTAAGATGTCATAATGGTTGACTATGGGATGGAGGATGTGTGATGATTAAATGGGCACTGGACTATGGGATGGAGGATATGTATGATGGGTATATGGGCACGGAACTATGGGATGGCGGATATGTATGATGGGTATATGGGCACAGGACTATGGGATGGAGGATATGTATGATGGGTATATGGGCATGGGACTGTGAGATAAAGGATGTGTGATGGGTATATGGGCACTCAACTATGGGATGGCGAATATGTATGATGGGTATATGGGCATGGGACTATGGGATGGAGGATGTGATGGGTATATGGGCATGGGACTATGGGATGGAGGATGTGTGATGGGTATATGGGCACTCGACTAGGGGATGGAGGATATATATGATGGGTATATGGGCACGGACCTATGGGATCGTGGATATGTATGATGGGTATATGGGCACGGGACTATGGGATGGAGGATAATTATAATTTGCTATAACTAACCACAGTTAGTTAATATGCCCGGGCAGCGCCGGGCTCTTCAGCTAGTTATACTAAATATCCCATTTTGAGAATGTTTTTGTGACATATTGTACTTTATGATTGTGGTAAATTAAAATCAATATGATTTGTGTTTAATTATTAAAATATTGGAAATTTGATTAAAATTTAGAAAAATTCACAATTTTTGAACTGTAATAGTTAATAAGTAACTTTATCATATGTCTATTTTATGCTAGCATCATGACTGAAATGTTTTTTTATTAGGAAGTTAGAAGTGTTAAAAGTTTAGCACATTTAAAAAAAAATTAACAAAATTGATAAATCCTATTTTGTAGCTGCCACTTCATTTTTAAATAACTTGTAGGGTCAATATATCAGAAAACCCCCAAATAAGACCAAATTTGAAAATCTGCACCACTCAAGATATTCAAGACTGCATTTGGAAAGTTTGTTAACCTTTCAGGTGCTTCAAAGGAATTGCCACAAAGTGGAATGAAAAAGTTTTAATTTCCACAAGAGTAAAAGAAGAAAATTGAAACCATTCATTTGTTGTGCAATTTCTCCTGAGTATGACCCATATGTGGTCGGAAGCTACGGTCTGTGCACTCGGCAAGGATGAATATGGAAGGAGCACTATATGACATTTGGCGCACAATTTCAGCTGGAATAGATGTTATGCCATATTACAGAGCTCCGAACAGCATAAACCCTCTAAAAATTATCCTATCTTAGAGACTAAACCTCTCAAGGAATTTTGGGGTGTAGTGGCCATTTTGGGCCCACAGGTGCATTACAAGAGTTTATATTATTGAAATGGGAAAAATGAAAGTCTTAAATTTGCCATATGTTGCTTTAGCCCCAAATTTATCACTTTCAGAAAGTTAGCAGAAAATGAACCCCAACAGTATATTGTGTATATCCCATAAATGATTGGAAACTTTTGTTTGAGCATACAGTAGAGCTTGGAAAGGAAGGCTCACTATTTGACTTTCAGCATGCATTCATAGCAGGAATAGAATGTTGATGACATCTCATATTTGAAGAGCCTCTAAGATGCCAAAACAGGAGAAAATCCCATAATTTACCCTATTATGGAGAATATACACCGCAACCCAGGGTCTACCGTGTGGTGATGCAGAAACCGCAGCTAGCACAATGGCTGAGCAAGGCTGCGAGAAAACACTTAAAGCACTCTGAATTAAATGTCACTCAGTGTGCATAGAGCTCAAAGTAACAAGCTCTGTTACACCACAAAGCGGTACTATGAAGCAAGCCAAAAAGCACTATACCCTGTTAGACTGCACAGGCGTATAGAAAAATACTAATTAGGGTCCCTATAACTTAACCCTCCAGGAAGACTAAGCTGGTGTTTGAACCTGCTCTGACACAAGGTGTGCTTTAGCATGCGCACCTGAGGACGCCCAGTACAGATGCTAAGTTTAAGCAGGAGTTCCCACCCTACACTGCCTGTCTAAATAAACACTTTCAGTGCTATTAGCGGCACACTTGCACACAGGGTCGTAAAGTAGCCACCAACACACCAAACACACATGATAGTAGCACACAGGTGTGCGCCATTGAGAGCCTTTTATACCTTGCTCAAGTCCAGACAGACAGGGCCTTGCCTGTGTGCCAATCTGAAGCTGCAACATCACCAGAGCACCTGATATCCGAGCACCAATGGAAGGCACCATATAATGGACCTGCCCACTAGGGTGAAATCTGGACTTAGGCTCCAGAGCACAGCACTGCACGTGTAAACTAGTAGTCACTATAGGCTTAGCTGGAGGGCCAGCAGTAACTACACATGCAGCATGAGCCTGGGCAAGGCATTGGGACCAACGTCTGTGCTGAGCAGTCATCCCAGCGGCTGACCCTGAATGGGAGACCACTGCCAGACAATACTTGAGATCCATCTCGTGCAGCTGGAGATGCCTGGTGCCTAACACCCTGGCAGTGATTTTCCTAGAGTCCACCGCACAGTAAACCATGTAAGTCCGAGGGCTCTGTGCTTTCACAAAATGTCAGCAGAGCCCCCCTCATCCCAGCCTGCTGCCTTCAGCAACCATCCACTCTTGCCTCCTCCAGCAGCGACCCTGGGACCTCACTTCACTGCAGCCACCACCACAGTAAGACACATAGATTATAAGAAGCACCACCAATTTATTAAAAAAAAGTCCTATTTTTCTCCTCAAAATTTGGGGTGTGTCTTATAATCCAGTGCGTCTTAAAATTCACAAAATACGGTATACCAATTTGAATTGCTTAAAAAAATTCGCAATTTGGTTGTATTTATTTACTTTTAACATCATTCACCGTGCGGTAAAAGTGATGAGATACCATATTTTTCGGACTATAAAACGCACCAGACCATAAGACGCACCCCAATTTTCAGTAGGAAAATAGGGGGGAAAAAAATAATGTGTCAAATGGGGGTCCGTCTTACAGTCCGAATTCAGCTTACCTGGGAAGGGATCCAGCACAGGTGGAGAAGTAGTCACAGGGGCCATTCAGTGGTCCAGGCTCGTGCGGTGGCGGCTCTGTGCTGGGGCAGGTTGGTTGTGCTGGGGCAGCTGCGCTGGGGTAGGGGCAGCTGTGCTGGGGCTGGGGCAGCTGTGCTGAGGCAGGGGCAGCTGTGCTGGGGCAGCAGTGCTGGGGCAGGGACAGCTGTGCTGGGGCAGGGGCAGCTGTGCTGGGGCAGGTGGGCTCTGCGGTGGTGGCAGCGGGCGGCGCTCTGCGGTGCGGTGGTGGCAGCGGGCTGCGCTCCGGTGCAGGGGCGGCAGCTCCGCTGGCATTTCTTCGCAGCCCGGAGGCCCCCGCACTTCCCTTGCTGGCCGTCGCCATGTTGCGGTGGCCTCCGGGAGCATGGACGCCGGAAAGATGGCCGCCGGTCCGGGGACGGCGCATGCGCGGGATCAGATCTCATCCCGAGATCTTGGGGGACGAGATTCAAATCTCAGCAACGAGATCACGGCGGCCAGCAAGGGAAGTGCGGAGGCCTCCGGGCTGCGAAGAAATGCTGGCGGAGCCGCCGCCCCTGCACCGGAGCGCCACCCGCTGCCACCACCGCACCGCAGAGCGCCGCCCGCTGCCACCACCGCACCGCAGAGCCCCGCCCGCTGCCACCAGCCACCAGGTTAGTACCGTGTATTGCAACCATAAGACGCACCCCCCACTTTCCCCCAAAATTTTTGGGGAAAAAAGTGCGTCTTATGGTCAGAAAAATATGGTAGTTTTATTCCTCCTGTCAGAATGATTACAGCGATATCACAATTATATAGGTTTTTTTCATGTCTAGTTATTTTTGCAAACTAAACCATATTTTACAAAAAAAAATTTGTTTGCATCACAATATTCTAATATAATTATTTTTCTGCCGACAGTGCCATGTGAGGGCTTTATTTTTGCAGGACAAGATGACATTTCATTGATATAATTTTTATTTATATACAACTTTTGTGTGGCAGTATGATGACTTTTTTACTGTTTTTTGTTTCATGGTGTTCACAGTAGGGATTTAGTAATGAGACAGTTATATAGAATGGTCCATTCCATGTTTGTTTTTACATTAATAAATTTGTTTTAATTGGTCAACCAATTTGTTAGGCGCAGGGATTCTCCCGCTACGCGGGATACATCCCAAACATTGTCTGGTGCTATGATCTCCCATTCTGGTCCAGGCGCCAGTGTTGCTGCTCAGCATGGGTGTTGGTCCCAGCATCTTGCACAGTCTCGTGGTATACGTTTGGTTACTGCCGGTCCTCCTGCCAAGTCTATGGTAACTAATGATATTCAGATGCAGTCTTGCGCTCTGGAGTCTAAGTCCAGAGAGCACCTTACTGAGCATGTCCGGGATATGGCGTCTTCTCATTGGTGGTCAGACGTTAGCTGCTCTGGTGATGTGGCAGCTTCAGATTGTCCCGCCGTCGATGTCACGGCCGGCTGGGTGTGTTTGGGGTGGAGCTTTGGGTTTAAATGGCTCTCAGGAGCGCACGCTGGCATGCTAGTAAAATTCAGGTTCGGTGGGCGTGAGTGGATACACTACCACTTATTCGGCACGTGTGTGTATTTGTCTACCTTCTGAGTCTGAGCTTCTTATGGTTTATTCCGCTTGGCTTAGCATGTGTCTTGTTCATGTGTGCAGTTAGCACAGTTCAGCTACAGAGCAAGCCCAACCTATGTGCTGTACTTCTCTGTGAAGTCAACAGAGTTTTGTACCAAGCGTCATTTGAGTTATTTCTCTTGACTTAGCATCTGTTTTGTTCTAGTGTGCCGTTAGCACAGTTCAGTTCAGTTACAGAGCAAGCTCAATCCTTTTGCACTACCTGTCTGTGAAGTTAACAGAGCTGGGTATTCTGCGTTCTGTTCATACTGTGTGGAGTTAAAACAGTCTGATTAAGGTGAAGTTTGCTGCTTTGTTCCACCATTGTTCACACTAGCAGCAGTTAAACATCTCTGCACGGTGGACCCTGGGTTGCGATTGCACTTTAATTTATATTTTATTTAGTGCAATCTGCCAAACTCAAACACAGTTTAACTTTATTGTATCATTGCTTCTTTATTTTTTTGTATAGATATATTTTTCAAACTTATTAAGACTTTTGTTTTACTTTTTAACATAGCCCCATAATGTTACTTAAACACTTTATACTCTGTTCACTTTTCTACAACAATAGCAGGGTATTGCAGGATATAAGGCCATTCAGTTTGACTGACAGAACACCAATTGAACTTTTCTTATGGCAGGGCCTAACATGCCACTGTACCTTGCAGATATGGGGGTCATTCTTTGACCTCTGGTGCCATGGCAACCATTGGCTCCCCGCAATCCTGTCACAGCAGTGCCAACAGGAAGGAAACTCTTTCTCACAACCTTGTAAATGCTGAAATTGCTATTGATCATGGCATTTAGAGAGCTAAATATTCAGGGACGGTTTTGGAATCATCCTTGACTATTTCTGCAGAAGCTCAGGTATCAGTTTATTATGGAAACAAGATCATATAATAATGCAGGAATACCTACCTGATGATGACGTACATTTATGTCAAAGGGATTAAAGGTTACCATATTGCATTAGACACATTGATACTGTATGCCATAAATTTCTGTCCCATTCTCTGTAATACCCCAAATGGTACTGAACATGTCATTCGGATAGTGCTGACTGGGTGCAAAACTGCAACACTAATATAGGGGTAAGTATTTATTTCTCTGGTTTAGGTAGTTCTGTGTAACAATTGTATTCAAGGGCAGATTTTGTGAATTTTAAAATTATTTATTGTTATCTGAATGTGATTTGTTTTGGTAACAAGCACATGGATTTTTTTTAAATAATTGATCATAAGGTGTTAAGTTTGTGCAGTCCAGCTTCAAAAAAGTTTATTTTCTGTGACTTTTTTGTTGTCATATCATTGCAATGTCGTCCAGAGAGAAAATTGTATCTCTTCTATGAAATAAAATCCAATATACATACCAATATCCACTATGATACTCTCTGATATACAATGTAAATGTGTACTATATATAGATTATGGTCACGTTCAATAGCAGGGTTACTTATAAACATAACTACCTGTATGTCGATGCTAGAATTAGTGAATCTCCTTCAAAGGGCAACACGGTGGCTCAGTGGATAGCATTGCAGCCCTGGAGTCCTGGGTTCGAATCCCACCAAGGACAACATCTGCAAGGAGTTTGTATGTTCTCCCTGTGTTTGCGTGGGTTTCCTCCGGGTACTCCGGTTTCCTCCCACATTCCAAAGACATACTGACAGGGAATTTAGATTGTGAGCCCCATCGGAGACAGTGATGATAATGTGTGTAAACTGTACAGCGCTGCGGAATGTGTTAGCGCTATTTAAAAATAAAGATTATTATTATTAAAGCCTGTTAGGAAACTGAGTAGATCAATTTGTTTTGGACACAGCATAAATAATTTTATGCCATAGGTGTAGAAATAGACATTGACCGCATACCCAAGACGTATGCATAGATCTGTGGCGGTTAAGCAAAACTTTGCAAAACTGAACATGAGGTTCTTAGTTTAACATTCTCATAAGAATGTATGAAAACCACTTCCACGTCACAGCAAACCTCTCATTGAGTCCCTGACCTTAAAAGCACGGCACCATGGGCCAACCATTGTCACGGCGATGGTACATCAGCAGGGCAAGCGACTTGGTGTCCCACAGCACCAATTTTATGAGGCTGAGCACCCATGACTCTAGGCCACACCACTTCACAGGCACAGTGCCACAGCAACAATGGCGACCATACATATCTAACATCAAATGAAAGAGCTAAAAAAAACTTCATCTTCCACACATTCTCATCAAAAATAGCAGATAAATAATATTTTATGAATAATAAGTGCTTTACAAAAATATAGCCTGGTTTACATTCCAACTGTGCTCTTTGCTGAGCACTACATTGGGATTTCTGAAAAACAAGATTGGACTCCCAACTGAACCCCTGTTTAGCTACTCATTGAAATGAGGCATATGGAGTCAACTATTTGACCTCTGTTTGGACTTCATCTACCTTTTTCAAAACTGACTCAAAAGTGTAAACTTGGCCTAATACATAGTTTCTGCATATAGAAATTAGTGACAGGATGTAACCTGTTATTTATACATTCTTACCTGAGTCACATGAATCCATTAGAGCTTTCTAATGTACATTTTTGTCCCATAGTTGTCAGCTCATGTATATTGCCAGTGCCACCCACCTGCATTTACTGTGCTTAAATGTAGATGTAAGAAGTGGCTTTTATTATATGGATTTTGCTTATGTCCTAATAGAATAACATCCAACAGTTCAAAAAGCAACTCTCACCTTACTGTATTAGTAGCTATTGTAAAAATCACATTTCACAATTACAACACTGTCTAGCTTGCCTTTATCTTCCACTTTTATCTTTGAAATCTTAACATTTTCATGCAATTTTATTGTCTGAATTAATTTCTTAATGTACGTTATTGTGATGCCAAACACTTAAAATATGGCCCTAATGCAAAACAGTTATTTGACTGTGTGTATTATAATTTGTGAAGTCTTACCTCGGTACCAGCATCAATCAGCAGAATTCTTAGGAGGAACCCACCAGAGAGTTCTCAGGCTGTGCCATAGCAGGCGATATGAAGGATTTACTATTTCTAATAAAATCAAGAGGTCTATCAATTGATGGGTCACTGGAGATATAGATGGGCTTTGTTGTTCTCTGCTTTAGTTGATCCCTAGACAACACTATGTATATTTATCTTCCAGCTGTAGATGCTCACATGTTCTGTGTGGTCCTCTTTAATGGCAAGGACTACAGATAAGAGGATCAGTCAAAATTCAAATTTGCCTGTTCACGCAGATTTTCTTCACAGACTCCAGAGAATAATATGCATAAGATGGAAAAAATAAAATAGATACTTATATTCACCTAACTACTCACCACTCTGGTGGCTCTGCTCCTCACCATTTTCCATCTTGCAATCTTCACATCATCTTATCACCACCACAAGTGCATAATCCTCGGGTCTCCTCATTCTAGGCCAGGACTTTCAGTTCTGATGAAGACCAAAAGGGTTCTGTGCAAGCATGTGTAAGTTTCCGATGTCATGGAATCATGGAAAACACTGAGACATAAGCTCGTGCTTATGCAGACCTGTCCCTGGCCTCATAAAACCTTGTGATTTCAATGCTTGCAGTGGTAATAAGATGATGAGAACTGGACAGTTGGCGGTGAGATGCAGTGGAGCCAGAGAGGTGAATGGTGAGGTGACTATTAGTTTTTTTTTCCTTTTAGGCTATGTGCACACGTTGCAGATATGCTTTTGTAAAATTCTGCATGGATTCTTCTTCTCTTGGCATAAAACGCAGTTGAAAATCCACAAGGTTTTTATGTGGCTTTGATGCAGATTTTCATGAGGTTTTCTCTGTGGATTTGTCTGCGGATTTGCGAAATAAAGATATATTATTTAACAAAAAAAAAAGAATTGTGATGTAATTTCCTTGTCCAACCTTTTCTTTTTCATTCTCCATTGAAGACCATAATATCATTACATACCATGTTCAAATATAATGTTTACACACACAAAACAAATATAAGTGAATATATTACATATATAATATATATACATATATATCTATATATGTACAGTATGTGTCAGTTAGATACCCTCATTAATAAAATGGTACATAAGCAGTTAAATAAAAGACACACACACAAGAAATTTGCGTAAAACGCAATATATGTTTATTTTTCTAAAAAAAAGGGAAAGCCGAAGGCTGAGGGCTGATGTTAATATTCTGGGAAGTAGCCAATAGCCATAAAGCTTCCCAGGATCTTAATATCAGCTCACAGATGTTTGCTTAGCCTTTACTGGCAAGTTTACAGGGGAACCCCAGAAAAAAATCCACATGAGGTCCCCCTATTAAATCGAACCAGCAAAGGCTAGGCAGATGGCTGCGGGATGATATTAATAGCCTGGGAAGGGGCCATGTATATTGGTCCCCCAGGCTAAAAACATCAGCTCTCAGTCACCCCAGAAATGGCGCATCTTATAGATGCGCCATTTCTGGCACTTAGGCTTGCTCTTCCCACTTGTCCTGTAGTGGTGGCAAGTGGGGTAATATTTGTGGAGTTGATGTCACCTGTGTATTGTCCAGTGACATCAAGTCCCGATGTGACTGGTCTAAATGTGACATTGTCGTGGGACACTCGTTATTAAATGGACTACGGCGGAAAGCTAAGTATATGTTGGTTTATTATTTTTGTTGCAGGAGACGCGGGCGTTGGGGAATTAGGTGTTTGAGTATGAATGGTTTTTTTTGTTTTATAATTGAACACAATCGCCAGATGATGATACTACTGTCCCATCATGGGCTCATGCTATCACTGTCACACACAGACACCCGCAGACAGAAACCTGGAGACAGACACACACAGACAAACGCAGACAGACACCCGCAGACATGCATATTCTCTGCCCACACACATATTCTCTGCTCACACACTCTTCCTCCTTCGTCTCCGCAGCATTTTTGGCAGGCAAATCCGAAGCAAATCCACAGACCTTTTTACACCTGCAGTATTGCTGCGGATTTGACTGACTCAATGTAAGTCAATGGGTGCAGAAACACTGCAGATCTGCAAAAAATGCTCATCGTGTGCAAATAGCCTTACGGTTCAGAAAAATGGTTAAATCCGCTCTGAAGAGAATTACTTTTTCTTTTGTTTGAATAAAATTCAAGGAGCTTTGCTGTTAAAGAGATTGGACTGGAAAAGCATCTGACCAAGTTTCCTGAAGTAATTGGGCACAGAAATGATCATCTGTCCCTGTCATAAAAATTGTTAAACACAGCACATTATGTGAGCTCACTGTTTTGCAAAAGAATTCCAATCCAGGTAGTTTAGTTGTGTATTTGGACAGTTGCCATGGAAGCTGTTGATGTTACACTGGTCTAACTGGGGAGAGAAGCCTGTTAGTAGGGCATAACCTGTGACCTCTTGGCATTACTCTGTGTGCAAATCACTGTTAATGATCTGTTTATGGTCAACAGCCATTAGATGACTGTCCGAGATCTGTGAAAAAGTCTTTCCCTCTGTATATGGAGACCTGTCAAACATAGCCGGGTGGGAAGAACCTGGCTAGGAACCACCATGGTCAATTCTGTTTAAACGATGTAAAACACATATATTTGCAATTAAGGAGCTTGCCATTGATTCATGCTGTAGATAGTTCAAGCAGCATAATCAATTAAGAATTTACATCATTTTGGTTTTTGAACATTATCTGGGTTATTTCCTTTCATTACAATTTATTTTTCACTATTTATCACAGATGTTCCTAAGGGGGCATACATAGAGTCGAGTTCTAATTGTGCTAATATTCTGAAATTCAAAAATAATTTTCAGCACTTTTCATTTACAGTTCTTCTTTTTGTTTCTCAGTGGGTTATAACCCACAATGACCTGTATGTATAAAAGTAGCATCACGTATTTATAAATGTTTGTGTTTCTGCTTTGTACAATTTGTCTAATATAAAAAATGTTCATAGATTTAATTTCCATCTCTAAACGGCAATATTATGACTGTTTACAGGCAAAGCTGCTTATAGCTGTAGTTTTCGTGTTTCTTTTTATATCATTGTTTTGATTACTTTATGTACTCAATTTACAGGAGGCATTGTTGACAAAGACCTTCGCCGCTACCTCAATTTACGGTTTCAGAAAGGTTCAGTAGATCATGAACTTCAGCAAATCATACGAGACAACCTCTACCTCCGAACAGTGCCATGTGAGTACTGCCATCTCATAAGTTATTGAATCTGTTTAAGTGTTCCAGGTACTGTGTCTGGAAATTACGCTAAGTGGATGCATCATTTAATATACCTTTGTAAAAGTTAATGATTACCTTATGTGCTCCTGTGTGACCCTTATTACTGTGTGATGAGAAGATAGGTATGAATCTGTGTACTGTTCTTGTTATGCTGCAAAGCTTTTTCACGATATATGAACAGAACAGAGGCCCTGATTCATCATTTGTGTCTTTTTAAGCAACTTTTCTTTTTTTGTCAGGGGGGTATTGGTTGCAATTTTTAGCAGGCACCAAATTCTTCAAAATGGTGCACGTGAATCATGAATTTGGCGCAAAGCAAAACAAATAGTCTCGTTTTCCAACTTGAACTGTCTTTGCAAGATTTTGGCTTCAAAAGTCACGTTTTGCAAAATGTCTCAAAGAGTGTGCAAAAATACCGACTTATTAAAAAATACACCAGGGTAAAGGACTAGAACAGAGTTACACCAAATTACACGGCTTTTTAAAAAGTCGTAATTGATGAATCAATTGAAAACATCTGGAATTGCTAAACTACACCCACAAAGTGGAATACAAAAAAACAGGAGAGCACAAATAAAATAGACGTAAGCAAAACACAAATAGAATAATGAATTGGGTGCAAAAAAAAGGCTAAAAAATGCACAAAACTAAACAAAAACAGATTCAAAAGCAATTCTGAATCAGGACTAAAGAGTATACCTGTATATTGGTAGTATTTGCTCTTTTAAAATTGTTTTGAGCATGAAATGATATGGAGTGTGATTCGACTTTTAAAATATTAGCAATGTTATTCAAAAATAAAAATAAGAAAAAGCGAGACAGAGATTATGTTAGATTTCGAAAGGCTTCAAATTATTGAAATATGCAATTCTGTGGTAAAATGTAATCATTTTGACTGGTGTGTTGCGTTTTATTCCTGGATTTATTGATTCTTGGTGTACAAACTAGTGAATTTTGACTAAAAGCAATCCACTCAGTAGTCATGTTCTGTAAAAGCTTGTGCACACAGTTTTTTGAGGAGTTTTTGGAACAGAAGCTGAGAAAAACCTCTCCAGTCCTCCTCAAAATCTCAAAACTTATCAGACACTTTGAAAACACAGCAAAAAGACTCCATGTGAACACAGACTTAGGCTTCCCAGCACACTGACTGTTCTCTAGAGAATCAGTTTCATCCTCTCTAAGATGTCACAAAGCAGGCTAAAGGTACTGTCACACTTAGCGATGTACCAGCGATCCCGACAAGCGATATGACGCGGTCAGGATCGCTGGTACATCGCTAAGTGGTCGCTAGTGAGCTGCCACATAGGCAGATCTCACTAGCGACATTGCTGGGGACGGGGATCGCTACTTACCTGTCAGAGGAGGCGATCCTGTGTCCTCCCGCCCGGCTCCACGCGTCGCTCGTCTTCACAGCAGGAAGCGCCGCAGGAAGCTGACGACGAGAAACAGTCCAGGACGTTCTCGCGCGATCAGCGATTACCAGCGGGGGAGCCGGTCGTAGGTAAGTATCACACACAGAGATATCGCTAGCAATATCGCTATAACGTCACAAGTTATAGCGATATTGCTAGCGATATCTCTTAGTGTTACAGGCCCTTAAGAGAAACCAGAACCATCTCAGTGGTGGCAGTGAGGAATGGAGGACTAACGAGACATTAGTGATGAGGCATAGGTAAAAGAGCGCAGCCTCGGTGTACGAGAGAATAATCTCATGTAGTAAGAGGGAAGTAGAGTGTGTGACATCAAACACTAGGATGGAGAGGTGTTTGGCTTATATCACTAAAAAGGAATGACTACCAGCTTAAAATTTGGATTTTTTCTGAGAAGCTATCATAGAAGGCAGAAACCAGAGTAACATCAAAAGAATAGGCATCTTTTATTGTTAGGTACTCCGTAACTTCTAAAAAACATAACCAGCTTTCACATTCAACAGACTTGTGATTATTCCCTTAAGGTTAAAGGCAGTTTAAACTCCAACATGTTATTTTTGTTCTTTTCTTCCAATTGTATTTCCCTGTGTTTTTTCTTCTTGCTTAATGGCAGTGTGAAAAATGAAATAAAAATTGACTACAAGTCGAAGAATTTCACCAGATTTCTGGCCTGAGTGTCCGCCTTTCAGAAAATAAAATGATCAACCTGATTATTGTTGTCATGGGCAAATATTTTAAGATTTTATTATTCACTAGCTTAATAAACCTCCTCCTTATTTCTATAAAGGGGAAGAGTTCATCTTTGTATTCATCTGTAAGAGAGTCAATCTGAATGTTTGCTCTGCTAATGACACATATATTTTCAGTATTGTTACCTAACGGAGTACGTCAATGACCCTGAGACTTTACTCAGAAATTGCTGGCAAGCCAACATCTCAATTCATCAAAGGGCATGTTCACATGTGGTGCAATTGCAGCATTTTTTTCTGCACCAAAACCTAGAGTGTTGGATGCTTACAATAAGCTTGTTTTTACCTACGTTTTCTTTTCCATCTATTCGAATGACTGAAAACGCTATAAAACCGCTGTAAGAATTAACATAAGGTGTCTTTATCGAAACTCGGAAAGGCTCCAAATATGCACAGAAATTAAAAGCAGCATGTGAATGAGATATCGGACAGCTGATTAATTTTGCTGACAATGTAAAATGATGCGTACTTTAGAAATCAAATACACTGCAAAATATACTACCCAACATGGGCTGTAGTGTAGATGGAAATGTACCACCACATTTTGTTTTTTTAGGTCATTTTTTTGCCCTAACTTTATGGATTTTGTCATTTATATTCCACATTTCATTGAAATGTTTTCTGGTGACTTCAGGGTGGCAGATGACAACTTACATTTCACTAACTGTATCAGTTGCCTTTATGTTTTCACATATCAATATTGATTTGTGCCCCTGCTTTAAATTCTGTGTCTGTCTGTGACTGCAAGCAACTTTGTTTAAATGTCATTGTATTGCTCCAAGATGAATGCTGCATCCTACTGTTTGTTACTGTTGCTGACTCCATTCATTATATACAGTATGTCTATACACACAGACTGGAGAGAATCTTTACACAGCGGCTAATTCTTGCAGTCTGCATGTTTTACTGCATCTTTTTATGCAATATTACAGTATTTTTCACATTATTCAAATTCCGTTTTCATTTTTTGTAGGTTTTTCTCTACATGGTTTCAATACAAAACACTTTTACTTGCATTTAAGATTTCAATGTGGGTTGAGAAATAAAGAAAACATTATACTCAATAAAGAAACCATATAAATGAGAAAGGGGGTTTTAGGTATTATATAAATTAAAATCAAAATGCACCTGCCACCAGGATTAATATGTTTTATCTAAAAACAGAATAAATAATTGACAGTTGATTCTAGTGCTATTGTAGGTCACATACTGGGTATCTTTCAATAGTTGTCATAAAATGTCACTATGTCAGTCATAGCTGGAGATGAAAGCTGAGTATTCATGTTTTTAAGAATCTGACAGTAGGGCTCAGCTTATGGATATTGGGGACTCAGGAATGTGTGCAAATAGTACAGACGGCGCCACTTTTCATTTATCGCTGATTGATAAATGATAGATTTTTGACAAATACGGCAACACATCCAGGCAATCTAAATCTGGTGATGTATATTATAAACTGACTTAAAGGGAATAAGTCAGTAGGATCATCCCTTTTAAATCATCTATATGGGTATGCAGGTCATAGAATGCTGAATAAAATGATACTTTGATATATGTGATCCAATTTTTTTTTCCAGAGAAATCCACATTTTTCATAATATGGAAATTAGATGTTAAGATCTATTGGCCTGGCATAGATCTCCCTGAAAATTTGTCAACAGAGCTCATTATATATGAAATGAGGTGTTACCAGTGTGAGACATGTAATGACTTCAGTCTGCTCTCTTAATCTACATGTCTCATCCTGGTAACGCCCCTCTTCTTTCAAAATAAGATCTGGAGGCAGATTCTCAGGGAGATATATGTCTGGCTCACAGATATTAACTGGACATTTACATATTAAAAAAGTGGATTTCTCTGAATAATCCATTACATAGAAGATAAGAAGGGATCATTTTATTTGACTTTCTGTGACTTACCAGCACATACAGATGACTTAGGAGGGTTGATCCTACTGACATATTCCCTTTATCTCTTCATTATGCAGTATATTGAGGGGTTGTCTCACTAAAGATATATTCTTTCAGATTTCTAATGTAGTGTTAAATGGTGACCATTTAGGCAAGTTTTTCCCAAATTCCAGTTCACACATTTTAAGGATTTCTCTAGTATTGCACAGGTGAGAGAACTTGTGGCAAATTCTGATTCCTTGATAAGAATTCTATCACCTGTGCAACACCAAGGAAATCATGAAATCATGATCTGTTGGGGGCCATGACAACTGCAGTTTGGGAAACACTGATTTAGATTAATGTATTACATAGATTACTTGATTTTGCCAAACTGTAAGCTGCTGTAACAGTTTTGTCTCATAAGTGTTGATCCAAATTGGTGGACCCCCTATTTCCCTAATACGAGTTATCTTCATAAGACCCATTTATGGTGCTGTAAGATGATGGAGACAAACAGTCACTATTTAGAACAGTACAGATTCAAAGCTGAATTTTAAGTATTTGTTATCGTTCTTTTATTTTTTGTTAGAGTACAGTGAGTACTAAAAATACCGTATTTTTCAGATTATAAGATGCTTTTTTTCCCAAAATTTTGGGGGAAAATGGGGGTGCATTTTATAATGCAGATATACCTCACCGGCCGCAGGCTGGGATGAGGGGGTGTTCGGATATGCGGTGCGGCTTGCCGCTGTGGGTGTTCGGTACTGCGGGTGTTCGGTGCTGCAAGGGCTCTGCCGACATCTTGTGAAAGCCCAGAGTTAGATGGTTTCCTATGTGGTGGACTGGACTCCGGGAAAATGTCTGCCGGCTGGAGACGGTGCATGCACAGATGGACATCTCGAGAGATGAGATATCAGCACTGAGATCTCATCTCGAGATCTCCATCTGCACATGCGCTGCCTCCAGCCAGCAGTCATTTTCCCAGAATCCAGTCCACCGCATAGGAAACCATCTAACTGCGGGGGCTATGGGCTTCACAGGATGTCGGCAGAGCCCCCGCAGCACCAAACACCCACAACAACGAACAGCAGCAGTGGCACGCCGCACCGCACATCCGAACACCCCCTCATGCCAGCCTGTGGCCTGCAGTCTGAATTTAGCTTACCGGGGGGGTGGCAATGGAGGAGCGGGGTCACAGGAGTCATCGCTGCTGGAAGCCGGTGGCTGCAGGAGTGGGGCAATACTGTGGGCCCTGTGCTAGGATGAGGGGGTGTCACGGTGGTGGGCTTCACGAAAATGACGGCGGTTCAGGCAGGAGTGGAGTCTCCGTTGTTCACATTGCTCTCCAGGCTTTGGGCTTTAGGAAAATAGCTGCGGGGAGGTGGTGTATGCACAGATTGAGATCTCAGCTCAACGATGAGCCAAGATCACAATGTGCGCATGCACCACCTTCCTGCAGTGGCAACCCTGCCTCCTGTGACCATTCACCACAGTCTCCCCCGCCCCCCGGTAAGCTACATTCAGACTATAAGAGGCACCCCCATTTTGCTCCCAAATTTGGGGGGGAGTGCGTCACATAGTCTGCAAAATACAGTAATCAGTATGAGAAAATTTAATTATTAGGGGCATCAATAGGAATAAACAGATAAATTTGACCAGGTACAGGGAGGGGTTCAGTAAAGAAAGGGATCCCAACATATTAGACATTAGTTTAGATTTCTATCTGATATATTTGGATCACTTACTTTACTGAACCCCTATACCTGGTAACATTTATCTTTTTAATCCTATTTATGCCCCCAAATATTTGTTTTAAGTGCTCATACTTATTAATTGTCAGTTGTACTGTCGATTATATTATTTCCTTACCAGATGCTATTATGTTTTTTTATGCTTTAAAAATGGTTTTAATAAGTAAGGTATTGTTTTTGGTGAGTTTTTTTCTGTAACCCCTTAGGGACCAGGAGTATTTCAGTTTTTGAATCTCTGTTTTTCGCTCCCCTTCTTCCCAGAGCCATAACTTTTTATTTTTCTGTCAATATGACCATATGATTGCTTATTTGTTGCTGGAAGAGTTGTGCTTTTGAAAGACATGATTGGTTTTACTAAATAGTGTACTGGAAAATGGGGGGAAAAAATCAAAGTGCGGTGAAATTGCAAAAAAAATTGCAGTTGTACCTTTTTTTTTTACCATGTTCACTAAATGCTAAAACTGACTTGCCATTATGATTCCCCACGTCATTGCGAGTTCGTAGACACCAAACATGTATAGGTTATTTTTTCTGTAAATGGTAAAAAAAATCCAAAGTGTGTAAAAAAAAAAAAGTTGCCTTTTTTTTAAGACCCATGGCGTCTCTATTTTTCGTGAGCTGGGGTTGTGAGAGGGTTTATTTTTTGTGTGTCGAGCTGACATTTTTATTGACGCCATTTGGTACATACAATGTTTTGATTGCCCGTTACTGCATTTTAATGCAATGATGAAGCAACAAAAAAATGTCATTTTGGCGTTTTGATTTTTTTGTGTTGCGACGTTTACCAATCAGATTAATTATTTGTATATATCAATAGATCGGGCAACGATGGGGCCATTAACCATATTGATGCAGATGGATCCACAGTGAGCTTTGTCATAAATAACTTTCAGTACTACACCCCTACGGGAGGTGGGAACCAAGACAATCTGCTATGTGTTGCTGCCCAACACAACTAGGCGTATACGACTGAAAATTTTATCCGATTGAGCACACTGTGACTCCGTCTGCATCATTACTGCTAATGGCCTCACCATTTTGTGGGGGCTTTGGACTTGTGCCCCTGAAAGTATGCTAAATTGCTATGTGAGCATAATCTAAGAAAAACCAAATGGAGGACAGAATTTGAGATTTGCTTTTTCAGACTAAAGTTCTCTAAAGTCAAATCATCCATTTAACTATAATATTATTAATGTTCAACTTAAAATCTGAAACCAATTGATGGTTTGTGAATTTATTCCAGTAGGTTTAATGTTTTAAATTCGTCTCATTTTGTTTAATGAGCAATCCTATTAAGTTGTATTATGACATTACCATATCATTTTTCATACAAGCCAAGGAAAGCAGCAGAGTTGTTTTACTGCTTACTGTAAGGCATAAAAACTGAATAATATATTAGCATATCATTTGTAAGAATATATATTTTCCTTGATTGGATAATTTGGACATTTTATTACTCTGTGTGGTTATTAATTTTAATAAATGTTAGTAAATTCTATAGCATATGTACTAATTAGACATTGATAGAAATTTCAGCCTGGTAATGTCAGATCCATGAGCTCTAGAACCATGAATCAGTCTGTCTCTGATTTAACTAATATATATTGACAACGTTAAATGGAATATGATGCAAATGAGAAATAGTGTATAAAGTATTAGTATGGCAAGCTCAATTGTACTATTAAAGATATGGTAGAAATTAATTAAAGAATATAATAACTTATTTGGAAGTGCGGTATCCTATATTGCCCAACTCGGTTTACATTTTTTTGAAACATGAATAGATGTAGTTCTTTCTTAATGTTTTCTATACTTTTAAGTCAGATACCCTAAAGTTATGTCTTGGCATATAAAATCAATAAGTTATAATGTTTCACCTTTTTATGACATGAGACTTCACGTTGGTAGTAACTCATCTAAGTTGAAGTCTCCACATCTTTATAAAGTTTCAGACCTATTCAATATGGTCTTATAATAACTTGCACATAATTACTCATTTGTGTCAATATAACCCATTTTTAAACCTGTCCTGTTTTGCATTTAGATTAGCTTGATGATAACTTGGCAAGGTGAGGTTAGTCAGGACCACATGGTGGAGGGAGGGTTCTGCAGGACTGAGGAGACGCAAGTGCTGCTGGGAAACATAGTTTTTGTAAGAATAGGTGGGAAATGTAGTTTTTGTAAAAAAGAATAGGACCACCCCTTCAGCTATATGAAGCTGGATGCACAGATAGGGCAGAAAGAGATGGTAAAAGACACAAAGGTACAAGCAAGAAACTTTATGTTGGTCGTAGTCTATATATTAAAGATAAGTATGCATTTACTGAGCTTTGTGAAAGATATTTTGATTCTAGGAATTACCCTTTAAGAATCACAAATTGTATTTTGTTTTAGAGTTCTTTTAATAAAGTAATTTTAACTATACAATATTTATAAGTCTTTACAAATCTTTTATAGATCTGAACAAGTCCCTATAGCTTGGAATTCCAATGAGTAAAATTGAAGTCTAGTGCTTCTTAAAACGTAGTAGTACTCATTTCATTGCTGTTAGCAAAATTGTCACTTTTCCCCTTTATTATTCTGTACCTACAAGGATCTATGAAGGTTAGATATGATAAGTCTTTTGCAAAGTTTCTTTATTAAGGAGAACTGCTTTAGCAATCCCTGCAGTGAAAGTATAATGATGTTAACTCCTTGCAAAGCACAAAAAGTTTGTAAAGTCAATCCTCTATTAAAAAGCTCTCTAAGCTGAGATACATTGCCCTACTACAATGGAGAGCCTGCATTTAGACAGATCTATGTATGGAGCGTGAATAGCAGCCTATGCTCATAGCTAATCAGCACCCACAACATGGTTTACTGCAGTGCTTGCCTAAGGCAATATAGGCCAGACTCTCCTGTGCAGAACTGAACTTGAAGCCAGAAGCAATGTGTCGTCCTTTGTACTTGGGTGTCGGGGTACCATATAGTCCGCATAATTAGCATCTAGTTGTTCAAATCTCTGTGCGCTTTTCTGTAAATATTTCTACAGTATATTTAAATAGCTGTCCGATATGACAGATGAACATATCTACCTATTCATTACTGAGTTCAATGTATATTAACAGTATTTACGTAGTAAGTTATAATACAGCCACTAGTGCTGGCTGCTGGGTACAGGATTCACTATGTTATCTTATAAGATTTGCATTGAACAGAACAAAAATTAAACATAAAAAATGTAGAATAATGAGTTTTTCATGTCAATGTCCACATATAAACCGTTTTCCAGTTTTACTGTCTTTGGGGTTTGTATTTGTGCATTGCATGTATGTCAACAGATGAAATGTATTACTTATTTCATTTATATTTGTGTCTACATTTTGTGGATCCTCAATACACCATCTTATGAAAACTTAACTTATAATCAAGCTTTTCTTCAGAATTGCCGGCGACTTTTCAAGAGAAAACTAGATCTTTTTTTTTTAAAGCCGTAAAATCAATCAGCAGAAAAGGATTGTTCTTGTTCTTACAATTGCCATCAGACTTAATGTCATCTGGTCACAAATCAGCACACAGTGAGATATAAATGAGTGAAACGATCTTGGATTTGATTCATTGGAGCAGCATAGATTGGCCAATTTTAATCAGAAAGTATACTTTTAGAGACTTTTTTGATTAGTGCAATTTTTCAGGCTTATATTTAACTCACCCAAAAACTAGATTTTCATTGAAAATGTAAAGTTTAAATAAGTAGTCCGGGATGTAAAAAAAAATAAAAAAACAAACAAAACATATTATGTATCTGTTTAAGCCCTCAATGATTCCAACACCACTTGTCCTGTGATTCTTCTGGCTTTTTTTAACTTCCCTGTAGTGATTAAGTGCATCTGTCCATGTGATCACTGCAGTCAATCACTGGCTTTAGTGCAGTACTTACCAGCATCACTTCTGTGGACAGCAATTAGCTTCAGGGAATTAAAAAGAGGCCAGCATGGACCACTGGCGGTGATGTTGGAGTGGTAGGGTATTAATCCTTTCCTGGGGGGCTGTTTTCCATTTTTTCAATTTTGTTTTTTCTTCTTTCTTCCAAGAACCATAACTTTTTTTTAAACTTTTCTGCCTACCTAGCCGGGCTTGTTTTTTTGTGGGACGAGTTGATAAAATGAATGGTGTCATTAAAAAGTACAAGTACTGTGCTGGAAAGTGGTAAAAAAATTACTACTGAAATTGCAAAAAAAATGGCAATTCCACAATTGGTTTTTTTTTTACCATGTGTTACTATATGGTAAAACTTACCTGTATGACCAATATGATTCTTCAGGTCAGTACGATTATGCAGATACCAAACATGTAGTTTTTTTTTAAATTTTATTTAAGTGCTGAAAAGAAATTCTGGAATTTTACTTGTGTCGCCATTTTCTAAGACCCATAATGTTTTCAATTTGTGGGATATGGGGCTGTACCAGTGCTAATTTTTTGCACCGTGAGTTGAGGTTTTTACTAATGCTATTTTGGGGTGTATACAATGTTTTGCTCACCTCTTATTGCATTTTATTCCAATGTTGTGGCGGCCAAAAAACTTAATACTGGCATTTCGATTCTTATTCTCATTACTCTGTATACCTATTGGATTAATTTACTTTATATTTTGGTTCAGAGTTTTACAATTATAGTGATACAAAATATGTGTATTTTTTTCGTTTTATTTTTAAATAGTTGGAAAGGGGATTGCTTTAAACTTTAATTTTTTTATATTTTTAAAATTTTTTTTTCACTTTTTACTGTATTTAATAGTCCTCTTCGAGCAGGGGTGGGGAACCCCAGGCCCCAGGGCCATTTATGGCCCTTGATGACCTTTAATCCGGCCCCTGGGCAGATTCTCAGAGACCACAGTACTTTGGCAGGGAGTTATATTTTGATTGCCACCAGTTCATTAATTTCTTCTTCCTCAGTGAGCACACACATGCAGTGTTCACTACTGAACACTGAAGGGCATGCAATGAAAGATTACGTCCTGACACCAGTTGCAGAGTCAGGATGTACTTTGTGGGCGGAGTTTGTACGGCCCCCAAAAGATGGTATAAATATCCAAGTGGCCCTTGGCAGAAAAAAGATTCCCCACCTCTGCCTTAGAAGAATTGAAGCTGCGATCATCCGATCGCTTGTGCTACACATAGCAGTACATCATCACTGCTGTGTATTGCTAAAATCACAATCTCCTATGAACACCTGCTAAATGTTGGCTTTCACAGGAGTATTGTAATGACTGGCACAGGGGTCTTCAGCAGACAACTGGCTGTCATAGCAACCTATCGGCGTCCTGCTATCCTGACACAAGCATCTTGATGGGAGCGTGGAATGACGTGCCTCCCTGCAGGTACTTGTTAAATGCCGCTATCAGAAATTGACAGCAGAATGTAACAGGTTAACTGCTGCAGGCAGAGCTCTAGTCAACTCTGTTGGAGGCAGATGATGGCTGAATAATTCAGCCATCATCTGCCAGGAAAGATAAAGGCTCGGCTTGTGAGCCTGCGTCAAAGTCAGGGAGCCAGCATATGACTTACCAGTATTTCATATGTCGGTAAGGGGTTAAATGAGTGAGTAATGCTTGTGCCTTTCTTTGTAGAATTACCTGATGTTAAGATTTTTTATATGTATTTAATAACATTAGAGTTTACCTATCATTTGATTTTTTTTTATATGTTATAACCCCCTAAGCATGTTGTAGATCCATGGAGATCTGGGTGCTGAGATCCCTAGAGATTGCTGAAAAAACAGTTGAGAAACTCTCCAATCAGAAGGAAGAAGCATGATAGGCCCAATAGAAAGTTTCTTGGTGCGTACACTGCAGCTATAGCTATCTCGCACACTATGATTTTGAGGTGTTTTTCATTCTTTATCTTATCTTTTCAAAATGCATATTTTATTTCTAGTGGGCTCATCTTCCTGGTTGCTCCAATCTGACAGTTCGAAATTCTGTTCTCCCATCCCTTTCCAATCATAGTCTTATAAGTCAAAGAAAAAGAGAAAAAACAGCTGCATTTCCTCTTCCTTCTGAGCACAGAATACAGATCTGATTGACAAAGGGAATGTAAGAAAGTATTGATGTATAAAATTACTTAGCCAAAGCTTTATAGGCACCCATTAAAAAGCATTTTCTTAAATTAAATATAGGTTTTACAACCGAACATTTGGTCAGAGGTGCTCCTTTTATTTGTAAAATAAGAGATCTCTTAAGTGTCGGACTTATAAAAATGAAATACACATGATGAAAGCTTTCCTTAAATTCTTTTTATTTAGTGAATTCTTGTCTATTACGGCTGTAGTGATGAGGATAAATTCCATAACCTCTTATACCAAGAGCTCAGATTACTGTCAATTTTTCCCCGATAACAACATCTAAAAAGTGCCTAAGGCTATGTGCACACATTTAGGGTTGTTGCAAGAGTGTTGGCAGGAAAAACGCTTTGGGAAAACATGCATTTTTTGCTACATTCTTTATTCATATTTATTTCCATTTCACTTGTATGGTTGCAAAAACACTGAAAGAATTGACAGGCTGCAGATGTGAAAAAAATGCTTTGATGGTTCAAATCTGCAAGGCAAAAACAAGCTGAGATTTGAGAAATCTCATTCACTTTGCTGGACCAATACAACACTGCATATTTTTCTATAGCTAAAATACCACAGAAATGCAACGTGTCAACAAGCCCCAAGAATAACCATATTTAGTTTCCCATATCTTTGTTTAGTCAGTGTGAAGACAGGGATTGATAGTGTTGCTCACTTCCACGCATGATCTTGTGCTTCCAGTCAGAAGGAAATAAAGATGAAATATTTACGATGGCTAAGGGCAGTCGCTAATCAGAAATGGTGCTAACGTGTGCCATGAGACTGCTGATGCTGATGTACTGCTGCAGTTAATATGCAAAAGTGTGATCGTCCAAGATATCAACATCACTCATTGTAACATAGTGTTTCTATGGTTTATACATTTTTTCCTTAGAAATGGCATCAGAGGTGATTTTACATTTTTGAGATATGTATGATATACAGTGCATCTACAGTACAGAGCATTGCTTTTATGTTCCCCAAATAACATATATTTGTGAAAACTCAGCCTCTTGTTGCTAGAAATTGGGGATTGATCTGTATATGGTGTCTACTAATTGTACTAGGAAATGCAAACAGATCTGTCCCTCTAGTGGTGGAATCAGACAGTCAAAATTTTTGCAAGCAGGGATGAAAGGCCGCGGAATCCTATGCCTCAATAAATATATCAAGAAACTGTTCTGAATTATGGTGTCTTTAAGAGATAAATTGTAAATGGTTGTTCACGTCAAATACTGGCATTTCAAAACCCTAACCATGACATACAAAGCCATCCACAACATGAGTCCTCCATACATCTGTGACCTTGTCTCCTGGTACTTACCTGCACACAACCTCCAATCCTCACAAGATCTCCTTCTCTACTCCCCTCTTATCTCCTCTTCCCACAATCGCATACAAGATTTCTCACGTGCAACCCCCCTACTCTGGAACTCTCTACCACAACATATCAGACTCTCGCCTACCATGGAAACCTTCAAAAAGAACCTGAAGACCTACCTCTTTCGACAAGCTTACAACCTGCAGTAACCATCAATCCACCAAACCGCTGCACGACCAGCTCTACCCCTCGCCTACTGTATCTTCACCCATCCCTTGTAGATTGTGAGCCCTCGCGGGCAGGGTCCTCTCTCATCCTGTACCAGTCATGACTTGTATTGTTTAAGATTACTTGTATTTATTATGTATACCCCTCCTCACATGTAAAGCACCATGGAATAAATGGCGCTATAATAATAAATAATAATAATAATGAATCTGTCTATACTTCTGTTATTTTACAATTGGACATTCAGAGTCGTTTCTTTGAGAATAATCTGAGAATTAATGATTTGATACTAAAGAGATTATAAAATCTGCCATTCTAGCAGGATTTTATAGAGAACTACAGTATATACACCTGTTATGCTTAATGTTCTCCAAGTTTGTTTCTTTGTTGACCCTTTGTTCATTGCCATTTCTTGGATTCAATGCAAATTGCCTGCGGCAATTTGGGCTAAAGAAACCGTGTTACATTTCTCTTATTGGAAGAATCTCTTGAAAAAGTTTCCAACTGATTATTTCCTCATTTGCCTAAGTGCAATTTTTTTAATGATTATTTCATTCAGTGGGTGTGAACAATGCATTTACTACACATAAATTTGATCTTAAGAAAGTCTGAAATGTTAAGATTTATGAGGATCTAAAATGTAAACTAACCATTAAAATATACGGTAAATTGTATCTAGTAGTATGTAGAACAGCTCGGCTGAGCGCTTTATTAAAAATAATGAGCTACATGGTGCAAACATTTCTCTCTGTTTTGTTGCCAAGGATAGGATATAGAAATTCTTCCTTACAGTCACGCAGAACATACGCTCTATTAAATGAGTCCTATAACGGTACACACTCATTAAAATAGAATGTGATTTATATTTGTGATTAATGTTTTTAATGTCATAAAACTTTATCATAAAAATTGTAAGCGTCATGAAATGTCATATATGCATCAAAGTGTTGCTTCATTCAAAGTTACTTTTTATGACTTTTTGTAACTTCTCCAAAATATCTCATCATGCTCTAAATCACTACATTCAACAACAAGATATGCAGTAACCTTTTAAATTTTACACCATTGCCATAAGTTGTTCCATACATGGACATGTGACTGCACAACCAATCACTGGCTGCACTGCTGACATGTGGTCCGTAATGCCTGATTGATTTAGCGCTTACCAACAGGTATTTTCAGGGTGTTGTACAACCCCATTAAGCATTTCAAATGTTATAAATAATTTTATAAATAATTGTATATTACCCTGTATATAGTAGATCAAGTATAGAAAACATTACCATTATTAGATGCAAGAAAAAAGAAAAAAAGGTCACCTCACTGTTTTCATTGATTTTTGGTGATCATGCGATATTTGGTAAGGTTGGTGGGTGGATCCGTGGGCCTGGTCCCACAAGCTGCAATAGAAGCAAAACAGGTAATGGAAGATCCAGCGCCAGATGTTAGATAGAAGAATAAAAAATGACATTGTATTAAGAACATTATTAAGAGCTATGATTAAGAACCTATTAGGGTTTGAAACGCGTAGGCTATGTATTTCCCTGAAAAAAACAAAGCAGAAACATAATGATTTAATACCCTACAGTAAATAAATAAATAGCATAGTGCATTAAAATAATATACAGTATTTAGTTGTTTGATCAAAAATATGTGAAAGCGAGATGGACTGAGCCTAATTAGTGGACACACAGCTGAGGGAGACCACATCAATTATGCCCATCTCAAGCAAAGGCAGGCCACCCCTTTATATTAGATAGAATAAAAAAAGGCACTGTATTAAGAACGTTATTAAGAGCTTTGATTAAGAACCTATTAGGGATCGAAACGCGTGAGCTATGTATTTCCTCTCACTTTAATATCTTTTTGATTCACTACATTTATTGAGGTTGAAATAAAGTGCAATTTTTTCCTATTATCCATCTTCTGGAGCTGGATATTCCACTACCTGTTTGCTTCTATTACCTTTATTATGCATTTGATAAGATATTTTCTAGTCTGCACCAAAAAATAAAATTGTAATCCAATCCGAAATTGGTAACAATACTGGAGCCAGCGCTCAACCATGGTAGAGTATGCACATCCCAAGCATCTGTCCTTGTCTCCTAATGGTGCTAATGGGAGATATTGTGAAATGCGTTCAGAGCTTTGTATCTCATACATGCATCTTATGAAACATTTCTTCTACATGTAGACTTTCTTTTATTACATTGCTTGTATTGGTTTCCCCATAGATAAAAACAGATATTTAGTGCAGTAGTCTTATTAACTTACTTCACTGCCTGCCTTCCAGATAACAATATGTAGCTATAGAAGCGCTGACAGGTTTTTCACACTCAGAAGAATATTATACAAAACAATCTAAGCTATTAGCTAGGTTCTCTCGCTGGAATAAACGCTTTGGGGTACAGACAAATCCCAGCTCTGACCTTTTACATAAGCTCCCCATTACGAGACGTATCATAAAATCAAAGTGGTAGGCATCCCAGCATTTAGAAAAAAATTGGGCAAGCTAGACAGGCTTTTTTTGTACTGTATTTTTCGCATTATAAGATGCATTTTTCCCCCAAATTTAGGGGAAAATGGGGGTGTGTCTTATAATGCAGATGTACCTTACCAGCCGCAGTGGAGCAGGTTCCCAGGGTCACTGCTGGAGGAGGATAGAGTGATGTGTTGCTGCCAGCCGCAGGTTGGCATGAGGGGGTGTTCCGCTGTGAGTGAAAATGACTGGTGCTCTGTGGTGCAGGGGGCTCCTCTGGCATTTTGTGAAAGCCCAGAGCCCCCCACATATCCATTCCTGTGATGCGGTGGCCTCTGGGAAAATGGCCACTGGGGTGGAGCATGTTCAGATTGAGAACTCGGCAACGAGATCTCATCTTGAGATCTCAGGAGACGAGATCTCAGCACCTGAGATCTCGTTGTCATGATCTCAATCTGAGTATGTGCCACCTCCTGCGGCTATTTTCCCAGAGGCCACTGCATCGCAGTAATGGATGTGCGGGGGGACTCGGGCTTTCACAAAATGCCGGCGGAGCACTGCAGCTATTTTAACCCGCAGCAGCGCACATTGTAACACCACCTCATCCCAGCCTGCGGCCTGCAGCAACGCGCCACTCTTGCCTCCTCCAGCAGCGACCCACTCCACCACCCCCTGTAAGCAATAAGAAGCATGGATTATAAGAGGCACCACCATTTTATTACAAAAAGGTTTTATTCGTATTTTTTTCCTCAAAATTTGGGGTGCGTCTTATAATCCCCGGAGCATCTTATAATTCGCAAAATGCAGTATGTGGATATATTATAGGCATGTTATACTTACTTCCAAAGAGTTTTTAGGAACCGCAACGCTTTAAAACTACATTTGATTTCTGCCAGCCTTTAAATTCAGACACAGACTTTTCTGAATTGCATTTAATTGTTATAGACTAGGTTCACACTATTGTTTAGCTCTCCATGTTTCTGTTCTGCTGTAGGTACCAGAAATTGAAATCCATACAAAAAATGTGTCCATTCTATAATGCATACAAATGGCACCAGATAGACCCCATTCACTATTCATTGGGGTTTGTTTGATTTCCGTTCGGAAAGCCATATTTCTACTGGAAAAAAGGGGCGCCATGCTGTGCTTTTTCTTCAGGCAAAAATGGAGAAACTTGGGAGGGAGGTTCCGTTTTCAAAATTAGATGTGTCATAATGATGTGTTACTTTTAAAGACAAACTGTCTGTGTGCAGCAGAATATAGGGCAAGTGAGCCTGATTCCAACAATGTATCACATAGTTTTCTGAGTGCAGCAGCTGTGACACAACTAGAGTTTTTAAATGTAGCTTGTAGCAGAGCTCAGACAGCTGACCCTACCCACACCATAGCTTTCTGAGTACATTGTCTAATGATAGCGAGGAGGGGGTTTGGTCAGGCAACTGTTCACGTGAGCACTAGACCTAGCAATGATAATGTCCTGGTGATAAAACTTTCATGTGAAGTAAAACCCCTTCTGATGAAGCGAGATGCGAAACACACATCAAGGGACACATGGTCATACACTACATGACTTTGTTGCTTATGGTCTATATGATTACCATAAAGGTACTGAAACACTATTAGCACTAATCACTTTATTATTTAATAGTATTACTTTATTGAAATACCACTATTCGGTTACTATAGGCACCCTACATATTAGACTAATGTCGGCCAAACCCACTGATATTGTCGGGTTTGGTTGACACCCTAATGTGTATTGAGGTACCAGTCAAATGATTTTAGGGGAAGTTAAAATCTATCATGTCCCATATCAAACTGCTGATAATTTTATTTTCCCAGAGATAAGCCCGGCAACGGCTATCTTGTAGAGGACACAGGAGGGTTTAGACTAACAAGCCATCCTGTGTATGAGAGAGGTGGCCTCGATGGCTGTCAGGCAAAAGGTAGTTCAAGCCGTCGGCCATCTAACATGTATGATGGGCTTTACGCTTTCACTTCTACAGGGGGAGCTCTCTGGCCATGCTGTAATCTTGGCAAAGATCATCATGATATCACCTATTGTGAATGGTGGATGCTGTGTTATCTGCAGTATAGAGACTTGTTATCTTTCATTATGATCTAGTCTGTGATGATAATGAAACTGCTGAAAATTTTATTATAAGGATTACTATCCAGTATGAAAATTGCTTTATTTATTTTTAGTATAAATAATGATTTGGAAAATATTAAAAAAACATTAATTTATCCCACTTTTTCATATTTTTTCTTCTATGCTCCTGAAATTTGCCAGCTTGGATGAGCTCTCTCGTGTTGCACGGAGAAGTAACTTTGCCTTTGCAGCATTAGAGAAGAGCAGTGGCATGGAAGTCAGCCAGATCATATGTTTCAGCAATCCAATCAGCCCTTGCAAGCTCTTTTATGAAGACCTCTCCACTTCTGCTAGACTGCAGCGTTGGCCAGTAACCTAGACAATGAGCACTAATCAATAACATTTAGAAATCCTCCTTTCTTGAGAATGGATAGAATTTTGAATACAAGTAAATTGCAAAGTTGCTTGTTCTTACATTTTAACCCTTTGACATGCCACATTCCATTTAAATGACTTTTATGGTTTGAGACACTTTAAACATGATTTTATGAATTGAAAAAAAAAAATTCCCTAGTTTACTGTTTAGTTGTAGTCACTTCTAAGTGGGATAAATTACGACTAGTAGAGCAATAGGAAATGTGGCATTCCCTGCAGCCATGATGTTGCCATTACCAGAATACATGAAGAACACTTTACAGCAATGATGGGAGGAATCACCTGGACATCATAAACAACTAATAGAAATTACATATAACCTCGCATTTGATTAACTCTTACCAGCTTTATTAAATCTCCCAATTTTTTTTTGATCACTGAAACTGTTAGTGGTGCAATAAAGTTGCATGGGTCTATCCTAATCAAGTCGTAGATAATAAATCATCTGGAAATATTATCAAAAAATGTAATAGTAACAATTTATCATGCGGTTTTAATATGATCTTAGCAATAAATGGCAGCGCTTACATTAAAAATGGATCAATCTGCATTCATATGCAGTAAACATTGCGTTCTGCTCCATAAACATTAGTGTGGAAAGGTCAGCCCTAATGCTTCCAGAGTTGAAGCATACTTGAATTTCTTATTAAAATTAGATTAATATGTGTAATAAAGTGATCACTTCACTTATAATGCATCGGAGATGACAAGAAAATATCTTTTATTAGAACAGTCTTAATTATGTCTTTATATTACATAATAACACATTTTATCGTTTTATGCTAATTAAAGTTGTGAGGGCCAATTCTTGTTTTTTCCCTTTCATTTTCTTCCATTACTGGCAGTCTGTTCCCCAATGACTTTCTCTGGTGTAGACCTTGTAAAAAATGGAAATCCCCATTAGAACCTCTGTAATAATAATTACAAATGGGATTTTAGGACTATTATAAAAGAGGCATAAACTGTTACTGCAATGGAGGCTAATTGTGTGGCACAATAGGCATCAAGCATCTCTCTCTTAAATGGTGCATAAAGGAAATGAAAATCAAGAAGAAATAGTAAAACTCCATGAATAAGGCTGAAAAGAATTCAGTAAATGTTCAATAAAACAATTATTTTGTTTGGCTGTTCAAAGTTATGTTTCAATTAAAGCAAATGTGCGAGTGAGTTATTGAACGCAATGAAAGAAGATAAGGACTGGTATACTTATTTTCTGTTTATTGGATGATAAGCCGGGCTGCAATCCACTCATCTTAAGGCCCCGTCACACTAAGCGATCTCGCCAGCGTGATCGCTGTGTGTGATGGGGATCAGCGACCGGCCCCCCTGCCGGTTATCGCTGATCGTGCTCAAGCGGCCTGGGCCGTTTTTCGATCGCTGGTCTCCCGCTGCCCAGTGAGCATCGCTGCATGTGGCAGAGAGAGACCAGCGATCAGCGACGCTGGACGCTGGTTGCTAATGTAAACGTTGGGTATCCAGGAGCCGCGGCTCCTGGATACCCGCTGTTTACCTTGGAAATCGGCGTACACGCTGGTTTCCAAGGTAAATGTCGGGTATCCAGGAGTTGCGCGGCTCCTAGATACCCAATGTTTACCTTGGAAACCAGCGTGTACGCCGGTTTCCAAAGTAAACAGCGGGTATCCAGGAGTCGCGCGGCTCCTGGATACCCGACGTTTACATTAGAAACCAGCATCCAGCGTCGCTGGTCCTGATCGCTGGGGCGGTCTATGTGACAGCTCAATCAGCGATCAGCCTAACGATGTCCCAGGGATCCCATCATGTCGGATCGTTGGTGGGATCGCTGGGACATCGTTTAGTGTGACAGGGCCTTTAGTTAATGGTCTGGAGACAAAGGACACTTTGACCATAAGACATTTAATAACAGTCTATGATGACCATTCATTACAGTTCAGTTTACTTTTTCCAGAAATCATTGGTGTATGCAAATTGCAATCTGATTGGTTGAAAATGGTAATTAATGGCCTAATTTTGGTTTTGTTTGGTTTGGTTTGGTTCTGTTGAGGGCAGAGCAGAATCCTGAAGTGCCCAGGCGTCGGGAGAGGTCTGGCGCCTGCGCACTGCAGAATTCTGCTCTGCCCTCAACAGGGCAGAGCAATGCGCCTGCACCAGAGCCATTACAGGACGGGAGAAGAGGATGTCATCGCGTGAAGAAGGGAGGTGTCGGACCGGACCGCAACACCCATCGGACCGGACCGCCCACCTCGGTGATTATAATATAACATGTTTTTCTTCTCTTTCAGGTTACATCAGAGGCTTATCTACAGCATTACAGAATGCTGTAGATAAGACCCCAATGTCTATGCCGGCAGCTAATAGGGCAAAAAAAGGTGACAGATTCCCTTTAAACACATAAAACTGTTAATTGCCTACCAAGTACTCTTGTAATAAGGAAAGCAGTTCAGATATAAAGAGGTTAATTCATATGTAAAATATATTATATTAACTGCGATCTTCTTAATTAAACATAAGCCTGAATAAATGCTTCGGGCAAAATTACTGTTCTTCTCTCTTCTATTAAACATTACTGTATCCCTTTACCTTGAGTTTTCTCTCAGCTAAGTGATAGGGTAGCTGAGTGTTATTTTTTAAAATTTTACATTGTTAAGTATGTAATTATTTTTATTGTGTTAAATAATAATTAAACCTAACAGAAATTTGTAATACAAACATATTAACTCTTCCATATTAATAACAATGCAGTTTAGCTTATATCTGAAAACACATATGTAAAGAAAATCTAACCAAACAGCAGACAGTTTTGGGGAGATTACACACTCAAGTCTTGATCTAAAGCAAGCTGGAATAAGATGCTACAAATTCATTAAGGAACCTCCTAATTCCTCATACTCAATTTGGTGCTTCTTTCAGATGTTTGTGCTCTATAGTCTGAAAGAGATGCAGTAAGTTTGAGATGTGATGGAGTAGATTTCTCATACAATTTACTCAATTTCCTTGTGTAAATTATAGTGAATCTGTTGGGCTGTGGTTGGCTATGCCCCTCCAAATAAGCTTCATCCACTTTTTGGAAAAGTGTTGGGGCTGCATAAAACCTATCACAGTCATAAAACTCTTATGCATGTATGCGTTGCATAAAATTTCTAACTTTTACACACCAGAAAGCTGGTGTAAAGACTTTGTTGAATTCTGCCAATGCCCATTGTGCCTACCAGTGCTTTATATATATCTTGGCAAGCAATAAACAGAAGCATCACATAAAAAACTAAACCAAAATAAGCATTAATATTTTCATCAATCACAGGGTCAAAACTAAAATTTAGAAGAAACAGTTGCCTCTACATTATTATTATAGCACAATGCTCTATTGTTAAAGGGGCTGTATCATGACAATAACCCCTGCCATTTGCCCTTTGAGGGCAAATATCCCTTACTCAGGACCCATATATGATCCAGAATGATAAGTTGCTTTGTAGGAGTAGTTCTTGTTCTGGTGGACTTTAACCATTGTTTAAATGTCCATCATGTAAAACTACATTTTTCCTCATATTTTCCCTAAAATATATGTTGTTTATAATAAGGGAATACTCAGTCAAAACTAGATAATGAAGGTAATGTCTTTGATTTCCAGGCTTGGTATGTAAAATAAGCAAGTATAGTGTCAAGCCTGTCAGAGACCACAGGCTCAAAGTCTATCTCGGACAGACTTGGCATAAGGCAGTCCATCTGGCAGATTCCAGAGGAACCCCGACCTTCACCCTTTATCCCCTGTACAGGGTTTTGGTCTTGCAATGGGTCCACTAAATTGCTTCCATGGATGAGTCCAAGGAGAAAATTTGGAGACAAGTAAGTAGTCAAAATATAAGCCGGAGTCAGAACACGGGAAGGCAAAAGAGTACATAGGCTCCAAGTAACAGAAAGCCTAGGCCTAACTTAACTACCCTAACTAATAACTAGCAGCTATATACTGTCTGCTGGGGTTTATATAGAAGGGAGCCTTGCTCATGACCCAGCAGAGTGCTCATTACGTATCAGCTCACTGCAGCAAAACACAAGTAATTAGGAAAGACTAGTTCCAGCAATTTGAAAACTAAACATCCACACACTGCTGACATCCAACACTAACCAAAGTGTTAGTGCGGCACCGCTTAGCAACTAAGGCAGGGGTTGCAGCAGTACGTTCAGACACGGATGTAACATGTAGACGATGAAGTTCTATCTTCTCAGAGAGCTGATATCTTATGTTGTGATAATATAAGTTTGGTTTTCTGAAAATAAAACAAAACTACAGTTTGCTTCTTAATTTCCAATATCCAAGAAGTATCATTTCTCCTTGCGGAGAATGACATGCTAAGCATGTCGAGATGAGGAGACTTAAAGCCGCAATGCTCCTCTGGGAAATATGCTAATTATGCAAATTGTCTCTTCAGAGAGGAAGAGGACTAGAACTCTAGTGCCACCTATTGCTGCTTCCAATAGGTGGCACTAGAGTTCTAGTCCTCTTATTTTCCATGATTTTTCTTTCTTCAGCTTTCTCTTGCAGGATCTGTATACCAAGTTATTCTAAAACACTGCAGTGTAAGTACAGGATACATTCTTAAATAGGCAGTATACATCATGTTATTTATCCTTTAGCTGTGCACCAATATCTTAATATGTTAATTATAAGGATTTTAAAGTTTAGTAAAAATAGAATGAATGTAAGTACATTTCAGGCCATTATTCACAACATAGTATTCAAGCCATTTTTCAGAATCTCTTCTCAGCTCCAGAAGTAAAGAGATTGCATGAAACAGTTGTGCAAAAGAATTAGTCACTGTAAGGGAACCATTCAGTGGCATCTGATAAAATCTTACTTTCATCAATAAGAACTTGCGAAAAATACCTTATCTAAATCAACTAGTGAATTGCAGAGTCTATCGTTATCTTATAGAGGAAGCTGAATGTGAAGTAAAAATTGGCATTAAAAATGTGTCAAAGAACCTTTACCTCTAAGATAAAGAAGTATCTTGTAAAAAGAAGTCACCCTAGATATGCATAGATGTTTAATAGTCTAGTTAAAGGCAGCTATTATTTTGCACATTGGAAATACCACCAAGACTTTAGAAAGACAAATGTGTTATTCTGTAATCCACAGATATATTGTTTAGGTCTCATATAGCTTATGGAGAACCTGTCAGTAGTATTTTGTAAGGTAAATTAAAAACATTGCTGTAATGGTGCTGTAACACTGATTAAATTGATACCTTTGGTGAAGAAATCTGCATTGTGGTTCTTCTTTAATCACTGTTTCAAGTTTTCTGCTAATTGGATTTTGGATACCTTTGGTATCTCCAGTATTAGATCAGACAGACATGGACAACAGTGTGAGCAGCCTCTTCTTACCTCAGCACCACTGCTATCTCCAGTATTAGATCATACAGACATGAGAGACAGCAGCATGAGCAGCCTCTTTTTACCCCAGCACCTCTGGTATCTTCAGGATTAGATTATAAGGACTGGCTGTAAAGCAGAGTGAGCAGCCACATCTTACCTCAGCACCTATGCTATCTCCAGTATTCGATCAGACAGACATGATGGACAGCAGTGTGAGCAGCCTCTTCTTACCTTAGCACCTATGCTATCTCTAGTATTAGATCAGACAGACATGATTGACAGCAATGTTATCTGCCTCTTCTTACCTCAGCACCTCTGGTATCTCCAGAATTAGATCAGACAGACATGATTGACAGCAATGTTATCTGCCTCTTCTTACCTCAGCACCTCTGGTATCTCCAGAATTAGATCAGACAGACATCATGGACTGCAGTGTGAGCAGCCTCTTCTTACCTCAACACCTCTGGTATCTCCAGTATTAGATCACACAGACATGATGGACAGCAATGTGAGTAGCCTCTTCTTACCTCAGCACCTTTGGTATCTCCAGTATTAGATCAGACACACATGATGGACAGCAGTGTGAGTGGCCTCTTACCTCAGCACCTCCGCTATCTCCAAAATTAGATCTGACAGGCATGATGGATAGCAGTGTTAGCAGCCTCTTCTTACCTCATCATCTCTGTTTTCTCCAGTATTAGATCAGACTGACATGATGGACAGCAGTGTAAGCAGCCTCTTCTTACCTCAGCACCTCTGGTATCTTCAGCAGCATTATTGAAGTGATCTTCCTACATATGAAGGGGGTCAAAGCTTCCTACTGTACATGCTCATGGGCCTCTGTCCCAACATTCTGGGGTAGGTTTCTCTCAGTTAAACTAGACTGTGGTCATGGTCATTTTAATTCTACAGTGAGTGCCTCTCTAAACAAAATGAGTGTATTTTACTGATAGAATGTATTAAGGAATTTTTTTATGCTGACATTTCTTTAGTTATTTAGTTTTTTTTTATTCCCGGAGAATCCCTTTGAAGAATCGGCCCCCTTGTGTTTTTAATTTATTAAGAGGAGGTCATTTACTTCAATATTATGATATGACAATTAGATTGAAATGTTACATAAATATTTTAATTTAAATGATTATGTAAAATGGTTTCATACGTTTCTGAACTTGCATTGTTTTACAGTGAAGTCAATTGGTGGCTAAAAAGAGTTTCAATTAATCCAAGAAAACAAAACAAAATGTATCAAAAGGGAATTAGAAAATATGCTAATTATTTCAGTTTAGCTTCCACTGCGGACCTGCTCATGATTAATTGTTCTTTGACTACCAGACTGCTTCATCAGACATTTACACTATATTGCTTAGCAAACAATTGTTTAAACACAAGCTTTACAGCATCTGGGAAAAATATAATCAAAAGCCAAAAATATCTCATTGTATTTGGAAATGTCAAAATCTGTGATCCTCAGTTGAAGGACGTCTTTCTTAAATTAGGTCATATTAGGCTTTATGCACGTAGCTATAATACTGATCAATTGCGTACATGTCAATTGAGTACGTACATTATTAGAACCCTATAGACAAATACGGTACTTTATTTCTGTGAACATTTGGAGATTCTTCTCACAGACTCGTATGAAATTAAAGGAATTTGTGTGCTGTGCCATGTGCATGAGACCTTAAGAAAAGAATGGAGTCATCCTACAGAAAATCATGGCTCTAGAGAACTGTTGAACCCATTGAAAAATATCTATCCACAAGATGGTGGAATTTACCATCAGTTTTAAGAATTAAAATTTACCAATTGTGATGAACCGCAGCACGAAGCATAGTTTCTCTGCCTGAGCAAACAGTGAAGGTGAGACAATACTCCCATTTACCTTGTGACCTCCATTAAAGTCTCTTTTCCAGTAGAAAAGACAATAATGGTGTTTTATGTCCATGTTCCTTATACGCAATAAGAGTACATGAGCCTACCAAAAAATATCTAAACAATCAAAGGGTGTGTCCACTTCTTGGGAAACATCTTTTTAAATTAAACAGGACCCTACTAAAAAATAAAAGTATATACTCAACTTTTGGACTGATGTCATTCCAGTGACTGATTAGCTGCCGCCCTCACTCTTGCCAAGATGTGTGAGCTCTGCCGACAATCAGTCTTACAGGTCATGTATATATATATATATATATATATAGCGGTCTTCTCTCTTCGTCTAGTAGGATGAATGTGTATATTTGAACAGAAATCAATTTTAAATTTTTCTTAGAATGCTAAAATTTAAATATATTGCTCTCTCTCTATATATGTATCCATACCCTGTTTTCAACAATACAGGAAAGGCAAGAGGATTCAGGCTTGTAACCACACCCACATGTGATGGGGTTGTATATAAAACTCCCCATATGCCATATCACTTCATATAGAACAGAAACGCGTTGTATTAAAAAGTTTTTATGTTGTTAGTTGATGAGCACTCTAAAAAATATTTTTAGAATAAATTTAATTTTAAACACACAATTGTAATATTGTTTCTCTGGAACACCACCTGGAGGTTGCTCCAGAATCAAGGTCTTTTTGGGATTCCAGCTACTAGAGGGAAGCATCTCCGAAAAACCTTTTATCACTGTAATTGGATTAACATTGAAACATACCATAGATTTTTTTTTTAAAAAAAGATGCCTCAGATTATTATTTGATGGGAAATCCAAGAGTCTTGTAAAACACACATGTGAGAAACTTTGTTTTTCAAATGTATCTTCCCCACCATCAGAAAGTCCATGTGGGACATTTAAAAGCTATTCTACTTTTAGACCTAAATGTGTTTTTTTTATTGCCATGTTGAAAACATAGTTGTCTGTAGTATCTGGATAATTGTTTCTGTAGAAACAGATATGTGCTTGACTGAATGCCTCCCGGCGTGTATTATATGGGGCAGCAAACAGCCTAAGGCCACATCTAAATTATTAGGTATTTAACACTAGAACTACCGATGGAGTCATTTTGACTCCTCGCAATTTTTATGTCTCTTCTGTGACTCCATTTTTCCGAATTCCAGCTTGAGACTCGGTGACTTTTATTTATTTAGGATGCAAAAAAAGATTTTGTGACAATAAATAATTTTTGAAAAAAATCCTTTTTTTCAAAATTTACCTTTAATTACCAAAGGGAGTCATTTTGACTCCCTACTATAAATATAGTAGGCCTTTGGTAATTGAAGGTAAATTTTGAAAAACAAAAGGTACTCTTTTTTTGCTAGTCTTTGTCGCTAAATGTTATTTCTTTCAGTTTTCATTTACTTGTATGTTTAGAATAAGTTTAGAATAAATGTTGGCTTAGGCTGGTTTCACATTTGCGTTTTTTAGCGCTGGAAAAAAACGCATATGTGCGCATGCGTTTTTTCCCCTATATTTAACATGGGTGCGCATACCTGCGCGCTTGTAAGCGCATGTATGCGATTTTCATGCGCTGCGTTTTTTTGGGGTGTGCGTTGGTATTTTCCAGACGCAGCATGTTGCATTTTTTGGCCCTGCAAAAAAGCGCATGCGCACATATGCGCACGTTTTGCGCTAAAAATGGCCATTATAGCCTATGGATGCGCATATGTGCGCACTGGCATGCTCATGTATGCGTTTTTTTGCATATGCGTTTTTTTTTTTTAACCATGGAATTTAGGGGTTTGGGTTAGAGTTAGGGTTAGTTAAGGGGGTTTAGGGTTAGGGTTAGGGTCAGGGTCAGGGTTAGGGTTGGGGTTTGGGTCAGGGTTAGGGTTAAGTATGGTTTGGTTAAGGGTTAGGGTCAGGGTTAGGGTCAGGATTAGGGTTAAGTATGGTTTGGTTAAGGGTTAGGGTCAGGGTTAGGGTTAGGGTTAGGGTTAGGGTCAGGGTTAGGGTTAGGGTTAGGGTTAGGGTCAGGGTTAGGGTTAAGTATGGTTTTGTTAAGGGTTAGGGTCAGGGTTAGGGTTAGGGTCAGGGTTAGGGTTAGGGTTAGGGTTAGGGTCAGGGTTAGGGTTAGGGTCAGGGTTAGGGTTAGGGTTATGGTCAGGGTTAGGGTTAGGGTCAGGGTTATGGTTAAGTATGGTTTTGTTAAGGGTTAGGGTCAGGGTTAGGGTTAAGTATGGTTTTGTTAAGGGTTAGGGTCAGGGTTAGGGTCAGGGTTAGGGTTAAGTATGGTTTTGTTAAGGGTTAGGGTCAGGGTTAGGGTTAGGGTTAGGGTCAGGGTTAGGGCTAGGGTCAGGGTTAGTGTTAGGGTTAGGGTTAGGGTCAGGGTTAGGGTTAGGGTTATGGTCAGGGTTAGGGTTAGGGTCAGGGTTAGGGTTAAGTATGGTTTTGTTAAGGGTTAGGGTCAGGGTTAGGGTTAGGGTTAGGGTCAGGGTTAGGGTTAGGGTCAGGGTTAGGGTTAGTAAAGTCATGGTTTGGGTTAGTGTGAGGGGCCACCTAATGTTGGAAAAAAACGCAAACGCGGTAAAAACGCACTAAAAACGCATACAAACGCATAAAAACGCTGCTCATAAAAATGCTTGAAAAAAACGCAGCAGTTGTATGCTTTTGTATGCGTTTTTTCAATGCGTTTTTTTGCGGGAAAAACGCGCTGCAAAAAAAGCAAGTGTGAAACTAGCCTTAGACTTATTAATAATTAGCATTTTTGCAAATATACAGGACATATACAGGACATCCAGTGAACCAGTGAACTCTCGAGTAGATTACATAATTTCTATAGAATACGGCCTGCAGTTTTGCTAATTGCTAATATAGGTAGAAGAAGTTCGCTAAAGCCTGATGATATAATTGCTATTTTGCATTCTATACCATTCTATAAAATTATAGAGCAAGAAACTCTAAAAATAAACGAAAACAAGCCAGGAGTCAAAATGACTCCATTCAGTAGTTCTAGAGGGGGGTGAAAAGTCCGGTAGTCCTATTGTTAATTTCAATATACAATATTTATCCAGTACACTACTTTATGTGCGTGAATCGAAACTCATTTCCGTTCATTTTTTTTTCATTTTCTGCTAACAAAGTTTTAAAAAAAGAGGGAAATTCACATATGGGAAGGAAATATATAATGCTTAATGCACAAAAGGTGGACATGAATAGGATCATGTTAAGCAAGGGGAGGAGATTCCTTATCTTAATAATGGTGGTGATTATTAAAGGGGTTTTCCAGAATTTTAGATAATCTGCCCTAGGAAAGTGACCATTGAACCATTGGTACTATATTTTAGTACCTTAGCCCCGGAACAGTGGCATGCTTTCGCCGTCCACCCCCCACCACCTGCGCTGCCAATTACCCCCTCTTCCCTTGACATTATGCCTCCACATTCGCCAACCCATCCCCTTAGGTATGACCCTCCTTGAAATTATGAATCAGTAAAACTTATGACCACTATAGAGATATAATAAAAATCACAGAATTATTTTACGTAAACAACATGCTGTGAAAAGGTGAACATCTGAAATTGAGAAGACACATACAAAAAACTGATACCCAAACTTATTTTTGGTTTAGAGTTCAGTTTTAGACAAAAAACATTCATAAAACTTTTTGTGTGGCATTACTGATCCTCAGCCACAATTTCATGGCTTCCTTAGTGATGGAACCTGGTTTCATAATTCATGAAAAGCTGAATTTTATACGTCTTTTCATTGCGCATTTTGTTTTATTCTAACTATTTAACTACAAAGTCTTTGCTAATAAAGCAGTGTGGTAGTCAGTTACCAATCAATATCTCTCCGCTGATGGGAAAACAATTACTAAATATTGAGTGATAACCCAGGGGGGCTGTGCTGTGGCAAAAGTCACAGACAAACCTTTTACATTAATTAAATGTAACGCATAAATGCTGCCACAAATTTCAAATTCACTGGTAACTGGTTATACAAATCCAGGCTTATTGAAGGATAAGTTAAAGCCCTTTCAAAACGGTAATTAAATAAGTAGCGTCCTTAATGACTTTTCTTGTGGTGATTAATGGTCAAGAGTGCCGGCGTATACTACTATTTGGCTTTTATTGATAACTGAAGTTTACTTCTATGTAAGAAGTTTTGAAATTATTTGAATTATTATTACTATTTGTAAGAATTATTTTGTGTAACACTATTACAGTTATATCTTTTTGTTCTGCAAATATGTAAAATAATTCTGCATTTATAACCGGTGTCATTATATTGTTTTTTTTACAAGCACCATAAATTGTTAAAACAACACACCTTAATAATAAAAAAATGACAATGGGGCAGATATACGAATGTATTAATGCCTTTTTTGCATAATTACATTGAAAAATAGGATATTTTGAAGCCATTGTGCCATTGGTATTTTAGCCCTTGTAAACTCCCTGGTAAAGAGAACCTGTCAGGTCCCCAATGCCAGCAGCATTTGTATATGTAAAGTTGTGTTCAAAAGTTTACATACCCCGGCAGAATTTTGCTTTTTTGACCTTTTTTCAGAGAATATGAACCAACTCCCCATTACCCACACACACAGAATCCATACTCTGATTACATAGATACAAGATTTAAAAAGAGAAAACACAGTAGTTTGACAATAAATGGCTTCACCCAACCACTAACTATGAGTGGAGAAAAAGTTTTGGTGTTATCATTAATATTCTCTGCCGGGGTATGTAAACTTTTGAGCACAACTGTACACAATGCTCCTCTCCTGCTGCTGTATCTGCAGCCTTATCTTCATAGAGCCATAGAATTATAGAGTGTTAGAGTTGGAAAGTATCCCCAGGGTCATCGTGTCCAACCCTCAGCTCAATGCAGGATTCACTAAACCATCTCAAACAGATATCTGTCTAGCCTCTGTTTGAAGACTTCCATTGAAAGAGAGCTCACCACCTCTCGTGGCAGCCGGGTCTTCTCATTCATAGGCCGATGCCAGAATGCAGAAGAAAGCATTGCCTTGCCTGTGGTGCTGTGGTGCTACACAATCTATACTCCAATTACATAGGCATGGAGTACTGTTGTTGCACAAGCGTATGAAATTCTTGAACAAAAGTAGGGGTTTGGAGAACACTTTGATCATATTTTTGTAAAGAAAATGAATTACAAACAATAGTTGATTTACACTTTACATGAAATTTGTCACCAGTTTTTTTCCACTTAATCTGAGAGCAGCAAGATGTAGAGACAATGACACCGAATGCAGTGATGTGTCACTTACTGGGCTGCTTGTTGTAGCTTTGATTAAATCACTTTTATCACCAGAAGATGATCACTAGAGAACTAGTAAGCCTGCTGCCATGTAGTCCTCCATATCATGAGCCCTGTATAACCCAGCCCCCACCTCTGATGGGCAGATATCTGCCTATGCACAGTATGCAAAAAGCTGTAAATCAGAAACGTGTGCTTTATACAAATTTCAGCTTTCAGAGAACTAACAGATTTGCAGCAGATAAAGCTTTTTTATCAAAACTGCAGCAAGACATTGCTAGAATCAGGTTTTCCACAGCCTACATTGTTTGGAAGTTGTAATCGGTGAGACAACATATTGTAAATTATGTGTTTGAGGATATTTCTGCACTCTGACGCAATGTCCCGAAGATTTTTGCTGTTGGCTCGATGGGAGTCTACCTCGTAGAATGTTAAGTAAAATTTGTTGCACACATGATAATGAAAATGACATTGTATCAAATATCTGAAACATTTTAGTGCAGATCTTCTTTATAGAATAGGTAAGAATGCTACCAGCATACTTTGTTTCCAAGGCAACCAAAAGGATCAAAAGCCAAGACATGCAAATTAGGATCCACAAAAGAAATGGCTCTCAGTGGTTTGCTGAATGTCTCTAGTAACCATCTTGGCAGTTTATGCGATGACTATATCCTAAGGATTGTAACGTGCCTATGTGGGTATGTATCTTGCATATATGTGTTTTATACTCATCTATTTAATCGGTTTGTACACTATACATATATAATGACAGGTTAGAGTTGCAGGACAAGATAACTGGATGTGATAAGTCTGTGAGTAGAAACATGGGGATGCCGGGATTGAGCAACTGATGAAAGCTGTGGGACAAGTCATAGTCTTCATTTATAACTTAGAGGTTTTTTTCACATTTCTTACAGTGGTATAGTTTATATATGTTTAATATAGTTCTATTTTATGCACCAAAAAAAAGTTTGAATTGCGTTTTTCAAGCTTTCTATCATTACAAAAATGTACTGCACATATATAATAGTTCCTGCGAGTCCTCATTCTAAAGGCAATTTCATGTAATTTCATGCATTGAGGTAGTTTCATCTGTTTCTTAAAAAACAAAGTCTCCAACAGCTAGAATAAAAGTTATAGTTGGCAGAATGTAAGAGGGTAAAATTCTCATGGATTTCAGGGCTATAAAATACTTAAGGGCCCTTTATACATAGCGATATCACTAGCGATATCACTACATGTGATACTCACCTCCGACCGGATCCCCCGCTGGCTATCACTGATCGTGCGAGAGATCGGCCTGGTCCATTTCTCGTCGGCTTCCTGCTGGTGCCGACGAGCGAGCCAGGGACGCAGGCGGAAGATGGTCACCCTCGCTGTGTGTGACGGTAAGTATAGACCGCCGACCGCTGCTGCATCACTAGTGAGATCTGCCTGTTTGGCAGCTCACTAGCGACCATGTAGCGATGCACCAGCGATCCTGACCGGGTCATATTGTGGTCGGGATCGCTGGTGCATCGCTAAATGTAACGGGGCCTTTAGTCTTGAAGGGGTTAAATAAAGGATCCCAAGTTATGTTTTAGTAACCATAGCAACTCGGCACAGAAAATTTCAGCGACAGTTTAGTAGCATAAAATACAAGATAGTGTTGTCACAGCTAAAGTTTCATGCTACGAGGAAGTACGAACATACATTATTATTTTGATACATGAAGCTTTCAGAACAATTTCTGGCTAAAGTGTCTTACGGAATTTTGTTATAGAAAATCAGCAAACAATGAAATGAATGTTAGGATAGACGTCATTGTGCGGAATAATTACATGGGCTTTGAACAGTCTTGTTATTGGCAGATGGAAGGCTGATTGGGTGGCCTTCATTGAGGGGTTTCCTACTGCAGACATAGCGGCGGGTTGGGGCCTGCTGCAGATCATTACCTTACAGTCATATACAAGTCTTTTCTCAGGTTTCAGAGAAGGAATTGGAAAATTATTTGATCCGCTAGGGCACAAAGGAGTTTATATTTTATAAGAAATTACTGCCAATATTTTCCAGAATAGCACATGTAGTGTCCCTTTAAAGAGGTTATCCTGGACTATTTTTTTTGTTCTGTGGCGTCTTCCTGCTTCAGGACCTGGAAGACTTGCTGTGGTAAATGGAACCATGAATTCTGCTGTCTTCTAAAAAAATCCTGAAGGAGAATTTTCCAGTCAGCTATTCATGACCTCAAGCTGAAGCGCACTTGGGTTATGCAGCAGGACAGTGATCCAAAACACATCAGCAAGTCCACCTCTGAATGTATTAAGAAAAATAAAATGAAGACTTTGCAGTGTCCTAGTCAAAGTCCTTACCTTAATCTGATTGAGATGCTGTGACCTTAAAAAGGTGGTTCATGCTCGGAAATCCTCCAATGTGGCTGAATTCCAACAATTCTGCAAAGATGAGTGGGCCAAAATTCCTCCAAAGTGTTGTAAGACTCATTGCCAGCTATCGCAAATGCTTGATTGCAGTTGTTGCTGCTAAGGGTGACCGTTATTACGTTAAGGGACAATCGCTTTTTCCCATGGAGTCCTATAGGTTTGGATTTCTTTTTCCCTTAATAATAAAGACCTTCATTTAAAAACTGCATTTTGTGTTTACTTGTGTTATCTTTGTCTAATATTTCAATTTGTCTAGTGATTTGAAACATTTAAGTGTGAAAAACATGCAAAAGAATATGAAATCAAGAAGGGGTCAAACAGATTTTCACATTACTTTATGCTGCAATAGATGTGCATCACATCTTACCCAGTGGCTGTATGGGAAGAGGCAATCTATGCCGTTTACAGTCCCAATGATCTAGAGAGAGCCAACCGATCACTCTACCAATTCCTATTTCTGTATGGTTCCCACCATTAGGAAAGGAGTTTCAAGGAAGAAGAAGCAGACTTTACAGTATCCAAACATGGATAGAATCATAGAATGTTTGGGTTGGAAGGGACTTACAGGTTCATCGTGTCCAACCCCCTTCTCATTGAAGGATTCATTAAACCATCTCATACAGATATCTTTACAGCCTCTGTTTGAAGACTTCCATTGAAGAAGAACTGAACTCTCATGACAGCCTGTTCCACTCATTGATCACCCTTACTGTCAAAAAGTTTTTTCTAATCTGTATCTTCTCCCTCTCAGTTTCATTCCATTGCTTCTCGTGTTTTCATGTGCAAATGAGAATAAAGATGATCCCTCTACACTGTGACATCTCTTCAGATATTTGTAGACAGCTGTTAAGTCTCCTCTTAGCCTTCTTTTTTGGAAACATTCCCAAATCCTTTAACCGTTCCTCATATGACATACTTTGCAGTACCCTCACTATCCTGTTAGCTCTTCTCTGAACTTGCTCCAGTTTTTCAATGTCTTTTTTAAAATATGGTGCCCAGAACAGGACACAGTTTTCCAGACGAGGACTCTCCAAGGAGGAGTAGAGGGGGATAATTACTTCACATGATCTAGACTCTATTCTTATATTAATGCATCCTAGAACTGTGTTTAATTTTTTTACTGATGCATCACACTGTTGAGTGTGCAGTCTGTGATCTATTAGTAAACCCAAGTCTTTTTCTCACGTGCTGTTGCTTAGTTCTATTCTTCCCATTCTGTAGATGTAATTTTCATTTTTCTTGCCTAGATGTAGAATCTTGAATTTCTTCCTGTTAAATACCATTCTATTACCTGTTGTCCATTGTTCAAGCTCGTCTAGAGCCTTCTGTATCCTTTCTCTGTCTTCTCTAATGTTAGCTTTCCCTCCTATGTTTGCATTATCTGTAGGTATGATCAGTTTACCTTCAGTTCCCTTATCTAGATAATTTATAAAAAAATGTTGAACAACACTGGGGCCAGGACAGAGCTTTATGGTACCCCACTTGAAACACTCTTCCAAATGCATGTGCAACCATTTATTACCACTCTTTGAGTATGATCACTGAGTCAGTTATGGATCTATTTAATTGTAGCTGTTAGGAACGATGGAACGCACTAAATAAAAATAAAAAAGTGCGTTCGTCGCTCGGGGTCCACCGTGCAGTAGGTGTTACACCGCTGCTAGGTAATGACAGAAGAGCAATATGGCAGTATAATGCGCACAGGTTCAATTTCGCCCGAAGTGCGTAGAGCGGGCTCTTTCACACACAGAGGCACCGCAACATAAACATACAAAAAACGCTGAGCCTGTTAGTGTCACAGGTCTCAGGTAAATGCACACACGGTATCTGGTCACAGGAGCAGGACCTAAGACAGAGGAGCTGCGCCCCTCTAGACCTACCGTGTGTGCGGCGTTGCTACTGCGAGCGCCAAGAAGGGCTGCAACTGCAGCGCGGCGTAGGACACTGCCGCTCGACGACAAAGCTAAAAAGCAAGCGCAATGTTGGACGCTAGCGTAGAGGTGCGGTGTGCACAGTGGCCTAAGGCTTGCCACTGACTGGCGCTGACTGCTGAACTAATTCCCTATCCACATACGTAATATCAGAGGGAAGGGGTTTTATAATGAGTCAGTCACCAGAATCATATATCCGTCACCATTCACACATAGCAAGTATAGTCTATACTAGCGCATGGCCGAACGGTCAAGCGCTTTTTATAGCCGTGCGGGACCTTCCAGATCTCCGAGATGGACCAATGAGATCTGGAGCAGGACCTGGGCACATGACTCCCGATCTCCAATGGGAGATCACCTCGTGAGCATGCCCAGTCAGAGCACAGAGGGACTTAGTCTCTGGAGTGGTCTGCTGCAAAGCAATCTCCTCTGCAGTAGAAAGACAACAGGAGACCGCAGAATGTGAGGCTCTGGATTCCTGCAGAGCAGATGCAGAAACCTGAAGCCTAACAGTAGCCTTGTCAGTCCTATACTTTTTCATTTTTTCAGTAAGCATAGTATGAGATACTTGATGAAATGCTTTGCTGAAGTCGAGATATGCTATATCTACTGTATTTCCCTTATCCACAAAGTGAGTGATTCCATCATAGAAGGAAATTAGATTTGTCTTACATACAAGTACTTACATACATACTATTTAATAATTTTGTCATAATCCAGGTTGGATTATGACAGATGAATGCACTAGTAACCTTGTTTTTTTCCTTAAGCTGTGTGCTTAAAGATAGTTTTGCCCCCGGTGGCCATTAGGGTCATTGCACTGTGGTGGTTTCGGTTCTAGTTTTGCCCCCGGTGGCCGTTAGGGTCATTGCACTTGCTACTTTAGTTTAGTGCACTTGATTATAAAGCAGGTGTGATTGCTTTGGCTCTGCTATAAAAGAGTGTCAGGTGTTGCAATCACTGTTTGGTGATAGTGGTCATTTCCCACCATCCTTGGTGGAGGAAGGAGCTAGAGAGAGTTCCTTACAGCACAGTCAGAGTCCTGGTGTGGAAAGAGTCACAGAGGGGATTTCCTTGCAGCTCTGACAGAGCTTGGTGACAGCTATTCAGGAGGAAAGCTGCATTCTGGTGATGGACTCTGTTGCTGGGAGCAAGAGCAACAGAGCAAAGCTAAGTGGTGTTTCCCTGTTTGTGACTTCCCTTATGTGTTTCAGTGGGATTAGTTTCTGCACTGTCCATTTCATTAGAAAGGGCTAGGTGCAGGGCGAGCTAGGGTTCTTAGGTTCCAACTCGGCGACAGGTGCAGAGCCTGTTTAGGGACTGTTAGGAGTGTAGAGACGGGCTCAGGGGAGTTCAGGAGGTCTCCACGTCCCCGTTCCCTATCGCAGGGCCCTCCATTGTCTCGGTTTCCCTGGTGTTTCCCCTTATTATTTAAATTCGCAATGCTGGAGACGGTGTATCCAGTTTCAAGTATAATTCTGAAATTCGTCTGCTGGAGGCGGTGTATCCGGCTGCACATTATATTATTTAAATTTGCCCTACTAGAGGCGGTGTAACCAGGGTCATGTGTGTCAGAGAAATTCGCCCTGCTGGAGGCGGTGTGTCCAGCCACACGTTGACCATCACAAATTTGCTCAAATATTTTTCCTGGTATAGAAGTAAGGCTCACTGGCCTGTAATTTCTGGCTCCATCTTCTTTCCTTTTTTGAAGATAGGGACATTTCCCTTCTTTAATCTTCTGAGACTTCACCTGTTTTCGATGATTCTTTAAAGATTTTTGCTAGTGGTTCTGCTACCTCTTTCAGTACCCTAGGATGTCATTCCTCTGGACCAGGAGATTGAAATTATTTAAAATTAGCTAAGTGTTCCCTTACTATCTCTCTGTTTATAGATAGTGTGGACTCTTTTATTCCTTTGATGACACCATGAAGATCAGTTGATGCTACAATTGCTTTCTTAGAGAACAGATGCAAAATAGGAATTTAAAAGTTCAGCCTTCTCAATATCATTTTTGACCATTTCTACCTTTTCACACTGTAAAAATCCTATAGCAACTTTGACTTTTCTTTTGCTTTTGACATACCCCCCAAATCCTTTTTTACTGCTTTTGGTCTCCCTTGCAAGCCTCACTTCATTACTGGCTTTAGCTCTTCTAATGCTTGCCCTACAATCCCTGCAAACAGCATTATATATTTCTTTAGTTATGCCCCCCTCTTTCCATTTGATATACATTTCTTTTTTCCTTTTTAACAAGTGATTATGTTCTGTGTTCATCCACCTTGGTCTCTTTTAATGCTTCCATTTCTTCCTTCTTTTCAGGATTGTTACCAATTGGGCAGTGAGAATTTTATTTGGCAAAATCTCCCATCCTTTTTGGACATTTCTGTCCTTTAAAACAGTGGTCCCCAACCTTTTTTGCACCAGGGACCAGTTTCAAGCAAGACCATTCTTCCATGGCCCGGCAGGGCGGGGATGGATGTGTGGCAGGGGCGGGGCTTTGGTCATAAGGGGGCGGGGCTATGGACACGGTTGTAGTGTAGCAGTGCATACTTATAATTAAATAACATTTATAATGTGACTCAACTCACCATAGGTTTTGAATGAGTGCTCCATCACCCCCTTCTCACCATCATTGCCTTCACCCATCACTGCTGTCTCTCCATCATTGCCTTCACCCCATCACTGCCGTCTCTCCATCATTGCCTTCACCCCATCACTGCCTTCTCCCCATCATTGCCTTCACCCCATCACTGCTGTCTCTCCATCATTGCCTTCACCCCATCACTGCCGTCTCTCCATCATTGCCTTCACCCCATCACTGCCGTCTCTCCATCATTGCCTTCACCCCATCACTGCTGTCTCTCCATCATTGCCTTCACCCCATCACTGCCGTCTCTCCATCATTGCCTTCACCCCATCACTGCCGTCTCTCCATGACTGCCTTCACCCCATCACTCCCTTCTCCCCATCATTGCCTTCACCCCATCACTGCTGTCTCTCCATCACTCCCTTCTCCTATTACCCCCTCATGGCCTTCTCTCCCCATCACGGTCTTCTCCTCATGTCCCCATCTCCTCCAGGGCCAGGCTCCACCTACACAAACACAGACAAACACACATACATACACACACACACACAGACATACATATACACACACACACACATTATACATACATACACACACCACCTCTCTCCTCTCACCTGCCCGCAGCATCGCCCGCGCTTCCTCGCTCTGACACAGCAGCGGCCGCGCTCCTCTCTGTGTCAGTCAGAGACAGGAAGCGCGGGCAGCGGGCAGGAAGCTGGACGGGTCCTTGCAGCTCCGGTCCTGCTATTCCCTCTTGCAGGCGGCGGAGCTGCTTGATCGCTCCCTGGCTGCCGCTACGCATGAGGGCAGTCTAAGAATTGCTGCGCGCCGCCCCAGCCCCCGCTACGCCACTGACTGCCCCTGGCTCCCCTTGTGTCCGCGGACCGGCAAGCGCACTGCAGCGGCCCGGTGCTGGGCCGCGGACCGGAGGTTGGGGACCCCTGCTTTAAAACATCCAGCCATTGGACTTTTCCTACCCTCTTGAGTCCATTAAAATCTGCCTTTCTCAAGTCCAACCTTAAGGTCTGAGTCCTTGCTGGTAATTTCATCTACAATACTCCCAGTACCATACACAAATCTGCTGTTTCCAAAAGCACCAGGAATATTTTCACTTGAGTCAAGTGGGGAAGAAGAGGGTCATGTAAGTGTTCATGAAGCATCTTACTCTCATTACCCAGACTTTCTGTCAGCAGCCTCAACTGAACCACACCTTATAAGGCTGCATTCCCACGATCATGAAAACTAGCATTTTAAATGCTGCGTATTTTTGCTGCCTCCAAAATGCTGTGTTCTACATTACAAGCACAGTGGATGGGATTTAGAAAAATCCCATTCCCAGTTTGCTTCTTTTTAACAATGCGTAAACTCACCTGTGGCATGCGTTTCCGAGCCGCAGCTTGTAAATTGCTGTAGATGAGACACCTAGTCTCCTGTGCATATTTTCCTCAATAGACTGTCATTAAATGCAGTAAGTCCACATAGTTTCAAAACACATGCGTTTTAAAGTACATAACATAGAATGCAGGGTTTTGAACGCAGCAAAAATAAACTGCGTCCAAAACGCTGCTATTCCTGATCGTGGGCATGCAGCCTAACACAAAGTGAACTGAATGATCTTGCTAGAGATTTTAATCTGAACAAGAGTAAGGTTAAGCTCTTTGGTTCCAGGCTGCAGCAGTGGAATCTCCTAGCGGGCAATGTTCAGATTTCCGCAAATATGATAAAGATTTTGTCCAACACTTCTTCATGGAGGGCGATCTTGTGGCCTGCAAGAACATCAACAGTTTATCCCCTTTACGACCTGCGCCATACTAGTACTGCACAGGCCGCTTCCCTCCCTTTGTTGTGAGCTCCAGCGGTGAACCCACATCTTTCCCGGGACATGTCAGCTGTTGAACAGCTGACATGTGCCCGGAAAAGCACATATGTCAAACATAACACCCAGACAGCACACCTGCTGCTGAGGCATTTATATGGTGCTACCCACGGAGAGTGAGATGTCAGATTTAGGGAGGTTGGTAGAGAGCAGGAGCAGAAGAAATTCAGTTTTGGAAAGATTGAGTTTCCGATAGTGAGCGTACATGATGTTGGAGATTGTGGACAGACAGTCACTGGCGTTCTGTAGTACAGCAGTTACAATGTTCAGAATTCCAGGGGAAGTTCGTTGCAGAAAGAGATGGATTATTTTCACTGGGGTTTGGGTTTTGGTTCAAGTTCGGGAACAGTTCTGGTACCCGAACCGAACTTTGGAAAAAAGTTTGGATCAGGTACCAGAATCTGAACTTTCATACAGCGCGCATTCCTACTCATGACTCATACAGGGAAAATTGACCTTTTTTTACATAGAGCTTAGAAGCATTCAGCTAGTCAATTTGTAATCACATTATGTCATACACCTAATGGAAAAGAAAAGAATTAGCTGGGTATAAAAGCAAAATGAGTAATTGTAAGTATATAGTGCCATATAATTTGATTATTTCAGTATATTAACCCCTTAATGACAGAGCCAATTTGGTACTTAAAGGGAATCTTTCACCTATTTTTTGTCCTATTAGCTGTGGCCACCGCCATCAGGTGCTTATCTACAGCATTCTGTAATGCTGTAGATAAGCCCCCATGAAACCTGAAAGATAAGAAAAACAAGTTAGATTATACTCACCCCGACATCCGGTCCGGTCTGATGGGTGTCGCTGTCCGGTCCGTTGCCTCCCATCATCTAGCGATGACATCCTCCTCCTTACTTCTGCCGCGGCTTCTGCATAGGTGTACTTTATCTGCCCTGTTGAGGGCAGAGTAAAGTACTGCAGTGCGCAGGCACCGGACCTCTCTGACCTTTTCCTCAACAGGGCAGATAAAGTACGCCTGCGCAGAAGCCGAGGCAGAAGAAGGAGAACGCCATTTCTAGAAGATGGGAGGCACCGGACCGCGACACCCATCGGACCAGACCAGATCCCTGTGAGTATAATCTAACTTGTTTTTCTTATCTTTCAGGTTTCATTGGGGTCTTATCTACAGCATTACAGAATGTTGTACATAAGCCCCTGATGACGGTGGCCGCAGTTAATAGGGCAAAAATTAGGTGACAGATTCCGTTTAATGACCAAGCCAATTTTTACAATTCTGACCACTGTCACTTTATGAAGTTATAGCTCTAGAATGCCTCAATATATCCCACAGATTCTGGGAATGTTTTTTTGTGACATATTATTATTCATGTTAGTGTTAAAATTTCTTTGATATAACATGCATTTATTTATGAAAAAAATGAAAATTTAGCAAAAATTTTGAAAATTTTGCAATTTTCATACTTTTAAATTTTGTACCCTTAAATCAGAGAGTTTTGTCACACAAAATAGTTAATAAATAACATTTCCCACATATCAGGTTTACGTCAGCACAATTTTGGAAGCATATTTTTTTTTGTTAGGACGTTATAAGGGTTAAAAGTTGACCAGCGATTTTCATTTTTCCAACAAAATTTACAAAACCTTTTTTAGGGACCTCCTCACATTTGAAGTGAGTTTGGGGGGTCAGTATAGCAGACAATACCCAAAAGTGACACCATTCTAAAAATAGTTTATTAACCCTTCAGGTAATTCACAAGAATTAAAACAATGTGGAAGGAAAAAATGAACATTTTTCTTTTTTCACAAAAAAATTACTTTGGAACCATTTTTTTATTTTCACAAGGGTATCAGGAGAAAATGGACCTCAAAATTGTTGTGCAATTTCTCCTGAGTACGCCAGTACCCCGTATGTGGGGGAAAGCCACTGTTTGGGCGCATGGCAGGGCTCAGGAGGGAGGGAGCACCATTTGACTTTTAGAACCCAATATTGACTGTAATCAATGGTGGTGTCATGTCCTGTTTGGAGACCCCCTAATGTACCTAAACAGTGGAAACCCCCCAATTCTAACTCCAACCCTAACCCCAACACACCCCTAACCCTAATCCCAACCCTAACCATAACCCTAACCACAAACTTAACCCCAACACACCCTTAACCCTAATCCTAACCCTAACCACAAACCTAACCCTAACACTCCCCTAACCCTAATCCCAACCCTAATTGTAATCCCAACCATAACCACAACCCTAACCCTATCCCAACCCTAACTTTAGCCCCATCCCTAGCCCAACCCCAACTCTAACTTTAGCCCACCTCCAACCCTAATGGAAAACTGGAAATAAATACTTTTTTTTATTTTATTATTTTTACCCAACTAAGGGGGTTTGATTTACTATTTTTTTATTTTGATCACTGTGATAGATCCTATCACAGTGATCAAAATGAACCAACAGGAAAAATTTTATATTGTTGCCGGGTGTCGGCTGGCAGATCTCGGCAGGCACACTGCGCTTGCGCCCGCCATTTTCTTCTTGAACGAAGATGCCTGCAGCAGGGGGACTTCACAGGGGGATTCAGGGACACCGGAGGTACCGCGGAGGATCGGGGGGCCCCATTTCTCTCTCCTTTCATATGTGATAACATCAGAAGAGAGAGAAATTAAATGGGAAAATAGGATTTTTTTTTCTTATGCAGTCATCATTATTCCGTTAACCCCTTCACCCCCAAGGGTGGTTTGCACGTTCATGACCGGGCCAATTTTTACAATTCTGACCACTGTACCTTTATGAGGTCATAACTCTCGAACGCTTCCATGGATCCCGGTGATTCTGACATTGTTTTCTCGTGACATATTGTACTTCATGTTAGTGGTAAAATTTCATTCAAATAACTTGCGTTTATTTGTGAGAAAAACGGAAATTTGGCGAAAATTTTGAAAATTTCGCAATTTTCCAACTTTGAATTTTTATGCCCTTAAATCACAGAGATAAGGCACACAAAAAACTTGATAACTAACATTTCCCACATGTTTACTTTACATCAGCACAATTTTGGAACCAAAATTTTTTTTTGTTAGGAAGTTATAAGGGTTAAAAGTTGACCAGCGATTTCTCATTTTTACAACACCATTTTATTTTTAGGACCACATCACATTTGAAGCCACTTTGAGGGGTCTATATGATAGAAAATACACAAAAGTGACACCATTCTAAAAACTGCACCCCTTAAGGTGCTCAAAACCACATTCAAGAAGTTTATTAACCCTTTAGGTGCGTCACAGGAATTTTTTTGAATATTTAAAAAAAAATGAACATCTAACTTTTTTTCATAAAAAAAATACTTCAGGTTCAATTTTTTTTATTTTACCAAGGGTAACAGGAGAAATTGAACTGCAAAAGTTATTGTGCAATTTGTCCTGAGTACGCAGATACCTGATATGTGGGGGGGAACGACTGTTTCGGCGCATGGCAGAGCTCAGAATGGAAGGAGCGCCGTTTGACTTTTTCAATGCAAAATTGGCTGGAATTCAGATTGGACGCCATGTCACGTTTGGAGAGTCCCTGATGTACCTAAACAGTGGAAACCCCCTACAAGTGACCCCATTTTGGAAACTAGACCCCCCAAGGAACTTATCTAGATATGTGGTGAGAACTTTGAACCCACAAGGGCTTTACAGAAGTTTATAACGTACAGCGGTACAATTAAAAAATCATATTTTTTCCACAAAAATGATCTTTTCACCCCAATTTTTATTTTCCCAAGGGTAACAGGACCCTAAAAGTTATTGTGCAATTTGTCTTGAGTACGCTGATACCCCACATGTGGGGGTAAACCACTATTTGGGCGCATGGCAGAGCTCGGAAGGGAAGCAGCGCCATTTGACGTTTTTGGCTGGAATTGAGATCGGACACCATGTCGCGTTTGGAAAACCCCTGATGTACCAAAACAGTGGAAACCCCCCACAAATGACACCATTTTGGAAACTAGACCCCCTAAGGAACTTATCTAGATGTGTGGTGAGAACTTTGAACCCCCATGGGCTTCACAGAAGTTTATAACATAAAGCCATACAATTAAAAAATCATATTTTTTAAACAAAAATGATCTTTTCACCCTCAATTCTTATTTTTCCAAGGGTAACAGGACCCTAAAAGTTATTGTGCAATTTGTCCTGAGTACGCTGATACCCCACATGTGGGGGTAAACCACTATTTGGGCGCATGGCAGAGCTCGGAAGGGAAGCAGCGCCATTTGACGTTTTTGGCTGGAATTGAGATCGGACACCATGTCGCGTTTGGAAAACCCCTGATGTACCAAAACAGTGGAAACCCCCCACAAATGACACCATTTTGGAAACTAGACACCCTAAGGAACTTATCTAGATGTGTGGTGAGAACTTTGAACCCCCATGGGCTTCACAGAAGTTTATAACATAAAGCCATACAATTAAAAAATCATATTTTTTCCACAAAAATGATCTTTTCACCCTCAATTCTTATTTTTCCAAGGGTAACAGGACCCTAAAAGTTATTGTGCAATTTGTCCTGAGTACGCTGATACCCCACATGTGGGGGTAAACCACTATTTGGGGGCATGGCAGAGCTCGGAAGGGAAGCAGCGCCATTTGACGTTTTTGGCTGGAATTGAGATCGGACACCATGTCGCGTTTGGAAAACTCCTGATGTACCAAAACAGTGGAACCCCCCACAAATGACACCATTTTGGAAACTAGACCCCCCATGGAACTTATCTAGATGTGTGGTGAGCACTTTGACCCCCCCAGTGCTTCACAGAAGTTTACAACGCCCGGGCGTGAAAATAAAAAATTCGTATTTTTTCCACAAACATGATCTTTTAGTCACCATTTTTTTATTTTCCCAAGGGTACCAGGAGAAATTGGACCCCAAAAGTTGTTGTCCAATTTGTCCTGAGTATGCTGATACCCCATATGTGGGAGAAAACTACTGTATGGGCACACGTCGGGGCTCGGAAGGGAAGTAGTGACGTTTTGGAATGCAGACTTTGATGGAATGGTCTGCGGGTGTGATATTGCCTTTGGAGAGCCCCTAATGTACCTAAACAGTGGAAACCCCCCACAAATGACACCATTTTGTAAACTAGACCCCCCAAGGAACTTATCTAGATGTGTGGTGAGCACTTTGACCCCCCCAGTGCTTCACAGAAGTTTACAACGCCCGGGCGTGAAAATAAAAAATTCGTATTTTTTCCACAAACATGATCTTTTAGTCACCATTTTTTTATTTTCCCAAGGGTACCAGGAGAAATTGGACCCCAAAAGTTGTTTTCCAATTTGTCCTGAGTACGCTGCTACCCCATATGTGGGAGAAAACTACTGTATGGGCACACGTCAGGGCTCGGAAGGGAAGTAGTGACGTTTTGGAATGCAGACTTTGATGGAATGGTCTGCGGGTGTCATGTTGCCTTTGGAGAGCCCCTAATGTACCTAAACAGTGGAAACCCCCACAAATGACACCATTTTGTAAACTAGACCCCCCAAGGAACTTATCTAGATGTGTGGTGAGCACTTTGACCCCCCCAGTGCTTCACAGAAGTTTACAACGCCCGGGCGTGAAAATAAAAAATTCGTATTTTTTCCACAAACATGATCTTTTAGTCACCATTTTTTTATTTTCCCAAGGGTACCAGGAGAAATTGGACCCCAAAAGTTGTTTTCCAATTTGTCCTGAGTACGCTGCTACCCCATATGTGGGAGAAAACTACTGTATGGACACACGTCGGGGCTCGGAAGGGAAGCAGTGACGTTTTGGAACGCAGACTTTGATGGAATGGTCTGCGGTTGTCATGTGCGTTTGGAGAGCCCCTGATGTACCTAAACTATTGAAACTCCCCACAAGTGACCCCATTTTGGACACTAGACCCCCCACGGAACTTATCTAGATGTGTGGTGAGCACTTTGAACCCCCAAGTGCTTCACAGAAGTTTATAACACTCGGACGTGAAAATAAAAAAATCATTTTTCTTCCACAAAAATGATATTTTTGCCCCCAATTTTTTATTTTCCTAAGGGTAACAGGAGAAATTGGACCCCAAAAATTGTTTTGCAATTTGTCCTGAGTAGGCTGATACCCTACATGAGGGGGTAAAACACTGTTTGGGCGCATAGCAGAGCTTGGAAGGGAAGGAGCACCATTTGACTTTTTCAACTCAGAATTGGCTGGAATTGAGATCAGACGCCATGTTGCATTTGGAGAGCCCCTGATGTGCCCAAACAGTGGAAACCCCCAATTCTAACTCCAACCCGAACCCCAACACGCCCCTAACCCTAGCCCTAACCCTAGCCCTAACCCTAGCCCTAACCCTAGCCCTAGCCCTAACCCTAGCCCTAGCCCTAGCCCTAACCCTAGCCCTAACCCTAGCCCTAACCCTACCCCAACACACCCCTAGCCCTAACCCTAGCCCTAACCCTAATGGAAAAATGGAAATAAATACATTTTTTTTATTTTATTATTTTTCCCTAACTAAAGGGGTGATAACGGGGGGTTTGATTTACTATTTATGGCGGTTTTTATGTTTGGCGGCTGTCGCACGCTAAAAGACGCTTTTTATTGTAAAAATAGTTTTTGCATCACCACATATTGAGAGCTATAATTTTTCCGTATTTTGACCCACCGAGTCATGTGAGGTCTTATTTTTTGCGGGACGAGTTGACGTTTTTATTGGTACCATTTTCGGGCACGTGAAATTTTTTGATCGCTTTTTATTCCGATTTTTGGGACGCAGAATGAACAAAAACCAGCGATTCATGAATTTCTTTTGGGGGGAGTGCGTTTACACCGTTCCGCGTGCGGTAAAATTGATAAAGCGCTTTTATTCTTCGGGTCAGTACGGTTACAGCGATACCTCATTTAGGTCGTTTTTTTATGTTTTTGTCGGTTTTATGCAATGAAAACTATTTTATATAAAAAATAATTATTTTTGCATCGCTTTATTCTGCGAGTTATAACTTTTTTATTTTTTTGCTGATGATGCTGTGTGGTGGCTTGTTTTTTGCGGGACAAGATGACGTTTTCAGCGGTACCATGGATATTTATATGCGTCTTTTTGATCTCGCGTTATTGCACTTTTTGTTTGGCGGTATGATAATAAATCATTATTTTTTGCTTCGTTTTTTATTTTTATTTTTTAAGGGGTTCACTAAAGGGGTTAACTAATGGGACAGTTTTATAGGGCAGGTCGTTACGGACGCGGCGATACCTAATATGTGTACATTTATTGTTTTTTTTTTTTATTATTTTAAAAAAATGAATTTATTGGGGAATATTTTTTTTTTTTTTACTAATTTATTTGGCGATTTTTTTTAATTTATTTTTACACTTTTTTTTAAATTTTTTTTACTTTATTACATAGTCCCAGGTGGGACATCACTGTCCTGTGACAGATCGCTGATCTGTCACATCACAGATCACTGTGACAGATCAGCAATCTGTCACAGGCAGTGCACAAGGCTTCCTCATGCCTGCGCTTTGCAGGCACTGAGGAAGCCAGCTTCCCCAGGCCCCCGAAGGCCCCCGTCGCCATCTTGGATTCGGGGGCCTGGAGGATAGGAGTCCCCCGCAGCAGCGCTGCACATTGCGCTGCCGTGGGGGGCTCAGGGAAGCACGGAGGGAGCCCCCTCCCTGCCGATGCTTCCCTTTAACTCCCGGTACACCGCGATCGCGTTTGATCGCGGTGTGCAAGGGGTTAATGTGTCGGGGGCGGTCCGTGACCGCCCCTGACACATAGTGCCGGGTGTCAGCTGTGATAATCAGCTGACACCCGGCCGCGATCAGCGGCGCTCACCACGTGGGCGCCGCTGATCGCGGTAGACGTACTATCCCGTCCCCGGTCATACGGGCCCGGGTACCGTGGACGGGATAGTACGTCTCATGTCAGGAAGGGGTTAATAACAACGACCACAACTCTGGAATTGGTAAAAATCGATCTGAATTATGTTCTCTGGGGTCTCAGCTATCCCCAGGAGCCGAGACCCCAGAGAAATTCCGACTCTAGGGGGGGCGCAATACACTTATTTCTCAGAGCCGTTAAAAGCGGCGCTGAGGCATAAGTACCCTTAATTGCCACTGTTAAAAGGCATATCGGCGGCCTTTAAGGGGTTAAGTGGCTAAAAACATTAATGTGAGTGCTTTTTTAATGCAATATGCATAATTATAAATTGAACCTCTGAACTATATGGCAAGCTACAGTTTAGAATTAGTTTCAGGTACGTATTTTAATATCCAAAACAACTAACATTTTTGTGTTGATTGTTTCCTTAAACAAATAGTAAAGTATTGAAAGGTGGACATGCTTAGTGTTCTTTGCACTGCCTGCATCCATCAAGTGTATGACCTTATGTTTGTAAAGTATAAATTGGAAACCCTGAAAATTGATCCTTTCCAATTTATCTGGTTGATGCATTGCCACTAAGAGTCTTTTGTAGATAAGTATGTCTGTAACAATTAGTACATAGAGTGCATATATGTTTCCATTATCGGACCTTGTTTAATTTGTACCAACATTCCTCCAGTAATCCGTACCACCCATACAGATGCCATGATTGCTGGCAGTACGTCCCCTCTGTACACAAGGGAATGTGCTGCTAAGTCCTGACAAAAGATACTAACAAGCGTTTTTACCATTTATCTTTTGATCACAGGCCATGTTTACAATGGGCAATGATCTAGAAAGAACTTTCATATTAACGTCGTAAAAGGCCCTTAACAAGAGAGATTCCGATAATAACGTCACATTAGCAAATGGTTATTTAAACAATTTGCATATTTACTGTTGATCTGAAGTGTCTGGGGTCATTACAGTGCTCCTTGGTTGGCTTCTTGTCAGTCTCTACATTATGTTTGCAAACATTATATAGGGTAGTTAACATTTCCCCAGTCAGCTTATTCTCGGCAGTCTTCTTGTGCCCTTGTCTTCTGTGCTATGTCCCCTTATCACCTTAACTTATCAAAGGTGGAAACAAAATTGTTATTTCTTCTTGTTTTATTTATTTGCCTACAAAATTGCTTTTGTAAGCATCAATGTCCTTTGTAAGCCAAAAAGATGAGCTTTACATTCTAGCTATAAATTGTTATTTTGTAACATGGAAACAAGTGACCTCAATTTAATTAAATTACGTGTCAGCAACTCTTGTGAAAGCTTTCTGGAAGACTACATTTGAGAAGCTAAAAGTTTTATCTTTGCTATGTTTTAGCATATAGTTTGGTATATATGAGATGAAATTCTAGAAGAATATTTTTTTGTTCCACATATTTATATACTGCCTTGTGAATTACCCTAAGGCCAGGGTCACACCAGCGTTTATTCTCTCACCGGAGAGAATAAATCACGTGCTAATCACGTGCTGATCAAACTCTGATTAGAGGGTGATCATAATGTGCTCCGATTCTCTCGGATGAGGAAAAGATAGGGGGAAAAAAACATTCTCCATCTTCTCTATTTTGTCAGTCCATGAAAATTGGACTGCACTATGATGTCATCCGAGGGCAGTCCGATGTTTTTCATGAACTCAATGACTTGCATGGCTGAGTTTAATCTGTATATTAGATCAAACTCGGGCATTCTGCATTTTTTTTCCCTGGACTCGGTATGAGTAGAAATTTACAAGCACCTTCCTTCTGCGTAACAGTGCCCTGTATTAACCCTTTATACGCATCCAAAATAAGGAATGAATATTGGCAAGAAAGAGAAGCAGGAGACTGTCTCCATGCTGCTCCTAACTTACTATCTGAAATGAATGTCTGCCTGTTTTCATCATGTCATTTTTAGGTCCAGTAGTTTTAGTTATACATGTCTTCATTTATATTTATAGTTGCTCAAGCTCTGCTTTTTTGAGACAGTGCTCCAAATTACCTGTAAAGTCACTTGAGCAGATTTAGCAAGATTGGTCTTTCATATGGCTTAAACTGAAGATCATCAGAGTGAATTGCACCGAATATATTACCATACTGATTTGAGGTGTACAGGGTGGACCATTTATATGGATACACCTGGGTGGGCCATTTATAACGTTGGTTCCAAAATGGCCGACTTCAAAATGGCCACCATGGTCACCACCCACTATATCTACATCCACGGAATGCAGATACCATTGAATAGAATGGTCTAGCAGGGAGTGATATGAGCCAAGGGGGCATCATACTGTGGAAGGTCAGTGTGGGTGGAATCATACTGTGTGTAGACTGTAGGGGCCTTCCTATTGTACATAGGGTATCATACTTTTTTAGGAGCTGCAGGGGCAGAAGTTGAGGCTAAGCTGACAAAAAAGTATTGGGGCTTGTGGACATCATAGAAGAAGAGAAAAATTCTTTTTTCCCATTTCCTGAAATAATTCCAGGAAATATATTCCTTTAATATCTGAAAATTACATATTGACTGTATTTTATATTACATGATTCTCTTTATAGTTTTTAATGTTCTTTTTTAATTTTCGATATCACTATCTATGTAAAAAAGCACAAATCTTGCAATAACACACTGATCTATTAGCCTAATACTAGACATGCACTTCTTGCTCATTACAGTAGCATTACACTTCCCACTCCTTTCACCTTTGCCCAGATAACAACATGCCTAGAAATCTTTCCTATTGAAGTCATTGAGTTCGAGCATGCATGTTTCTTCCTATGCCCATGTAGCTGCTGAAAAGTACTGGAAGTATGAGTTTATTATTAGTTTATTATTAGGCTTATTGACCAGTGTGAAAACTTCAGGACTTCTGATTTGTTTTTATTAAATATCGATTAAAAATATTTAGAGCATTATCAAAAATGATTTATCTAAAATATATCACAGAAAAATTTGTTGTAAATAATGGGCAATTTTGTAATAATACATTTCTTTAGCTAAAGCAATCAAACTAACTTGTAGAATATAAACACTTGCTTGAACATTCTTTTTTATGCATGCATCTTATTTAATCCCAATGGTAGGGGAGAGTAATTGCAATGAAATGCCGTTACATTTGACTCGTATTCAGCTTTTAGGCTGTTTGCATAGTAAGATGTTGCCTTAAGTGCTTTCTGAGTTGAAAGATTACACATAAGGAGCAGAATAAATGCCAAAATATCCAGAGACAATGTCAAAAATATGTTTCTCTCAACTTTGCTTTCCCAGCACAGAGTTTGTACCTTGGCCTACAGACCTTTATGTGTCTTCCAGGCAACAGACATGCATATATTTTATTTTCTCTTGATTCTGAATGATTGAAAGAGACAGGACTTGATGAAGAGTGAAACAATGAAATAAGAGGGTTATTGTAAAAGGTGACATTTATAGTGCCGCATACAAATGTCAGATTTCCGAGTTGACATTATAGGTGAGATGTTCTGAAATGATTTCTTTACACTTGGTGTAGTGAATATTATTTTAATATTATTTTGTGTTTCACCCTATGTCTCATATGCTGTAAACTGCATAAATCTATGTATTATATATAAAATTTAACTTATTTCTTTAATGCATGAATGAGTTTTCTCTCTGACCTCTGGGATCCTCAGGTTCCCTTACATCAATCCAAATAATTGTTTAAAAATTAAATGGAAAATTCTGTCAAAATGATTGTCCTGCTACAATTGCGATTTTTTGTGATTTCAAGCCAAGAGACTTGTGTCACTGACTGCTGAAAATATGACACTGTATTCTAAATTAACTAAAAACTGATTTTCAAGGTCAGTTTTTCCAAATGTGTTTGTACTTTCAGAAGCAGAAATATCTTAGCATTGAAAAGAGGGTTAATTAACTCAGAAGAGCTCTCTCACTTTGAACATCAGTCATCTCAGGTCATTGCATATCAGTGTCATTTTGTATGACACACTAAGATACAATGCCATCCATTAATCACCTGAGGTCGGGTCCTGAGTACAAATCCCACCATGGACTACATCTGCAATGAGTTTCTATGTTCTCCTCTTGTGTGCATTAGTGATGAACGAGTATGCTCGTTGCTTGGGTTTCCCCAAGCATGCTCGGGTGATCTCCGAGTATTTGGAAATGCTCTGAGATTTAATTTCTATTGCCGCAGCTGCATGATTTGCGGCTACTTGACAGCCTGAATACATGTGGAAATTCCCTAACAAACAGGCAATCCTCACATGTATTCAGGCTGTCAAGTAGCCGCAAATCATGCAGCTGCGGTGACAGAAACTAAATCTCCGAGCACTACCAAATACTCGGAGACCACCCGAGCATGTTCGGGGAAACCCAAGCAACGAATATACTCACTCATCACTAGTGTGCATGGTTTTCCTCCGTTGCTCTGTTTTTTCCCCACACTCCAAAGACATACTGATAGGGAATTTAGATTGTGAGCGCCAATAGGTAGTCATGATGATGTTTGTAGACTGCTGTGAAAATTAATGGCACTATATATGCAAGTAAAATAAATAAATCAATAAATACGAGTGGGTTTTCTAAGCTGGTACTACTTGCATAATCTGATTTAAATTAATAGTTTTTCATAGAAAACCAAATCAAACTCCCCACAGCATAAAATCATGAGCAAAAATCAATGTGATGACAGCTCAGCAACGTTATGAGATTGAGGGCTTATTGAGCTGTCAGGATTATGAGTGGCAGCTCTACCACCCAATTTGAGGCAAAGGTGTGAGTATTGTGAATGACAGCTGAGCCGTCCTATCTAGCTGGGTCTGTGGGATCTCCTCCAGGTGTCATTCGTTCTGGGTGATTACTGGGCTACTTAACAATCTGACAATGATCAGAACATTGCCAATTGTAGCTTTGCTCAAGTGGTGTGTGTTGACTCTTTGCTCGGAGTTGTATTCTGATCTTCATTGGATTTACCCTTGACCATCCGTTTGACTTACCACTTTGTCTTGATCTGCTACCTTCCTGATACTTTGACCACGGAAAGTGACCTGACCTGACTATGCTTTTGTCTTTTTGCTTTTCTATTACAAGCTCTCTTGCTACTGACTCTGTAACACTTGACTATCCTGACTCATGGAAAGTCTGTAAGTATAGACTAACGTCACATTGTGTAGTGACTAGTGTCACACAATGATAAAACGTGCAACACCAAATGTAATACAATAAATTGTAGAAATGTTATTAATCCACATTATATGACATAACATAGCAATACAAATGGACAAAGACACATGTTGGGTGAACCAAGCAAGATAAATGTCACATATGGTAATTAAAGGCTGCACGTATACAGCATATAAATTGCACATACTCTATCAGTAATGTGCAAGTGTGATGGCACAGAATGTAATGTCCTATAAATACCTAGAAGAGAAAAAAGAAAGCTGCAAGAAAAATCAGAATGCGCAAAGAATTATTAGCCAGGCAAGTATATGGTACAGAGATGTTCACCCACCAATACACATCTGATGCCCATTTCACCAGCAGCTTAAATGTAAAGAAAATGGCCCCTACGTAAACCTAATATATCATTATTGATCTGTTATAATTTTCATAACATATTGGTGGGTATGGGGAAATTATTGGTCATGTATGGCTTTTGAGTATGTAATCTTTGTCTATGTATAGTAATAGATAGGCAAAAGCAATGACTGGTGTTCAATCAGTACAAGATAAGCATGTGATTCCATCATGGGATTCCATAACTACTTTTACTATTGCAGAACTAGAGAGGCAACGTCTTAATGACTTTAAGTGGCTACTAAAGAAAGACCAAAGGTGACCACTCTGGATGTGCGATTATTTAAAAAAGAATGTGATCTGGTAGTTGGTTAGCGCAGGGGAAAGGAAAGACAATGTCTTGCTGCCCCAGGATATCTTTAAATATTCTACGTACTGCCATCTGCAAAATGATTTTACAAGCTCAGTTAAGCCTTCCCATATTTATTAGGCTCTTTTCTAAGTTTTCTCTTTTCAGTGTCTGGTATTATTCCCACACTGCAGATGTCAGCTTCTGAAAAAGTGAATTAGTCCACCAGCATGGTAAAATGTTCCTGTTCTGAAAAATGTAAGGTGTCCAAGTTAATATTCCTGTATATTATGTGACCTTTTAAATGCAGCATTTTGATACTAAGTGCCTCTGCTAAGTCCTGCATTGTGGCTGTCAGAAAGTCTAAAAAATAGTTTATTTTAGTAGGGCAAGCAGTTTATTTAATAGCACATAATAGGTTCAGTAAAAGCAGAGGAGACTTGCCTTGAAATGATAAAAGATAAGCGTATCATGGCACCTTTATGTGTGTCCATCATCATCTCACTAATGCCTTTATTGAACTAATGGCTGGCAATTACTGGAGGTGCAGGAAACAGTGCAACAGTCACAATCATTATTCCTCCGAACAATAACACTGTAGCTGTTACTGAGTGACATAAGTAATACACTTCCTGAGAAGGATCTGAGAGAAAGTTCAATTTTCTGTTATTTTAATAAGGTTACTTAGACATTTACAGATAGACAATCATCTTAGGGTATGTGCACACATTGAGTGTTTGAGTGCAGAAAGTTCTGCACCATTTCTGCCTCTCTTGGCAGGAAAAACGCAGCGGATAATAAGCTAATTTTTTTACAAGTTTGTGATGCATTTTTGCATGGGTTTTTCACCTGCGTTTTTGTTCAGCAATTATTACTATCTGTAGCTTATAAAGCTAGTTGAAAATAAAGAAAGGAAGCTTAAAATAGATATATATCCGACAGATATATAATTTCACAACCCCACGACACATGAATGCCTTGCGTGTGGAGCTTACTGTATATCTATTAACCTAAAAAATAAATAAATAAATGCAAAAAACTAAATGGGGTCACTCCTATTTTTTGTAACCAGCAAAGGTTAAGCAGACAGCGGTGAGCTGATATCAGGCAGGGGAAGGTCTATGTTTATTGAGCCCTTCCCAGCCTAAAAATACCAGCCCCCATTCACCCCAGAAATGAAGCATCACATGAGATGGTCCAATTCTGGCGCGTCGCCTTTGCTCTTCCCGATTGCCATGGTGTTTTGGCAATTGGGGCAATGGGGCTTGGGGTTGATGTTGGATGTGAAGTGTCCAAAAACACAACTGACAACAAGCCTTAGTGTTAGTAATAGAGAAGTATGTATCAGATGTATGTATCAGATTCCCACATTACTAACCCAATAATAAAAGAAAACACATAAAAAAATACTGTAAAGGGATTATGCATTCCAAATCGAAAAGTCTGCAGTCACTCTATGTGACTACAGATTTATGAATCCCCCCAGTGCACGTACTGAATCCCTGCGGGAATTCACCGGTTTCTGAGCCAGGATTGGAGTGTATGAATGCGTTATACATACCACCGGACGGTACTCATAGCAATCTGGCTATGACAACCATAGAGGTCTGCTGGAGACCTCTGGTTGTCATGCCAACCCATCAGTGACCCACGGTCACGTGAGGGGGTCTCCGATGGGTGGGATTTCCGGCGTACTTACAGGAAGCGTGAGGTAAATGACACTGTCAGAGTTTGAAAGCGACATTTAACGGGTTAATAGCAGCGGGTGGATCGCGATTCCGCCTGCAGCTGTTAGAGGCACATGTCAGCTACTCAAAACTGCTGACAGGTGATGGGAAAGATGTGGGCTCAGTGCAGAAGCCCACATCAAAGGTAGGGATTCCGACTTGGGCCCAATGTCAGAAAGGGGTTAAGGACAGGGCAATTTTAGTTTTTATGCTTTCATTTTATTTCTACCCTTATTCCAAGAGCCATAACTTTTTTATTTTTTTGTCGACATAGCCGTGTGAGGGCTTGTTTTTAGTGGGACTAGTTGTGCTTTTGAATTACACCATAAATTTTATCATGTGAGATACTTAAAAGTGGGAAAAAATTCCAAGTGTGGTGAAACTTTCCGACAACAGGTGTAATAGATGTTTGGTGCAGGCTCTGGCACCAAGCCTAGGCACATGACAGCTGATAAATACAGCTGACAGGTGCCCGCAACAGCCACGGGTGGAATCGTGATCCACCCACAGCTGTTAATTAGTTAAATCTCTGACAGTGGCATTTAACTCGTGCTTCCGGCAAGCGTGACGGAAGTACCGCCCATCGGTGACCCATCATGTGATCGCGGGTGACTGATGGGTTAGCATAACAACCAGAGGTCTCCAGCAGACCTCTGTGGTTGTCATAGCCAGATTGCTATGAGCGCCGCCGAGTGGTCGGTGCTCATAGCAAGTGAGCATTTCTGCTACATACAGGCGATCTGATCATCGCCTGTATGTAGCAGAGCCAATCAGACAGCTGCTGCTTCTAGTCTCTCATGGAGACTATTAAAGCATGCAAAAAGTAAAAAAAGTTTTTAAAAATATAAAAAAGTAAAAAAATATATAAAAGCTCAAATCACCCTCCATTCAAAATAAAACAATAAAAAAGATCAATACTCACATATTTGGTATCGCCCCGTTCAGAATCACCTGATCTATCAATATAAAAAAGAATTAAACTCGATTGTTAAACGGCATAATGAGAAAAAAAGTCAAAACAGCAGAATTATGTTTTTTGGTCGCCGCAACAGTGCATTAAAATACAATAATGGGCGATCAAAAGATCATATCTGTTCCAAATTGATACAATTAAAAACGTCAGCTCAGCACGCTAAAAATAAGCTCTCACCCAACTTGAATTCATGAAAAATAGCGATGCTATGGGTATTGGAAAATGGTGCAATTTAAAAAAAAATTTCAGCACTTAAATAAAAAGAACCTAGACATGTTTCATGTCTATGAACTCGTAATGACCTGGAGAATGATGACAGGTCAGTTTTAGCATTTATTGAACATGGTAAAGAAACAACTGTGTGATTGCACTTTTTTTTGCAATTTTTACTGCACTTGGAATTTTTTTCCCATTGTCCAGTACACGATATGTTAAAACCAGTTGCGTCGTTCAAAAGTACTTCTCGTCACACAAAAAACAAGCCCTCACATGGCCATATTGATGGAAAAATAAAAAAAATTATGGCTCTGGGAAGAAGTGGAGCAAAAAAAGAAAATGGAAAAACAAAAATACCTCTGGTCGTTAAGGGGTTAAATGGAACTTGTCAGCATGATTGTGCACAATAACCTACAGACAGTGTCAGGTTGGCGCCGTTATACTGATTAAAATGATACCTTGGTTGATGAAATCCGTCTTGTGGTTGTTATTTAATCTTTATTTTCAGTTTTGCGTTAATGATATGCTTGTGCCCCAGGGCGGCCTGTGGGGGGCTTCATGTGGTGCTCTGACTAGGTATTCACTAGTATGGCTTCTGACATGTCACTGATCCCTCAGTGACCTGCCCGCTAGTTTAAATAATGAATATTATATATATATATATTTTTTTAAATCCTTTTCTGCAGTCAGGCGACAGCGCTGCACCATGATCACATCCATATTGTGCATTTAATTATTCTTAATTATTCAAATTATTATTCATAAATTCCTAAAAAAATAAAATTGCTTCATCCAAGATGGAGCTGCCGGCGCCTGCGCAGTAGCATCTATTAGATTGCCGATAGATGCTACTGTGCAGCCGCAGCCGTGCCATCTCAGTGGAGACAATTTTTTTATCCTAGCAAGATGGCACCACTGGAGAAGACTTTGTTTTTCTCTAGCAAGATGGCGCTGTTGTTACTGCGCAGGCGCGGACGGCGGCATTTTCAATCTGATTTTCTTTTAGGAATTTATGGATCCAATCAAAAATAATAATTAAATGCACAATATGGATGCCATCATGGTGTCTGTCTGCATAAGGGGATTTTTAAAAAAAATATATATATAATATTAATTATGTAACCTAGGGGGCATGTCACTCAGGGATCAGTGACCTGTCAGCAGTCTGCATTATGAATATCTAATCAGAGCACCACATGCCGCCCTGGAGCATTAGCATTAACTCAAAGCTAACTCGATAAATCAAAGCTGAAAATAAAGATTAAACAACAACCACAAGACAGATTTCATATCCAGGTATCATTTTAAGGCTGGGGTCACACTTATGTGTGTAATGCGAGAAACTCGCGCGAGTCTCTCGCATCAATACCCGGCACTGCCGCCAGCACTTGGGACCGGAGTGTGCGGCTTCATGTATTTCTATGCAGCCGCACACTCCTGTCCCGAGTGCCAGTTGCAGTGCCAGGTATTGATGCTAGAGACTCGCACAAGTTTCTCACATTGCAGTTGCAAGGGTGACCCTGGCCTAATCACTATAACAGCGCTGACCTGACAGTGTCTGTAGGTTACACAGCACAATTCTTCTGACAGGTTCCTTTTAATTGATGACAAAAATTCAGAAAGTTGTAAAAATAATTGCTTGTGATGCCATGTTTCGAAAGCCATAAGGTTTTCAACTTTCAGGATATAGAACTAGGTGAGGGTTTGTGTATTGTGCCTGATCCTTTGTTTTTATTGATACCATTTTGGAGTAATTACGATGTTTTGATCACCTCTTATTACATTATTTTTTGCTTTTGTGGCTGCTGAAACAATACAATTTTGGCATTTTGATTTTTTTGGGGGGAAAAGAGGGGTAATTTGAACTTTTATTTATTTTTAGTTATTTTTATACTTTTATTACTTTCACAATGTTTGTTAGTCCCATAGTATTGCTGTATAAAGCAAAAATCATGGTTTCTTATGACACCTGGCTGTCATGGCAACCCATTGGCGCCCCACCATCATGTCATGGGCACACCAATTGGCAAATAGAACAGTGTGCTCACTGCCAGTACACATTGGGAAAAAAGCATTCCAAAAGTAAAGCTTTCAACTGCTAGGATGAATTTTAGAGTTGTTAAAGAAGCTGCATGCGTGGTAGCTCTACACGTATCTCATGAATCTGTGAAAAAGATCCGCTCACTATCGAAACGCGTAGCTGATGATCTAGTGCCCGACATCACATCCATTTGTCTGTGGGGAGAAAGCTGTGACATGTTATTTTAAAATTTCTACTTTGGAATAAAGCAAAAAATTTTAGTAGCTGGATTGCTCCTTCCTTCTTAAGTATAGTACAATGCCTAGGACAAGATCTGAAAACATTAGATATTTCCTGAAAACTTAAGTGTGATCATCGCACTGTGAAGATATTTGTGGCTGATACAGAGCACAGACAGGTTAGTGCAGATACTGGCATAATGAGGATGGTATCTGCACCAGACAAATTAATTGGATTGAGAGGGCAGCAGCTAAAATACCATTACAAAGCAGCAAACAGGTATTTGAAGTTGCTGGAGTCCCATGAACCTCAAGGTGTAGGATACTCCAGAGGATTGCAGTTGTGCAAAAACCCACTAATTGTCCACTATTTTTCAGTGAGGTGAGTACTAATATTAAAACATAACTTTTAATCAAGCCAAATAAAACCATATATTAATGCTCATATTTCTAAAAATCACACCAAGAGTTCCTAGTCACAGTTTTGTGATTCTACCTAAACCACAATGGTGGAAGAAAATGAATCAAATAAGAATCATGTTCACATAACCAGTTGGATACCAAATTCAAATTAAATGCTTTTTTATTTAAATAATCAAATCCTTTTCAATGCCTCTAAATGCATGATGGATGGAGAATATGATAAATATATATAAGTGGAACGGTCTCACCAAGACCTTGTTAGAGATGATATATTTCAGCCGAATATCCAACCATGAACTCTCCTTCTGGTAAAGATGGGAAAGGGAAAAGAAGATAAGTGTAGACTGATAAGAACCATTATGTACACAGTTAATGGGATCAAATGGAAGGTCAAGTACCAAAATTAAAAAAAAGGTCTGAATACAGATAGAGTTGGTCATTATTTTTATGGTCAGTTGGTAAGCGGCATACCTACAGTATTTCCCTGATACTGTAGATAACAGCCAAAGTTCAGCTGCTCATTCAGGACAGTCATATATACCGTATTAAAGTGGAATATCCATCTAGTCTCCTTTTTAAGGTTCATTTTGTCCCAATCTCTGTCCATTACTGCAGTGTTTTGGAGATTTTGTCTATCTTGGCAAATGATATTTTGCTAAAGGGATATCTCCTTTGTGTTCTAAGTTACCCATGTGTTCCCTGATCCTTCATCTGAACTCTCTTCTAGTTTTTCCGATAAACTCACTGTCACATAAACATGTGGTCTTGTACACAATACCTTTTGTACAGCAGTTTATCAAATCTCTGATAGAGAATTCCTTTTATATGACATTTCTTCTAAAGGTTTTTCCAGTGGTGATGTAAGGGCAGCCACAAATTTACCACATTTATAACACCCTTTAAAATTAGAGTTCAGATATGTTGTGTGTTTTGGTGCCGAGAAATAACTATGAACAAGTGTGTCGCTCAGAGATCTGCCACGTTTATATGTGACCCGTGGATATGAATCAAGATGCTCACTAATATCTCTTTCCATTTTAAGTATGGGCCAGTGTTTTGCAAGGTTAGAACTAACCTCGTCTGCTCCATTTGAATATGTAGTAATGAATCTACTAAGAGTATCTGTTTCAGGGCTACTGGCTGGGGATAGCAGCTCAACTCTATCACTTGATTTGGCTTCTTTATAGGTTTTTGAAGGTTTATTCAGTGGTGCAATTTCATCACCCCCATAGATATTGCCCCTTTGGAATTCCTCTCTTAAGATGGGCTGGATGGTTCCTTTTCCATCTCAAGAAAGAATTGCCCTTCGTAGATTTCTTATAAACTGATGTTGCCAGGCACCCATTCGTCACTTTCTGAATAGACACATCCAGAAAAGCATATGTAGTTTGATTGCACCCATAAGTGAAGTGAAAACCAATATAGTTTATATTCAAACTACCAACAAATTCCTTGAGGTCTCCCAATGTACCTTGCCAGATTAGAAAGACATCGCTGATATAACGACACCAAAGGTCGAACTTTTCTGTATGTTTCTCATTCAGGTCCCTGTAGACCATGGTTTCCTCCCACCAGCAGATTTGTGTAACTGGGTGCACACGGACTGCCCATCGCACTGCCCCTGAGCTTGAAGTAGTACTTCCTGTCAAGGATAAAAAAAAATCTGGTCAGGAAGAATTCTACACTCAAGTCAAGTCTCTGAAAGCCACATTGTACATAGGAGTATGTTTTTGTATCAGATTCTGTCCAGAAAAAAATTCCTTGGCCAACCATTGTTCAGTATTCAGACCTGTGGTAAGGAACCTGCCATTCCAAGTTAAACAATATTAATTTAGCATAATAGACACTAGATAATCAAAGCAAGGGTAGATGGCCCCTAAATAGACTGTCCAAAGTCCAAAAGTGTCACTAAATCAATTATTTTGCAGCGAGGTGAGTTCCAATATTAAAACATAACTTTGTGGATGTGTAATAATGAGGTGGAGTTACATTCTCATATGCAGATTCAGTGATAATGTTGCATCAAGAGTTGTGATGCTGTCAAAAGGGGCGGAGTTCCATCAAGCATACTAACCGACCTTTCACACACGCTATGTGAGACCGCCCCAATGGGCGGGATGTAACAGAATATGTGTACGGCATGGTCATGTCATAAAGAAAGTGTGTTAGCTGACTGAGCGCACGTGACGAATGTTGCGGTCAGAGCGTAAGAGATCGTGTGTGATGACGCTGCCAGAAATACCAGTAACGAGATTGCAGCCAATGAAGGAGCGAGTCTTGCCAGTGACAGAGCTTCTAGGGGCAGAGTATGAGGGGATGAGATGTTTGTTCTTTGATGTTCATAAATGGCCGATGTGTTCCACTGTAATGCGATGTAGAGGAATGGCCTGCGTGCCTGCAATATCGTCAACGAGACTATGCCTAATTATGTGCCCTCATGTAGAATAACCCGATGATCCATTCCAAAATACAGGTATTTGAGAATATGACTGATGAAACCCAATGCCTTTAACTGAATATGGCACAATAGGGCCAGGCCCTTATTCCCCTCCCTACGTGTTCCAGAAGGCTAATTGCTGGTTGGATATTCGGCTGAAAGATATTGTCTCTAACAAGATATTGGTGAGACTGTTCCACTTAGATATATTTATCATATTCTCCATCCAGCAGGTATTTTGAGGCATTGAAAAATATTTCACTATTGAAATAAAAAAATGCCTTTGATTCGATGACCACTGTCATAGTAGCTGACTGGCTATGTGAACATGATTCTTATTTTATTTATTTTTGTTCCATCAATGTAGTTTAGATAATAAAAAAACTGTGAATAGAAACTCTTGGTGTTTTCTTTAGAGAATTGCATGTTAATTATATGTCTTTTGGCTTGATTAAAAGTTATATTTTAATATTGCCACTCACCTCATTGCAAAATTATTGATCTAGTGAGACTTGTTTGAATTTGGACAATCTAACTAGGGGTCAGCTACCATGTTTTGATTATCTAGTGTCTATTTTGATAAATACTATTAATAAATTAATACTATTCAGCCACCCCTAAATACATTAGTGTGCAGTGTGCCCAGACATACATGAAGACTGATTTAATAATTGTCATGATCCAGGGCGGGTTTTGTAGCCTGTCTTTCTTTCCTGGTCTGGTCACGTCAAGGATTAACTTTTATCTGCCTTGTTCTGGCTTCAGGCTGGCTATTTCTCTTTAGTGCATCCTGCAGGCGGTGTCAGTTATAGTTTCTGCCTACGACGTGAGTAGCGACTCCGTGTATACCCTGATTTGTTCTTCTGCTGTTGCTGACTTAGCCCGTGTCTGTTTGTTCCCCTCTTCCCATCCCGACTCTGTGTCCCTCCTCTCATGTTTGGACTCTCTGGTATTTGACTTGGCTTGGACTCTGACCTGCTATCTGTCTCTTGTCTTTGGCATATCTGCGCCTGACCGGTGCTAACCCATTTGGTTTGTTTCTGACTCTGTGTTTGTTTATTCCTTTGGTACTGCGCTACAGACGAATATCAACCCGGCTTGTTTGACTATCCTGCTGCCACCTGCTGGTAGCCTCACTGCTGCACTGCAGGTCTGCACTTGCTGTGTGCAGTCCTCCCTCTACTCTATCGCCATCTGATGGAGCTTGCATCTACCTGCATTGCAGCAGCGTGACAATAATGTCTTGTTTACTGATGAGTATCTTGCAACTCTACATAGTCTAGATGGGTGGAGTAGCTTATGGTTGGGGTGCAGAGTAATATTTTTGGCCGGAATCATGGGGAGATAGCTGGTATATTAACATGTAACATTTGTGATCCTAGTCATAACTCAATCAAATCAGAATAGGAAAAAAAGGCTCTCAATCAAATCAGAACAGGAAAAATAGGCTGACTTCTAGATATGCTTGTTTTTCGCCACCTAGTGTTTTTTTAAAATTCTGCACAGAATGTCCACCTGGTGGTTGCACATGCTCAATAGCACAGTCTTACTTTCAGATTCTCTTGTACAAGGGCAGCAGAGTGTTTTCTGTACAGGCCTGTCAATTAGAACCAGTGTACGAACAGAAATTTAATTTCCTCTTTAACAGTTGATAATTTGAATATTATACTGACTCATTTTCATTGACCATTTAGGTAGATCAGATAAAAAATAGCAGCCGCTTGCATAATAATTTGGAATGCTGTATACAAACAACTCTACATAAAATGAAACAGCAGTCATACTTGCATCCATCTACCCCAACTTTTTCTTACCTATCACATGTAGGTTATTAAGAAATAGGGTGCAAATATAGAGTTATATCACATATTAATGATCATTCATTTTGAGAATTTGTGGATTTTGAGAGAGATGATATATCATGGTCATCAGTGAAATTTACAGGGTGGGCCATTTATATGGATACACCTGGGTGGGCTATTTATAAAGTTGGATCCAAAGTGGCCGACTTCAAAATGGCAGCCATGGTCACCACCCATCTTGAAAAGTTTTCTCCCTTCCATATACTAATGTGCCACAAACAGGATGTTGATATCACCAACCATTCCCATTTTATTTAGGTTTATCCATATAAATGGCCCATACAGGTGTATCTATATAAATGGCCCACCCTGTAGATATGTTTCTCTTGTTTCCAATCTGCTTCTAACCATTAAATCTTAGAGGTTGCATTCACTGAAAATTCATTTCCATCTGAAATCACATTTTCTGCCTTCTATAGTTCAATCCAATGATCTTCTCCTTGTTAAAGGGGTTGTCCACTACTCAACTCCTCAATTTCTATGTTTTCCCCTCTAGTAACATAATATAACACTTATGCTCATCTTCGATGCTGGCATTATTCCAGGGCTCACGAGAAATAACAATCACTGCCTCCAGTTAGCACTAGTTTCACTCTAAAAAAAACAGGACAAAAACAATAGCTAACTGAGTAGGGAAATATTTCCAAGTAGAATCGATGCACAGAAATCTCAGGCTGATTCCTGAGTATGTGATGCATGAAAAATGACAAAAAATGCCAACAACCGCAAAAATGAATACATTAAAACATCGGGTCATCTCGAAAAGTGTAGACTCGGTGTCTCATATTTATATGTATTTTTAAACTTCTTTTTGGATTTTTATATGCTACAATAAAATTGTGATATTTAATTTTATTCATTTTTGCGGTTGCCGACATTTTTTACCAGCTGTATTCTTCCCTCCTTTGGACAAATTAAGTGATCCAGAGGAAGTGAGAGCAGCCACTGCTGGAATGGCTCCATCACCAGAGATGAGCATAATTGTTATTATTTTACTGGGGGAAACATAGGGGTTGTCTCAGTTCACTGTCTAGGTAAAATCTGTGCCACAATTGGAACATATACTAGGGGTTTCCCAACGGGTCCCCTATCAGGAATGTTTGTGCCCAATGCAGCAAAGGAATCTGTGTCGCAACCCTTCCTTATGATTGAGGAAGGTGGAGGGGCAATGAAAAATGTTGGGAAGGTATAGCTTCCAAGTCATATGCCAGGGTTAATTTTGATCCCAAACAGTTTTCAATAATTTAATCAGACCCCCAATGAGACAACTAAATTAATTTGGACCCCAAAGTGTAATTATTCCCTGTACAATCGGAACTATTATTTCCTGGAAGCAGAGGAAAGAATATGGAGCATCTTATGGAGCATGGCATGATATTTTTACACCTCTGTACAGACCATGAGGCTGTATCACTATCATAAATATCAGTCAACATCTAATGACTGGGGATAATAATTTTAGGGAAGGGGTAATTAAATATCAAATATTAAATGCACTGTTCAGTAGCATTTCGAGAGATTTTGTGAAGTAAAAATACTCCTCACAATTGGTCACACATTACAGCGGAATGTCATTCTAAAAATGGAAAATATGGGCCTGTCTGGGCAGTGTATAGCTGAAATTGGCTTTTTAAATCAGATAACTAGATGTGGGATCATTACAAAAACAATAGCTTTCTCGGGAAGTAATAAGTTTTATTAAATGCATTAGACTCACTGTGCAAAAAAGCTGAAGCCAGTGTTGTGATGAATAATAGTGACTGGTGCATGCTGGCACCAAGCTAATAATGCTCTTTTCTGGCCATTGTTAAGAAACTGTTTATCATACGTACATACTACATGGAAAAGCAAATTAAGCAAGAGCTAATTAATGTCCTTTAGGGTACAGTTACACGTGGCGATGCACCAGCGATCCCGACAACGATATGGATCGCTGGTGCATCGCTAAGTGGTCGCTAGTGAGCTGCCACTGCAGGGACTCGAATATATTATCCCAAGCATGCCCAAGATACTAAGATAACACCCGAGCATGCTCTGATAACACGCTATCCAAGCACGTTCGCTCATCACTAAACAGGACTCCTAACGCACCACCCCTCACCCCCAGTGGGTCAGATAACAAGCTTCTAGCAACCACCTCCACTACAATTGCTATTTTTTTCATCCAAAAATACCAGCAAAAGTAAAAAAAAGTGCAATTTAGGGTTAAGGCTTACCAGGATTGCAGTTTCACAGTTAGATATAGGAATCACTCATTGTTTTCAGACCATTTACAATATACCAGGGATAAAAAAGTGATATTCATCCCCGACATCCTGAATTTTTAATGTCAAACCCAAGGATAGTCATGGAAACTAATAATGCTTAACTATAATTCCATCCGCACAATCCAATCCAGTAATAAAACTAACCTTACTCATAAGACAAGTCCTATGTCTTATGAGTAAAGGTGTCTGTGTACACCAAAAACACGTCAGGCTTCGTGGTCTTTTTAAACTTTTTTAAACTGGTCCAATAAAGAATAGTTTTATTACCAGATTGGATTGTGCCAATGGAATCTCTTTTTTTTTCTGAGCATGGCTGCTATCATTAGAGAATACGGCACCCTCCGACTGAACTCCTGCTTAGAACCAATGTCTTCAACGTTGTGAGCTTCACCTACCCTCTCCCCCACTTCTCTCCTTGCTTACTTATAATTTGGGCCATTTGATTTCAGTTAAGGTGTCTAGAATTTAGCAAATACCCTAATGGAAACAAAACAAACCCCATCATAGATAAAGGGATACATCTAAAAATGTTTGCATTCATCATCCGACAAATACACCTTGCATCAAAACTGATAGTGGTTCTTGTGGAATATTCCTCTACTGATGGCAGTTCTGGTGACTTGTTCATGTAGTGATAATGGTTCTGGTGACATATTCATGTAAGAATGGTTGTTCTGGTCTGTATTCATGTACTCCTGATTGCTCTGGTGATGTATTTATGTACTGTTGTTAGTTCTGGTGATGTATTTCTATACTGATAATGATTCTAGTGATGTATTCACGTTTTGACTACAAGACCAAAGCTTAGTACAGTGATAAATTATATTGTCCGATCAGCACTATAGACCGTTGTATTACATGAACCTACAACTCCCATTATGTTCTTATTAATGGTATGAAGATATTTGGAGTTGTTGTTACCAGCCAAAATCAGACTGGGGACCATGTAGGAGCAAAAGTACTAGTGAGAAGCATACAGTACCACAAATAAACCTTTACATCCCTTGTAGGTGACGCAGACTCTGATTAAACTCATTCTCCTTCTTTTCTTCTTCTTGTCCAGACGTCATTATGACTTTTCACAATCACAGCTCCTTTCTGCTGACATCCCTCTTCTCTATTCTACAGCACAAACCGACACATGCCTTTAAAAATAAGAGTGTCATTATAATGCTCTCTGCACAATCTGTCAAACTGTTCCCTAAATAATAAGCCTCTTATGTTATATGGCCCCCACATTGTCTGCCCTTCTGAGCCACACCCACCACACTGTTCAACTTATGCTCTTTATCTCCACACTTTCCCCATCATAATAACACATTATGCCCTCATGCTGCCCACCATGCTGCCTTCTCCAAATTGTCATCTCTTCCCACAGTGTCCCCCTACACAGTGTAATAGTCACCACAGCAGCTTATACAGTATCATCACCACATCCCCTCGTACACAGTATGAGGTCCATCACAGTCCCCCATTCAGTATGATGTCCACCACTGCCCGTCACATACAACATAATGTCCACCACAGCCCCCCCATATAGTAAGATGGCTCACATAGTACCCCATAAAGTGTGATGGACCCCACAGTCTACCATACAATATAACGGCTCCAACAGCCCCTTAGCACAATATAATGCCCCCACAGCACAATATACACAGTATCATATTACTCACTGTCCCTATACAGTACAATGTGCACCACAGCCTTCCATACAGTATGATATCCCCAACAGCTCCTCAATATACAGTATGTCTAGAAGATGCCCCCATATGCAGTATGTTGTGCACCACAGCCCCAATATGCAGTACAATGTTCACCACCGCCCTCCACACAATATGATGTCCCCCGCAGACTCAGATATCATATGATGTCCACAGTAGTCCCCCGTATACTGTATGTGTATTTATAACGTAATTCTTTATAATGTTATGTAGGAATTCACTTTCTCAGGTAAGCATTAGGTAGTGTCCAAACAGGTGCAGTTTTGTTGCCTTCATAATACTACAAGGAATTCAAAACAAAAAACAGCCTCTTCTGAGCACAAATGTATCACAACAAATAAACAGTTCATATAACAGGGCACATATGTAATTGCAAGCTCACCCAAACAGATTACAATCCCTTCTACACAACTTTATATACAGAAGAGGCACGATTCTACCATGTTTAAGTATCCCCATCAGCCCATGCTCCAGCCGCTTCCTGCACCAAACAGAAGTATTCAACTCTGGGCACAGTTCACACAGGCTGCAGCTTCCAGACGGTTCTCTGCAGCTTCAACACAAAGGTTGTTCAACTTTCCTAGCTGACTAGTGCAGTCCCCATTCAGAGAGAGACTCTGACTTGTCACTCACCAAGCTACAGCTCATATTTTGGCTGGACACTCACCAGCTACAGCACACTCGACTCTGCAGCAGACTGACACACCTAGTGAATACAGGCCGAGGTTCTAGTAAAAAGTATAGCTGCAGAGCTAGGACTTAAACCTGTCCTACCTGGCTCTGCTACATTTATCATGTTGTCTTAAAGGGCTGAGTACTGTATGGACAACTAAGTTAAAGGTGAAAACTGTAACCCTTTTAGCTACACCTTTGCATCCTTTAGGAAACATCTGACCGTACATAGCATTGACTCGGTACACAATGAACATACTAAAGTGAAGTTGCTGGGATCAAGGGCAGACAAACTATTGGTGCAAAATGTGCAGCTGCAGGTATAAAGGTACTGTCACACTTAGCGATGTACCAGCGATCCCGACCAGCGATATGACGCGGTCAGGATCGCTGGTACATCGCTAAGTGGTCGCTAGTGAGCTGCCACACAGGCAGATCTCACCAGCGACATCGCAGGGGACGGGGGTCGCTACTTACCTGTCACACTAGGCGATCCTGCGTCCTCCCGCCCGGCTCCACGCTCGTCGCTCGTCTCTCCACAGGAAGCGCCGCAGGAAGCTGACGACGAGAAACAGTCCTGAACGTTCTCGTGCGATCAGCGATAACCACTGGGGGAGCGGGTCGTAGGTAAGTATCACACACAGCGATATCGCTAGCAATATCGCTATAACGTCACAAGTTATAGCGATATTGCTAGCGATATCGCTTAGTGTGACAGTACCTTAAGACTGGGCTAATTAATGTTATGGCTAACAAATATTTGTCAATTGATAAAGAGACATATGGGGGTGCTAAATTAGGAGACACTAAATAATAAGGGCCCTCAGCTGTCTGTATCTGACACTGACTGGCAGGTTGCAGGCTAGGAGAGTGTGAGAATTCACTTTAATGAGCCCAATTCAAACATGCAAGTCTGACATAACTAAAAGGAAATCTGAGCCAAATGGGTCTCCAGGCAAACCGATGTTGAGTGCTGGGTACTTGCTCAGGTTTGCTGGGTGCTGACTCCAGCCCTGGTGACACAGTAAGAAAGGCTAATGAATAGAGTTGGTGAAAATTGATTTGTAGGACCCAGTCCATCGCCTGTATCAGCCGCTGGTTGAAAGTCCTGAAAACTGCCTTTTTGGCTACACGCTGCGGATTGGTCTGCAGATTTGTATCTGCGGAACCGCAGGTAAAATGACCTGCGGTTTTACCTGCGGATTGGCCTGTGGTTTACCCCTGCGGTTTATCACCTCTACAATGGAGGAGATGGTAAACCGCAGCAGAATCCGCAGAAAAGAAGTGACATGTCATTTCTTTCTGCGGATTCAAAACCGCAGCTTTTCCGCAGTTAAAAATCTGCAGCATGTGCACAGCGGATTGTAAATCACATAGACTAACATGCTACTGTACACTGTCTGCAGAACCGCTGCAGATCCACAGAGGCCAAAACCGCAGCGGGTCCGCAGCAAAAACCGCAGCGCGTGCACATAGCCTAACAGCATCCGTTCCTCCTCTTTTGAAAGCCAGGCCAGTTAATCAATGCAAGAGGTGAGAATGCTGTCAGTTCTCAGGGCTGCTATCTAGCAGGCATAGAGGACTGTACTAGAGAAGTTAATAAAGCATATTGTTTTGCCGTCCAGGAATTGTAGAAAGCTAAGTGACAACCCATATTGACACTATATGGCTATAAGTGTTTGAGTAATATGAAAAAATATCCGCGACAGTCCTGAATCCAGAAAATACTATGAAAGAAATGAATGCATTTCTAACACTCTTTCCAGCGAACGACTTGTAGACCAATTATACGACCTGTAGACCACCATGCCAAGGAGCTGTAATATGTAAATGTTCCTATAGCAACTTCAGGAAATGTGTCTTCATAGACTAGAGAAGACAGTAGACATCTGCCCAACTAATACATATAAAATATATATATTTTTCAAGTTCCACTTCCATTTTATAAGGAGAGACCAGTAATTTTTCCCACAAATTAGTGAAGGCATTGGTATAGTATCCTCTTTTTTACAGACCATAGACAAGACAGGTTATTAATTACATTATTGATGGAATTTTGGTAATTACGGAATGATAAAATCAGTTACTTCTTATGTCCCAAGTTAATATTTTTTGTGACACTGACATCTGTATTTTCAATGGGAAATATTTATTCACAAGGGCATATGCATGCAGTTATGATGCCTGTATCTCATGTGATAAGATTATTTTCTTTAGTAAGCTTATCAGTTTTGTTACAGCTATGTGCCAGAGTGAATAATCCTGTGGTTTTAGTCTGATTTACTGATGTCTAATTGTTTAAAGCACTTTGTAGTAATGTTTCATGCAGAAATAAAGTACAGATACTTGATAAATGACAGACACTGATTTCTGTGTGAAGCACTATGTGCAGTCGTGCAAGAAATGTGCAGAAACCACAAATGCTTTTCATGGAGAATGCATACCATAGACATAACATATAGTCAGATACAATTATCTGCAACACCAGTTAGGTTTACACATGAGCTAGGAATTCCGATTTTGTGTTCCATTGTAGACAGAAGCAAACAATGTTGGATGGACCCCACTAACTATAATGGGTTCTGTCACGTTTTCTTCATGGTGTTTGTAATTTTACATAAGTGTAATTTGTCATCTGATGTCTCACGGTTCTGGTCACAATAATGATTTTTATGGTACCAGATTGAAGAATGTTCAGATAACACATGTTATCTTATGGCAGTAATATTTCGTGTAATGGGATTTAAGCTAAAGTTAAAGCATTCAGAGCATCCCATTAACTGCTTGTAGAATCATTTAAAAGAGCTTGGATTATTGTCGTCGGTCCTGACCCCTACTTTATAATAATGTCCCCAATCCTGTATTAATATTCTGCATCCTATCCCCAATTCTGTAACAATGTTTCTGTTATGAGTGGCGGAAGACACTAAATAAAAAATAAATAAAGTGCCTTCGCCACTCGGGGTCCACGGTGGGGTGGATGGAATAACCGCTGCTAAAAGAGGCAGAGCACTAAGTCGGTAATGTGCACAGGGTTTTAGCTGCACCCAGTGCACTGAAGCAGACTCTGTTATATGCACAGAGCTGCAAACAAAAGCATAAATAACACTGAGTCTGTACAGGGTCACAGACTTCCAGCGATGCAGGTATGGTATTAAAGGTCACAGAAGTAGCCTTAAACACCAGGACTACTCCTTCTAGACCTACCGTAAAAATAGGATGCGTAACGTCGCAACTGCGAACGCCCGACAGGCTGCAACCGCAGCGCGGCGTGAACTGAGCCGCAGAGAAAGCACCGCTATGCTGCAAGCACGATGCAGGACGCTAGCTGCTGGCAAAGATGAAGCTTGAGCGCGCTGGTGCTAGCGCTAATAAAGGCTGATGCCCAAACACTCACACAGATGTATTATCAGAGGGAAGAGGTTCTTAATAAGTCAGTCACCAGTCCAAGCATCCATCACCATACATACAGCAGCCGTATGAAAATACTAGCGCATGGCAGAACGGCCATGCGCACTTTTTATTGAGTATGGGACCTGCTGGAAATCTCCAGGTCTCCAAAAGGAGCCAATAGGATCCGGAGCAGGACCTGAGCACCTGACTCCTGAACTCCAATGGGAGCTCGTCCCGTGAGCATGCTCAGAAGATGGCACAAAGGACTTAGCCTCTGGAGATAAATGTGAGAATCTGGATTCCTGCATAGGCATGGTAGAAACCAGATTCCTAACAGTTTCCCATCCTTGTCGATTCCTGAAATAATGTTTTCCATCCTTGTCGATTCCTGTAATAATGTTTTGCATCCTTGTCGATTCCTGTAATAATGTTTTCCATCATGGCTCCTTCATATAATAATGTCCCACGTCCTGGTCCCCATCCTGTAATAATGTTCCCTGCCCTGGTTCCCATCATGGAACAATGTTCCCCATCCTGACCCCCTTTCTGTAATAATATCCCCCATCCTAGCCACTGCCCTATAATAATGTCCCATGTCCTCACCCCTGTCCTGTAATAATGCTCCCTGTCTTTGCCATCATCATATAATAATGTCCCCTGGAATGGATACCATCCTGTAATAATGTCCCCCGATCTGGACATCACCCTGTGAGAATTTTCCCACCCTGGTTCCCATCATCGAACATTGTACCCCATCCTGGCCAATATCCTATAATAATGTCCGCTGTCTCGGCCCTGTCCAGTCATAGTGTCCGCTGTCCTCGCCACCATCATGTAATCATGTCCCCTGTCATGACATCATCCTGTAATAATGTGCCCGATCCTGGACACCATCTGTGATAATGTTACCTGCTCTTGGTTCCATCATGCAACCTTGTCCCCTGTCCTGGCGACTATCCTGTAATAATGTCCCTCGTCCTCGTCCTTGTCCAGTGATAATGTCCCTTGTCCTCACCACTAGTGTTGAGCGATACCTTCCGATATCGGGAAATATCGGATCGGATTGGATCGGACCAATACCCCAAAAATATCGGGTATCGCCGATTCCGATACCGGAAACCCATGCAAGTCAATGGGGCACAAATATCGTAATGAAAATAAACCCTTTCTTTATTTGCACATCCAGTTTGGGAGGGGGGAAGAGTGTGGGCGGTGCGTGGGCGGACACTGTGCGTGCCTGTGTGTGCGGGCGGGGTCTGTACGGGCCTCTCGGGGGTCTGTGCGGGCCTGCTGGGGGTCTGTGCGGGCTGCCGGGGCCTGTGCGGGCCTGCCGGGGGTCTGTGCGGGCTGGCGGGGGTCTGTGCGGGCCTGCCGGGGGTCTATACGGGCTGCCAGGGGTCTTTGCGGGCCTGCCGGGGGTCTATACGGGCTGCCAGGGGTCTTTGCGGGCCTGCCGGGGGTCTGTGTGGGCCTGCCGGGGGTCTGTGCGGGCTGCCAGGGGTCTGTGCGGGCCTGTCGGAGGTCTGCGGGCCTGCCGGGGGTCTTTGCGGGCTGCCGGGGGTATGTGCGGGCCTGCCAGGGGTCTGTACACACAGAGAAAAACACGGAGCAGAGAACAACATCCAATAAAAAACAATAATTTATTGATTCAAGTAAATGACAATACAAAAGTATACATATCGATAATGGCTTAATAATAAAAAAGGAAAAGGAGGGATACAAAGGCCAAAAACAAAGGTACACGTGGTGGTCCTGTGACCAAGAGTTATAAGATGTATAAAGCGACAATATAGTATAATAAATCCCGGGCAAAAACCCATGCAGAGTATAATTAATATTGTCCAGAGCATATAAACAAGTCAAATGCCCCTCAGTATTTAAATAGTGTCACTTACTCATGATCGCTGGTATGCCTAAGTGCACCTCTGTGACCTTGCCTCGTTAGCGCAGGGGGTCACAGAGGTGCACTTAGGCATACCAGCGATCATGAGTAAGTGACACTATTTAAATACTGAGGGGCATTTGACTTGTTTAAATGCTCTGGACAATATTAATTATACTCTGCATGGGTTTTTGCCTGGGATTTATTATACTATATTGTCGCTTTATACATCTTATAACTCTTGGTCACAGGACCAGCACGTGTACCTTTGTTTTTGGCCTTTGTATCCCTCCTTTTCCTTTTTTATTATTAAGTCATTATCGATATGTATACTTTTGTATTGTCATTTACTTGAATCAATAAATTATTGTTTTTTATTGGATGTTGTTCTCTGCTCCGTGTTTTTCTCTGTGTGTACTCTCAATGGGAGCATTTCCTCTTCTGATTACTTCTAGGCTTTGGCCTTATTTTTTTGGATTGAAGTTATTTTCTTCAGTATTTATTATAATTTATATATGCTTATTTTTGACTATTTCCTGCCGGGGGTCTGTGCAGGCCTGCCGGGGGTCTGTGCGGGCTGCCGGAGGTCTGTTCGGGTCTGCCGGGGGTCTGTGCAGGCCTGCCGGGGGTCTGTGCAGGCCTGCCGGGGGTTGTGTGTGTGTGCACTACAAGTCCCATCGGGCTATGCATGCTACATTGACAGTGATTGACACATTAGCCAATGATGGGACAGTAGTATTCCCATCATCCGACTAATGTGTTGAATGTTAAAAAAGCAACAACATAAATACTACATACATACTACATATATACTACATACATACTACATATATACAGCATTCATACAACATACATACATACTGCATACATACTTCATATATACTACATTCATACAGCATACATACTACATAATACATACATACTACATATATACTACATTCATACAACATACATACATACATACTACATACATACTACATATATACTACATTCATACAACATACATAATGTACATACTACATAATACATACATGCTACATATATACTACATTCATACAACATACATACTACATACTATCGGTACTCGGTATCGGAACTCCGATACAGCGAATATCGGCCGATACCCGATATTTGCAGTAACGGAATGCTCAACACTACTCACCACCATCATGTAATAATGTCCCACATCCTTGACTCTATTCTGTAATAATGTCCCTCATCCTGGCCCTCACCCTGTAATAATGATCCCTGTACTAGCCCTTATTCTTTATTGAAATCCCCTTCCTTGGTGCTTTTCTCCAACATATTTAAAAAAAATAATAAATGATTCTTCTCACCTTTCCTAGATTGCACTGCGAGCAGCATTCTCTTCCTGCTCCACAGCTGCTGCAGAGGTGCACGGCAGTGATGTCATGCTCTGCTCGTGCCGGGCACACCGATGTTAGCTAGGAGTCTATTATTGGCAGGCAGGCTGCATAGCTATTGTGGTGCCGGGAGCCAACGGCTCCCTGTACCACAATACATTTCAGATAACTGTGTGTCCTTGGACACACATTCAATTGAATGCGTCACTGGCATCTGCATGCCTTGTGATGTCACAGGCCCTGCGACCGTGATCGATATGCCCTGTGGGTAAGTATGTTTAATGCACACACAAAACACCTATTGGAATAAAAAACAACAATGTTAGATTGGTGCATAAAAAAAAAAATCACTTTTTACAATGAAATTCTATCTGATATGAGCAGCGAAATACACATAGATGAACTCAAACTCTAAATATTGAACATGTGAAACTAGCCTTATAAAAAAAAATTCCAAGCATCAATGTGATGTTCATCAGTGTATAAGTGTATGTTCACACGCAGCAAATTTGTTTAGTTGCTGAAGTGCTTGTAACAATTCTACAGCATGTGAACTACCTGATATTCTATCCTCAGACTCATTAAAGTCATTATTGCTTTTTTCTCTTTATGAGTGGTAGATGATTACCCTGCTTACCATGCATTGCTCATACATTAGTTGTAGATTTTCCCTACTAGATCACATTCACACGTTGAGTATTTGGTCAGTATTTTACATCAGTATAAGTAAGCCAAAACCATTAGTGGGTGATGAATACAGAAGTGGTGATGTGTATCTATTATACTTTTCCTCTGATTATGCCACTCCTGGTTTTGTTTTCCAAACGTTTTATTGGAGTTTTAATAAATGGGGAAGAAGGTGTAGGGAAGGGAAGGAAAGATGAAAAGGAAAAGAAGGAAAAGAGGAAGGACAACAGTGTCCAAATGTAAAGAATACATAAAATGTAACATGTTAATGCAGAAGCATATTATACAATGAACTATTACAAAGGTAAGTATTTAAGCATATAATATATTAAATTTGTTACAAGCCAAAGACCTAACCCCAAAGGGGCCTAGGCAGGCGCACTCTGGTTTAAGATGTTAAGACAACAGCTCCAGCCATCTAGACCATTTCCTAGCATGTTTGGCAAATCGATCATGCATATGTGCAAATTTCAGTTCAAAGGAATGATGAAGGCTAATTTTGTCTATAATATTGTTAATTTGTGGAGGTTTTGAATTTTTCCAAAGGAAAGAGATATTGTGTTTGGAAACTAGTAAAGTGTGCATAATCAACAGCCTCAGCGTCTAGAGAAAGAAGGGCCAGACGAGGAGACAAAATAAGTCGCGTTCCTAAGATAAAATCAATAAGATTTGACACCTTTCTCCAAAAGGGAACAATTTTGGGACATTGCCAAAATATATGCAAATTATTTCCTGGCCTTCCACAACCCCTCCAACAGAGCAGAGAATTGTCAGGGTTGATTCTATGGAGTCTTACAGGGGTATAATACCATCTCGTTAAAAGTTTGAATTGGGTCTATTGTAGTGATAAGGAAATGGTAGAGGCGTACGAGAGGGAGCATGCCTGTTCAAGGTCAGAAGGGTCAATTATTGTATGCAATTCGTTTTCCCATTTGATAATATTTTGAGTCTTGACCACTGCAAAGCTATTATTACACCTCTTGTAAGTATACTCAAAGCTCCAGAAAATATTATGGTCTATATTACAAATAAGATTAACTGCTGGTTCAGAAATTCTTGGTGAAATAGCAAGGAACTCATGGAGTTTGTCTTTAAGGATGACATATTGTAAGAAAGCAGAAGTAGTAGATTGAAATTTATTCTTGAGTTTGTTATAAAGTGTATAAAGAGCACCATCGTATAAATCTTTGAGTCTTTTGAGACCAAGTGCAGACCAAACGGAGTCAATAGTCTGATTGGATGCTTGAACAATAACTGATAAGGTCAAATTTTTTAATGTGACTTCTTTATTAGAGCCTCTTTTTGGAACAGAAAATTTTTTCCAAGCTTCAGAAATAGCTTGAAAAATTGGATGAGAGTTTTCAATTAAATTTTTATGAAGGAGTTGGTTCAGAATTAGTAGGTGAAGAGGTTTATAATTGTTAAAAGGCAATTCTAATTCATGCCAAGCTGGTGTCTTATCATGTAGCCACCAGAAAGCGCTTTGTTTGACTAAATTTGCAGTGTAATAAGCCGTGAAATTTGGGGAACCAGCTCCACCACAAGATTTATGACTGTAGAGAATGTTTTTTGCTATTCTGGGTCTTTTGTTATTCCATATAAAAGGAATTCTATGAGGCTTGGAGATTTGTAAGAGAAGAAGTGGGAACTTTTAAAGGAAGAGAGCGAAGTAGATATAGGATTTTTGGGAAGATGTATGATTTAACCATCATGATTCTTCCCCACCAAGCGAGTCCATCATCTCTAGATATGCGAAATTCATTAAAAAGCTTTTTGGTAAGAATCTCTAAGTTTAATTTTATAAGAGAGTTTATATTTTTGACAAATTTTAGTCCTAGGTATGTCAGCCCATCAGTAGCCCAACCCCAAGGCGAGAGGCCCTCAATTTTTCCTTGGTCTATTCCCAGGTTAAAGCCAAGTATTTTGGATTTAGAGTCGTTTATTTTAAAATAAGAGACCTTGTAAAAAGTCTGGATTAGAGTTTGTAAGGCAGTGATAGAGTTGCTTGGATCGGTAAGGGTAAGAATTATATCATCTGCATATAACGCTATTTTAAAATCTCTATGCAAGGTTTTAATTCCTGAGATCTTTGTACTATTCCTGATTAATTGGGCCAGAGGTTCAATGGCCAATGCGAAAAGCATTGGTGACAAGGGGCAGCCCTGTCTAGTCCCATTAACTATATTAAACGTAGGGGAAAGATGATTGTTGGAATATACCCTTGCCCCAGGGCCGGAGTACAAAGCCATAATACCTCCCGTGAGTCGAGAATTCATTCCAAATTTTTTGAGAGTCGCTTCGAGATAAGACCAATTAAGGCGGTCAAATGCTTTCTCAGCGTCAAGAGAGATAACAGTGGCTTTGAGGTTTTTCGAGGAAATGAGCTTAATTATGTTAATGAGCCTTCTCGTACCATCTATGGATTGTCTTCCTTTAATGAAGCCTATCTGACCGTTGGAAATTAGTGTCCGGAGAAATTGATTTAGTCTATTAGCCAAGATTTTTGCGTAAATTTTTACGTCTGTGTTGATGAGGGATATAGGTCTGTAATTAAAAACTTGGCTCGTGTCAGAATTTGGTTTAGGGATTATGACAATGGTCGCTTCCAGCATCTCTTTGGGAAATTGACCTGAGTGGAAAGCTGAATTAAATACTTTTACAAGGTGAGGGGTCAATAAATTACTAAAAGACTTGAAATAATCATTACTAAACCAGTCTGGTCCGGGTGATTTAAATGTTTTAAGTTTTCTTATAGTTTCCAGGACTTCTTGTTCAGTGAAGGGAGAAGACAAAAAAGATAAGTCTTCAGAGTTGAGTTTTGGAAGGTTCATGCTGGAAAGAAATGATCCAATCTCTGCGGTAGTTGGCTGCAAATTAGGGTAATCCTCATTAATATTATACAGATTTTTGTAATAATCGGCAAAAGCCTTTACAATATCTTTAGGGTGGACCAGAGATGTACCATTAGAGGAAGTTATAGTGTCAATTCTATTCCGTTTCCGTATATTCTTAATTCTGTTTGACATGTATTTTGAAGGGCGATTTATAGATAAGTAATGCTTGCATTTTGCCGATCTAATAGCTGAGTCGTAAAAATTGAATATGAGTTTCCTTAATTGCATTCTAAGATCGGTAAGTTCTGATAATACAGCTTGTTTGCTAGAGGAAACAGAGGATCGACAAAGTTCCTCTTCTTTAGATTTAATTGACTGTTGTAGGGTAAGGATTTTATCTCTGTTAACTTTTTTTTGTCTGGAGGAAATTTGGATCAAAACTCCCCTCAGTACCGCCTTGTGAGCGTTCCAACAGGAAAATGGATTTAGGAGGACGGAGTCATTTTCACTAAAATAATTCTGTAAGGCTGAGCTGATTTCAGATTTGGTGGAGGGGTTATGAAGCAAAGAGGAGTTGAATTTCCACATGAATTGGGGGTGAGTTGGAGAACCTATTGTCAATTCTGCAGTTACCGGAGAATGTTCTGAAATAGATTTATTAAGTATGGAGACAGAGGAGAGCCTTGGCAAGGAGTAGACATCTGTGAGTATCAAGTCTATTCTAGAGGCCAACTGATGGCCATCACAAAAATGAGTAAATTCTCTAGATGTGGTGTTCAAACAGCGGAATGAGTCGAATAGCTTGTGATTATAATTCCAGCTGTTCAAGGATTGCGATCTTTGTCTGCTGGGGGAGGTGGAGTCTAGTGTATTATCTGGCACCATATTAAAGTCACCTAATAAAAGTAGAGTTCCTGAGCGTAAGGTGTCGATTTTTTTCATTAGTTTATTTAGGAAGCTAAGTTGTCTGATGGTGGGAACATAAATATTAACTATTGTGAAGGTGAGGCCGTTCAATTTGCATAGAAGAATATGATAGTGACCTTGACTTCAGAAAGAAATTCAAAGGAAATTGAATTACTAATCAGGGTTAAAACCCCAGCTTTCTTTCGTGGGCCGCAAGACTCAAATACAAATGGGAAATTTTTGAGATTTATAGAAGGGTGGTTGTCCTTTTTGAACTTAGTTTCTTGGAGGCATACAACCTGAGGATGTAACCTGTTAATTTCTTTACCAATGGAAAATCTCTTCCAAGGGCTATTTAGCCCCCTGACATTATAAGACGCAATGCGTTTTATTCATGCGTTTGTGTGCGCAAAAAACGCGCAGCAAAAAAACGCAAGTGTGAAAGTAGCCTAAAACAGACAAGAGGAGATTCCAAAAAAAAAAAGTCAATGTCTTTTAATTATGCAACGAGAGAAATCCTGTCAGATTAGGCACAGGGTGGGGACTATTTTGTATCCTTCCGCCAATCAGCTGGTATATGACAGGATTTTTGTAAAAAAAATATCTCCAAAAGACAATAAAAATCTTTAAAATGTGGTAGACAAGCGTGGAGATACGTTTTCTGAGGACAAGGACAGCCGGTGGGTAATGGAGGGAGCAGGGAAAGGATTTTTTCACTCACAGTTCAAAATGGTGTCACCTTGCAGTAAAATGGCAGGAAAAGGCCTCAGATTTCAATAACGTATTTTTTAATGTCCAAAGCTCAGACAAGGGGTATCGGAATGTACCTCTGAGTAACGAGAAAACAATCCTTCCGTGGGTTATCGAAGAGAGCGATTTTCTTTTGCTTTATTTGTCGCTTTAGGAGATGCCTCCTCAGAGATCCTGAGCCGTGCGTGTTACACCATCGCCAACTCAGGCCACGCCCCCCCCACTCCTGGTTTTGGCTTACAAATATTGATGTAAAAATGTACCAAATACTCAACGTGTGAACGTGGCCTTAAGTGGTCAGTAAAATTTGCAGCAATATTGTTGGAAATATTGTAGCAAATTATGCTATGATATGCAGAATAATATGCAAGTCCTGAAAGAAAGCATTACTAGAAGTGAGAAAAACAGTACTTTACTCACCACCTCTTGCACTTCCATTGCTTCCTTGCCTGGTCTCCTAATGGTCTCCCAGTCTGCAATAATCGTATTGGGTACAACATCACTGCAGGACACCAGCAGGGCAACATGGAAGGGAGTCTCAGAAATGCTAGCATAGTAAGAATAATGTTTTTTTTCTGCACAACTGTTTTCCTTTTAGATCTGCAAAGCTGTTTTTTTTGCAGAAATTAAGCATCATGATCTGCTCTAAAATGTTTTCAATTTTTGTAAATTCGATCTTGTGGATTTCCATTCAGATTTGCTGCCGAGATGTTTTGCATACGCATATACTGTACCTTAAGATTTACTGATTGTGAAATCACCCCTTTATCTTTCATATGCAGCTTTGAAAACTGACATGAAACAACAGTGGCTTCAGATCTCAAACTGCTACTCCCTGCAGAACTGCAGCAAAAGCCACATGTATTTATATGTAGATTTACTAGCTTCTTTGCTCTTTCAATATACAGTAAACACTATTAATGCAACATTCCCATTTTCTCTAATAGATCCATTTACAATCTACCCTTCAAGTCACTTTAATCTGGCTGGCCCTGAGAATTCTGCAGTATGACCTTGACTTGTCCTTGCTGTATCGCCGCCGTGCTTAATAATAGCGAGCACCCTGCAAGTTGAAATCTAATAAAAAGCATGTTGCATTTTTTGTTGGATGTAATTGTGCTGTAAATCATATATTGTTTGTTCCACATCATTTATTCCGAAGCCTTTTTCCTTTGTGTTTGTTGCAGTGATTTCAAACCCTGGAAATGTGGACATTGTCTGCTGGTTGACAACTGGGCAGAAACACTGCTAGAATGGTTTTATCTAATGGGATTTAATTTCACATGTGCAACTTGGCCTGCTATTAAAATTTCCAGTCTCTCAGACACAAAATTGTATGCAGACTGAGAACAGTTCTCAATGACAGTGACATCTCCTGACAAAGCAATTCTTTGCATATCAACTGGGCTAATTATATTCAAACTGACAGCAACAGTTTAACCCGTGAACCAGAAGAAGCGTGCGCTTATACGACCAGTGATCCATATTTACATTTTTATGTCAAGCTGCTATACTGTATTCTTTAAGTGCACAATTAATTTTAACCTCTTGACTGAAAGGGTTCAGCAAACCCAAAAAAGTCTCCTGGACATTCGAATGAATTTGATTTGTCTATCGGCAGCTACAGTCATTCTAATTCCCGGAATGAAATACCGTATATCAAAATGATAATACTAGACTATTAATTCATTTCATTCAGCTAATAATGAGAAAACATTATTGCAGATTTGTTAATATTTTCATTTAGAAAACGCTAATAAATCTGCCCTAATGTTTTCTCATTATTAGTTCAATAAAATGAATTAATAGTCTAAAGACAGAATAAACCTAGAGAAAACAAGCAGAAGAGTCACCAAATTTATCACAATGACACACGCTGTATGAAAAACTTGGTGTACATTTATAGACACGATAGGTACACTTGCGCCACCTATTAGTTGACAAACATTAGCCTAAAATGATGGCGCATGTCAATGATTAATTTCGCTCTTCACTTAGCCATATCCCCGATATTTGACCTTTTTAAGAAGTGTCAAGAGAGGTGCAAAAAGTGACTTACTATTTGATTTGTGCCAAAATTTGTGTGCATTTGTCAAAATATTTCTACTCTATTGTGTTTGGTTGTGTGTTTGGTTGTTATTAATGGTATAATATTGACAGCCTTTTTGTAAGTTAATGCAAAAAGTTTACAGTTTGTCTTTTTGTCTTTGCTTAAGAAAACCCATTTCAGGCCAAAATGCCTTCATTAGCCGTTTATGTGATGAACGATAAAGATTAATGTTTATCTCCAGTGGATTCATTTTTATCTTACCTCCATTGTCATCTTTCGATTTTCTTTTTGTGTGATGGAGGGAAGACACTGAGTACTAAGACTGGTGGAGGAGACCTTCATGGAAAAACCTAGATTTTTTTAGTTTTGCTTTGTAAATGCAAAATGAACCACCTTTCAAAATAATGAAAATGAAAAATCCTACTGTTTGTTGCTGTAAACTCTGTGCCGTATGTAGATTGGTTTTTCATTTTATTTTTATTGTGGAGAGCACACGGGGACTGAGTCTTTAGTTGGAGGGAAGAGATGTCACAGTCGCTGTGCTGTAGCTTAGTGATATTATGCTATGTTCACATCTGTGTGGGTCTTTCTGTTTTTCTGGTACATCATAAGAACATAAACAAGAATTTAAGCTGGGCTGCAGGGGAAAACGAAGAGATTTCGCACACAGGCAGCATCTGTGTCTATACAGGGAAGAGGAGATTATCCAGAGGCTCCATTACACAACATCTATTACACAGATCCACATGATCCAAGCTTGAGCTATAGATCCCCAAACTCATTAGCCCAGTGGTTCTCAAACTCCAGTCCTCACAGGCCCCAACAGATGATTTTTTTAGGATTTCCTTATTATTACACAAGTGAGAGAACCTGTGGCCATTTCTAAGGCCTTAATATTTATTTCATCACATGTGCAAGGAAATCCTGAAAACATGACTTGTTGGGGGCCCTGGAGTTTGGAAAAAAACTGTATTAAACTAAAGTTGTCCGATCCCACAGATATTGGAGAGAATGACCAACAGTTTAATGTGTAGGGGGGCCTCCTGACTCTTCCCTACAGATGATATTTGAACAAAGAAGTATCCAGCCTGTCGGATTTCTGTTGGTAGATAAGCCACTGCCAGAGGAGTCTGGCAGTGACTATCTTATAGAGAACACTGGAAGTGAGCATTACTATGGATGGGAGACTCAGGAGAGATAGCGATTGCTCAGACTTGCCGTGATCTAGTGTGTATGGATGGCTTAAACCTCTTTCACACTTCAGTTATTTGCATCAGTTAAAATCCGCCAAAAAGGCAGACAAGTGGATCCGTTGTCAACTGATGTGAACGGATGGCACAGGATCCGTTTTTCGATGGATCCTGAAAATGAGGAAATTTAAAGGAACCGCTGGCCGGGAAGAGGAGAGAGAGAGAGAGAGGAGAGAGAGAGAGAATTTTTTTGTCCGGCACCCAGACAGATTTTGGGGTTAATTCAGTGTCTGGAGGATCCACCGGCCAAAAAAACGTTGCAAGCTCCGTTTGAAAATCTTTGAGGATGTTGACGGACACTAACATTGTGGCAGATCCTCAAAAAAACGGATCCGCCAATAATGAAAGTCAATGGAGAAAAAAACGGATACGCAAAGAAAAATGGCGGATCCGTTTTTTTTTCAAAATTGGCGGATCTTGACTGATTGTCAAAAACGGAAGTGTGAAAGAGGCCTTAAGAGCAGGTTGAAAACTGCATATCGGATGGGTCTGAAAACCAATGATGGAATTAACATTGCACCTTGATGTTGTGTGTAGTGTTAAATCCAATAACATATTTAAATATAATTTATTCAGCATCAAAGTGGCCAAATACTTTAAAGTTGTTATCCACCTTCAAAAACATAACAAGTAAGAACTTCAAATTTGATAAAATAAAAAGATGAAACAGTATTCAGCTACTCTTTTCCCCAGTGATCCGATGTTGCTCCGGTTATTTGTTTAGCAGGGGCCAACATGTAGCCGCTGCTGCAGGTAATCAGTGGAGTGCAAAGTTCCCATGCCTTATTACTGGCACAATGGCTCAGCCTAGAGCAATAATTCCTTTTTCACTTGCCTGACATTCCCTTTTTGACTGCTACTTTCCTACCGCACAATATTGCTCTGCATAAGTTGTTTCTTGGCTCCTAGTCTCTTAAAGGGGCAATGTTGTTAACTAACACTAACTTCAGCCAATGTCTAGATCTCCTAGGCTTTATTAGGGTCTTCTCCACTTCACTCTGGGTCTGGGCTATAAGATCCTTTATATTCCTCTTCTGCTAGGTGAGATTCTGCTACCTTTCTACATGAATGTACAACCCTGATCCCTAGTGATTTCTCTAAGTCAAATCCTTTAATGACCAAGTGTGTCCATGGTTCTAGTTCACCATCATTATAATATGAAATTAATCAGTACGTAACCTAAAATCAACATGGTGTTTAAAAATGTGTATTTATTGTAATGGTTTCTTGTAAGACCGTGAGCCTTCTTGAGACAGTATAGAATAAGTTATATTTGTGCCTATTATTTTCCAGATGAGAAGTTAATGACTGACTGATTCCTCTGCAGATAACAAGAAAAAATATTTGTACAATTTATCTCTTATGGGCTTATCCAATGGTTTATGGACCATATTATTCATTAAGTATAACAGAATCACTATAACTGTCTACTTATTATTTTGTACAGTGTATAAGATGTTAATTAATCTATATTTATTGCATTAGTATGGTAGCAGAAATGAGCCCAGAAGTGCACATATAACCATCCCAATATATATGTCTCCTGATACCAGTGATCAGAACACAAAGCTGTTATCAGAGGAATTTCTGCGTAGTTAATTCCTTAGTGAGATATAAGCAGTAAGTGATCAGTGATGGATATATCCAACTGGTCAAAATTTACATCTATGACAGTGTTAAACTCCAAATGAACCACAGTCAATCAGCTAATTGTGGTTGAGTGATACTTTACTGTTTGCCTTGCTCTAGGCTATACTTATGCTTCTGAACTAAATTTATGACTGCTCTTACAGACACATTTCATATGTACGATCTCCAGGTTGAGCACTTTGTTATGGCCATATATTATTATGATCACATATACATTGCAGTGTTCATCAGCTGAGCCGTACTGCAGACTCGCCGATCCTTCCTTACTAAATGATATACTAAAGCAACATCTGCAGAAAAACCTGTTGTGTGATGATTATAATATGAAAAGTAAATTAAGCCTGTGCATAAATTTCCTCGAGTAGCTTTTATGGTTTTAAATTAATGCATTTTGTGAGTAGATATTCTAACATTGAAACTAAGAACCTTGATGTTGAGTTTCTGAAGAATAGTGTAATCCAGAAGCTAAAAGATAACTGCAGGTAAAGGTCCTCAAAAAGATACATGACAAAAGGGATCTTCATTCCTAGTATATTCTAATTTTAATGCTTCAAGAAATTATAAAAGCTAATGATACATTATAATATAAAAATGTAATCATTATTTGTGTATTTTTTTGCAGAATCTGTTAGTGTGGAGAGTACTCTGTGTATCTCTCACACCTGGCGCGGACGTAACATTGGTGGAACATGTGCAGTTAGACAGGGGCCCAAGAGGTAATGGGGCCCCTCTTCCACCTCCAAAGGAGCATCTATCACAGACATAATATTGTACTGCAAAAGGCCCATACACTGTTCTTGCACAGGGGCCCTCTTCTGTCTGTGGTGCTACTGTCTCATACATACATCACACAGGTCAACAGAAAAATATATCTACAAAGTTTTAGACTATTCAGGACACAGGACTAATCATATTCTGCAGACTGCAGTGGAGAGAGAAGACATCTTATATGTATCTGTCTGTAAAGGGATGATTATCCAGTGACTGTATAGGAGGAGGAAAGCAGTACAAGAATGAAGCTGTGTGGATACATGACAGCTTGTGATGACTGCACAGGTCCAAATGGGACACCACTGAAGCAATGAGCCGGTGGCAAACTATACATATACTACATATAATGCATCTTTTACACGTTTGTGTTTCTAGTATGTGTGGCATCCCTTTTTATTTCACGAACACCACATTTACTCATTATACCTTATGTTGCTATGCACATATCCGTGTTTTTACACAGACCTTGTGTCCGTGCAAAACACAAGGAGGCATGTCTGTTTTTTTTTTCCGCCAGCACAGATGACAAGGGCTAATACAAGTCTATGGGTCCGTGAAGATTACGTATATCACACAGATGGTGTGACATTCAGTTACTTCCCACTGGCAAGCCGTGAGGCAGGGAAGCCATGGAGTCCGGGATCAAATGTAAGGAGGGTACGTCATAGACAAAAGGAGAATGCAAATGAATAGTCAAAGGCAAAGTCCGGAGTCAGGAAAGCAAGGTCAGAGTGTGTCAAGGCAAAAGGGATAATACTAACAGATAGTCAAAAAGGCAAATCCAAGGTCTGGTAGCAAAGATCAGAATATAAGAATACAGAGCACAGACCAAACACACCAATGAGCTAAAAGCTACAACTGGCAAGGTCAAATAATAGCCAACCAGCTAAAAAGCCAGGTAATCACCCAGAACGGGTGAGAACTGGAAAACTCTGCAGGCCTGGCCAGATTGGAGAGCTGGGCTTTAAATCACAATATTGACAGTCAAGCACGTCCCTGCCTCAGATTGGGTCATTGAGCTGTCATTCATAATAATAACATCACATGCTTGAAACAAAGTTCTTTACCCACAATTTTGGAAAGATGCCAACAATTTTGTGCAGCCAATTTTTGAGAGTGTGTGTGAAATTATGTCCAAAATTGCCTTTTTTTCAGTTTTTTTGTGTAGTCCAATATACACAAAGGAAATAAATGTGTATACTAACATGTGGAATTGCAATAATTTTATGGGAGAAATACTTTATTTTCTGGAACAATTTCAAGGTGGCAACACTTTTGGCCATGACCGTTTGTGTTTTATACGGATGTATGCAGCAGGTCTTAAATAAGTAAAAATCAGTAAGATAAAGAAGATTGTATCCTGAAGCAGTCCATTGTTTTAACGGCAACTCCTTGCATAAGTCAATGTAATTAAATACAATTTATTTTATATTAAAGTGGCCAAATAATTTAAAGGGGTTAGTCTACTAAAATAAAAACAAAAAAACTTCCAATTTTCTAAAATATAAACAGTACTTCTTTTCCTAATGATCCTGTGATATTTTAAGTGAATTTCTGTGAGTTTGTTCTCTATCGCATTTTGACTTATAGGAGTTATTTTATGCAGAAATCACACTCATTTCCTTTGGCAAGAAGCAGTTAGGTTGCTTCATTGTTTGACCCCTAAAAAGGGTAAAGCTTTATGCATGTTACATAAATAAAGCATATCTTCAAGTCATCAAGTCTGACATTTTTCACATCAGTCTTTCTGAGGAGCCATGCTTTAGTCAACGGTGTTTGATTCACTGAGAGCCACGCTCATCTTAAAGAATTAGGCGTATCTAAAAAGTGGCATGCGGATCCATATGCCTCATCACAAATCTTATTGGAGTAAGACTTGTGGTGTAAGGCATGCTACAGCTAGCCATGAATTAGATGAGTCGGCATTGCCATGCCCCATGGAGACTCTGTCTCACCCCAGATACTCCTATTTTGTCAAATAAAAATTGCCAAAAATTGCAAAATTGTCACATAATACTGCGGTGTCCAAAAATGTTATGACTTACGTAATTGCTTTGATGAATCAGGACTTTAGTGTCTATTTTCTTTGCACTTTCTATTATAATTATTTGTATTTCTGTCTAGAAAATAATTTTTCTAGTGTATAAAATAGTTAATCCAACCTTCAAGTTCCTAAGGACTGTAATAGCTGCAGGCTTCTATTTGAGTGACAGGCTAATTGTAGACATTGTTTCAGCGTGATACAGTGTGTTGAATCAACATTCTATGAATATACTTAAAATAAGTCTTCATTCAAAATAAATATCCTGTACTGTAAAGGGGAAATGTTTCAATTAAGCGATCTTTCAGCACCAATCAGAGCCATGCCAAATGTATCGGCAATGGCTTCACGTAAATCTAGATGAAAAGCAATGGAAAAGAGCAGATAAAGAAGTATAGGAAATGTAATAAATATGTGTGTTTTACTAGATTTTGGATTAGGGGTTTAGACCTTGTTGAATAAGATGACTTTCAGCTTTTTTTCATCAAAGTAATTCCTTGATTCTCACGTGCCAGTTTTTCCAGGTGAATTGATGGAATGGCATGATATCTGAGAATCCTAATCAATTTTGTATGCCAGTATAAGGCTATGGCAAAATGAGGATTGTGAGGAGTGTTTTTATTTTAAATGATATGTAGGAATTAGATGCAGTCTTTTCATACTAAAATTTGGATATTATACTATATTTTTTTCTAATATGTTTTTGCCTTAGGAACCTCAATTCCAGTTTATCATTATTCCTGTGTACATGGATCGTTGGATGAGATTGGGCACATTTATAGTCTTGCAAAAGTGGGCCTGCCAGAGTAGACAACACAATTCAACACACTGAGTGGATGGTGTCCGTCCAGGAGAGACTTATTGTTTTACAGACATTTAGAATAATGAGCTACTTATAAGAAATGTTTCCAAGTATGAACAGAATCAGATATACAAGATGGGGCCAATTCATCAAAGATTTTGCACCATAACAGTGGTATGAAGGATTTGAAAAGCCATAAATTTTTTAGCAGAATGGAGAGTTGAGCAAATAATTTGTGACTCTTGGCATTTTATGCTACTTTGGATCAGCTCCGCCAAAATGGACTGAGCAGGGATAGGCCATGGCTATGCCCTTGACTAATTCATGAACTCTGCTGGCATTTTCTACCTCAGAAATGCTACTCCAGTCCAGAGTAGCATTTCTAGCACGGCACACGGATGTCCACTTACTTAGAGGCACCGAATTCATTAAGTGGTGTGTGCCTCTTAATGATGTCAGTGCTGTATGCTCTGTCAAGACTGGTGTAACACAAGCTTGCGCTACACCAGTCTGGATGAATTGACCCCAATATTTTTCTTGGTTACCCAGAATAACCCGATAATAGCTTTATGTTTGAAGACATGTGAAAAAGGATCTGATCACAGGAGTTTTACCACAGAAGAAATTTATCAACCTTCTACAGGATAAATGGTAATCAGGATGTGAGATATGGGAAAATGATATCATTTTGATTTCTGATCGATCCCCATCAAGATAAAGTTAGGCCCAAAAATACTTGCTTCAGACCACTCAGCCCCGCCCCCTTGACATTCATTGCCCATGGCCATAAAAAGCAATGCAAGGTTTATTTTTAATTAAAAACTCCAGGAACAGCTCTTTGAAAGTCAGTGACCACCAATTAGCACAAGGGTGTTAGTTCTAGTGCAGGCACAGCCAAACTGAATTTCCTTTTGTGTAACTCAGGCACTACAGTTCACAGCAAGGATATGAGGTATTGAATCTGGAAAATGACCTATAATAACAGAATGCAATATCTCTGAGACTAACCGAGCACATATTCAGAATCAGCATTCCTTCCCCCACATGACTGTGCCAGGCAGCCACCTGTTGCTTTCTGTTATTGAGTTATAAAGTATAACTACCAGGAATTACATATCATAGGCATATTTAGTCTATGTGCAGATTAAATCCAGCAGAATCCAGTGGCACCACTGCCATTCCATTCATAGCTTCGGGCGGAAAGTTAGGAGCCTCCACGTTTCTGGACAGAAAAATCATGCTCTCAGATAAGGGAGGAGAGAGGCTGCACAAGCCCAGGGGTGGGCACAAAGTGTGGGAGGGAACAACTTAGGAGATAAGAGACAGCTTCTCATTTTGAGCTTAGTTTTCTACTGGCAGGAGGATCTGTTACCAGATGCAGCCAGGAAAACCACATAAATAAGATTTGGACCTGTGATCCATCAACGCCTCCCTGTGGTCACATGCTACATAACACGGTAATTGCAACCTATCTATACCCTATCCTTGTACTACACTCTTGACTGTAAACCTGTATATTGTTCTTGTAAATATATATCTGTATATTTCTAGTGTGCCTTTTCAGCGATTAAATATAAAATTAATCTTGGGCTGCTCTTTTATCTCGATACACAAACTCCCACGTCCGTACGTTCGGTTGGTTATATTATGAGCTACCCGGGTTGGTTTCTGACCTGATATAAGGCTGTTGCTGGACTGGTATTATGTCGAACAAGGAACTGGTGGCAGCAAACCTTACTGTTTTAGTGAGCAACTCTGGCAGTGATGGCCAGGAGGTTTATATATATCCCCAGCTTGGACTCTGGGGCAAGTGGTGGCACCAGAGAGACGATCCCTACTGGGTCCTTTTCTCCCCTTCCCCGAGGTGAGCGAAGCTGACACCCCCTTTCCCTGTCCGATCCGTCACACAGGATCTCTGTTCTTGTGATCTGGGTGAGTCCCAGTGGTGGGGCCCCCAGAAGTCACACATTGTAGATAGTTGATAAATATCTTTTGTTGTAAATCTATTTTAAATGGAACTGATCATCAGATTTCCACTTACCAAATCTGTGCCACCCCTTCTCCGCCGTCTAAACATTGTGCACAATGGAAACTAACTACTCAATTTATTATTCTATAGAAGCGTAGGCTAGAATGTTATAAAGGAGCAGTAGCAGACCTAAAAATAGCCTGCATTTTTAGACTAGGCTTCATAGCATCACTGCAGGAGCCCCTTTACAACCAACAACCTTACAACTTTTCACAGTTGCTTAAAGTCTGCTGCTGCCTTGGGCCTGCAACTGTATGAGCATGTATCCTCCCTGATCATATAGCTAAGTCCAAGGCATAGACAAGGTAACAGACCCAGGCTGGCTTCACATGTCCACATGTCATAATTTATAGACCAACCATGGGTTTCTTGACCTGAATTAACAGCCTTATAAATATATATGAAGCTATTTATTCAGTACACAGACCCGTAGTTGGTCTAGTAATTGCAACTAAAGAGTGGGCCCCTAGAATCAATGTTACAGGTGTTCCATTGACACCCCAGTCTGACACTGGATCTAGATATCAAAACTCAGCTATAAAGAACACAGCCTGTAGGTTTACTTACCTTCAATAGCTTGGAATTTTTCACTGTTGACTGCTTCTTTTGATGTACCTACATGTTGGGATACCTGGGGAATCGCCAACTTGCCAGCGTTTGTTGCAATAGAGAAAATAATTGCCAATGTAACAAATAAAAGAGTACTTAGTTGCAGCTTAAAAGGTCATTAAGGAGGCTCCTAATAATGGGAACCCCACCCCTAGTTACCAATAAGAGCCAAAGCCCTAAAATGTGAGTAGCGGAAGTCCAAACCTGACACCCCTTGAGCTTCAGTCACCCTGAAAATAAGTGTCAAAGAGTTAGATCAAATCAAGATGACAAGAACTTTCCTTTTCCTTAGTTAATGTTGCATTATTTTTGGAAAAAAAATATATTGAAAGAAATGTGGATGTTTATAAATTCTCTCCCTAATTTCCTCTGACAACATTGTTATACCTTTTTATCACTAAGTGACATTATAATAACTGTGTCATTTTCCATCCTGTCTTGGAAAATGCAGTCGTCTTCCACGTTCTATATTTATTTGACTAAGAACCAGGTGCAGGGACACATTTTAATCAAATGCTGTCAGCTCATGTTTACTTTTGCTGCTTTTATAAGTGCAGCAATTTACCTTTCAGTGATATTTTTATAGGTGTAAGGTTACAAAATTCTGTTTGTGTGTTTTATGTACATTTCACCCAACATGCCAAAATTGAAAATTGATACAGAAAGTCCCTCATCTGCTTCTAAAAGGCTTTTTACAAAGTGCTACATGAAAAAAGTAATGTATTACATTATATAAATGGCAAGTGTTATATATAAAGATATGCCAAATTTATCAACCTGTGTACTACACTATAAGGTGCAAATCATGGAAACGGAGCCACAAAAGCAAAGCTGACTTTAAAAATTCCCCTTACCAGTGCATTGCAATGGGTAGAGTACATTTTTTTAATTTGTAATAATGCCAAAATAATAGCATATAACATATAATGATAACATATTGTAAAATGATATTTTGTATAAATGGCACATAAAAACAGTGCTACCAGGCATGATACAATTCAAAAGTATATACTGTATGTAGCATGCCACTACTTCTTCCTAATCAGTGGCTCTGGGTCCTCTGTATGTGGCTCCCCAACTGTTGGCATCTAAAGATATCATTGTGCATTAATAGCAGCTGGGATGTTAAAATATTAATAATGCTTGATATTAAGTTGCAAACCATATGACTGGAATTTAATACCAAGGGTAAAGTTGTATTGTTGTATTACTTGGCTATAGGTTTATTAAGCAGATACCCTTTTTTAATATTTGGTTACCCTTGGTTATTTTATTTTTAAAAATGACTCTAGCTTTCATTAACTGTTAGCATAAAATAAACTATTAATTATAGATGTAATTGCCATTAATCCAGGGAACTTAGATCAGTGTGTTATAATATCCACCTTCTCTTTACATTTTATATACAGCTCTGGCAAAAATTAAGAGACCACTGCAGAGTTTTATAAAAATTAGCTTCTCTACCTGTCTGACAGCCATTCCATTCCAGTGTCAGTTGAATTCCAACCAGAGGACACCTCATTCTACTTATTGTGCTTCTGATTAGTTGATCACCTGAACCAAATCTTATTTTTTTTTTAATCAGATAAATTTTTATTAATGATAACAATTATAACATATATGACATCAAGCAATTGTTCACATATAATCATATATTTTTATGAACAAAACTCCCCCCCTTTTTTTCCCCCCTATCCCCCCCCTCCGAGACCCCCTCAGTGTCTTCCTCATTTCTATTCCCGTACTCTTCCCACATCCATATATAATTGTTTATTATGAACATCATCTATATCATAATACATCCTCCCCACAAATCCAACTCCATTCTACCCATGGCTGCCATATCTTATGAAATACATCGAGTTTATTTCTCTTAGTATAAATACTTTTTTCCAATGAAATTATATGCTCCGCCTGCGTAAGAAAGTCTCGTCTAGTCGGAGGCTCTTCTCTGATCCAGAACCGAGCAATCAACTTCCTTGCTATGAACAACAGTCTAGCAATCGCCAGTTTGACCATGGATACCGCTACTAATTCTTCCACATAACCTAATATACAGACCAAAGGGTCTCTGGGGATTACACACCTATATATCAATTCAATCCGATTCAATACAACTGTCCAGTAGGTAGACAATCTAGGGCAATGCCACAGCATGTGCAGCATGTCTGCCCGTTCCTGTGAACATCGTGGACACTCGTAATCGGACCTCAAACCCATCTTGAACAGTCTATCTGGAGTTCTGTAAGCTCTATGAATTACGTATAGCTGAGACATCCTCCTAGGTTCGCTCATAGAGATCTTAGGCACATATTCTAAAATAGATTCCCATCTATCGTCATTTATCTCTCCCAATTCTGCTTCCCATTTCACTCTAGACTTGATGGGATGTTTGACTAGAAAGGTGAATAATAAATCTCTATACACTTCTGAGATTGCCCCCCTTGTCACGCTGTTCTCCAAAATGGAGGCCAGCGTGATATCAAACTTGATCTCAATAAGTTTTCTCCGACATTGCGACCGATAGGCATGCTGAATTCTTTTATAATGATATAAATTTGAATGTGATAGCTGGAATTCTGATTGTAGCTCCACAAATGGCTTAAGTCTCCCCTGACCCATTAGCTGACCCATCCTTCTGATTCCTGCCTCTCTCCAGGGCCCAAATCCTTCCATTTGCTTGAATTCTTGCAAATTTATATTATCCCACACAGGAGAGTATTTGGTAAGGCCCGTGACACCCCTAATCTGTTTAACTTTTTCCCATACCTTATGAATTAGGAGAACAGTAGGAAACTGAGAGCCTAATTTTAAAAACTGCCCCCCTTCCAAACTCTCTCCCAGAGGCCATTTTCCAAACAGATATCTCAAACTACTGGGCGATTGTCCCTGTCCCGTCTCCACCCCCATCCTCCAATATGCTGGCATTGTGCTGATAAAAAATATAACCAGGGGTTAGGAAGCGCCAAACCTCCTTCCTCCTTTGGCCTCTGCAAAGTTTCTTGTTTAAACCGTGGGCTTTCCCCCCCCCCATATTAGTTCGCCAAACAGAAATTTAATTTTGCGGAACCTACTCTGCGAGATCCAAATTGGAGAATTATGCAGTACATATAACAGCTGTGGCATCACAATCATTTTTAAAAGGTTCACCCTTCCAATTACCGAAAGATGTAGTTTATTCCATGCCGAAATTTTGGAACAAATTTTTTGTAACAAAGGGCTTAGATTAAGTTCTTCAAACCTAGTCAAAGGAAAGGCGATTTGTATCCCCAAATATTTAAATCTCGAAACTACCTTCAATTTTGCTGACCTTTCCACCTCCCCCATATCCCTATCTTCCTCATCAATGGGCATAATGCATGATTTGTCCCAATTGATTTTGAGTCCGGAAAATTCCCCGAATTCCTCAATTAAAGCCACCGCGTTATCCAAATTCTCCCCTGAGTCCTCCAAAAATAACAAAATATCATCGGCATACAAAGACACCTTCTCCAACTTCACTCCATAGACAAATCCTTTTATCTCTTGTGCATCCCTTATTTTAGTGGCCAGGGGCCCCACGGCGAGGGCAAACAGCAACGGAGACAATGGGCATCCCTGCCTCGTACCCCTATGTAATGAGAAACTATCAGATAATTCATTATTTACTCTAATTTTTGCCGTTGGAGAGGAGTATAGCAACCCCACCCAAGATATAAACTTAGGCCCGAACCCAAGGCCCAACAAAACCGACCACAAGTACTTCCATTCTACACAATCAAAGGCCTTATGGGCATCCAAAGACACTACTACTCTCTTTCCAGCATTTTCGGCTGGAATTTGCATATTTAAATATAGCCTCCTTAAATTGATTGCTGTAGATTTATTGGGCATAAATCTCGAGTGATCTGGGTGGATTACTTTATCAATCACGTGGGTCAGTCTGTTGGCCAAGGCCTTCGCCAAAATCTTTACATCTGCCGTAAGGAGTGAAATTGGTCTGTAGGACTCCGGATTCAATGGGTCCTTATCAGCTTTAGGAATGACCACAACAATGGCCTCTCTCATAGATGTAGGTAACATTCCCCTCTCCAATGACTCATTAAATACCGTCTCCAATTTACATAGTAACATAGTAACTAAGGTTGAAGGGACACTTTAAGTCCATTTAGTTATTACTTCTTCATTAAAAATTTTATACACCTCTGCCGGAATGCCATCCGCCCTCGGAGCATTATTGCCCGCCATGTCTGCCAGTGCCACCCTCAACTCCTCTGCTGCAAGCGGCTTATCCATCCATTCTCTGTCTTCCTCCCCTAATCTAGGAAGCTTAATCGCCCTCAGATACCTGTCCATCTCCTCTTGACCTTTATGTATCTTTGAGGAGTATAGCTCACTATAAAATTGTTTAAATACATCCAAAATTTGATCCCCCTGTGTAACCACATTAACTTCCTTAGTTTTAATTGCATACACATATGAGGATTCCCGTTGTGCCGAAGCTATCACTGAGAGCAGGTGCCCCACTTTTTCACCCTCCGCATAGAATGCCTCTTTCTGAAATGCCCGCCGTCTCTCTGCCTTATGGATGTGAAGTTTATTAACTTCCGACTGGGCCACTCTCATGTGGGTCTGCGTAGCTTTAGTACACTGCGCACCCAATGCTTCCTCCGCCGCCCTTAATTCCTCCATCACTGCTTTGTCTAGATTTTGAGACCTAGTCTTATATCGAGACACTTCTCTGAATAAAACCCCTCTCAAAAACGCCTTCATAGTATCCCAGACTATATGACCCTCTGCACTACCTTCGTTTGTTCTAAAGAATTCTCCCAGTTCCTCTCCTATCTTTCCCATATCCAGCAACCGTAACCAAAAGGTGAATTTTTTCATCCCAAACCTGTCAACCTCCCCCGTTCTCCCAATTGTAGAGATACCACCAGTGGACAATGATCCGATTGGACTCTGGGCAAATATTCCACTTCCTGTACCAAGTTAGCCATCCCCTCATTTCCCAAAGCCACATCAATGTGAGACAGGGATCCATACGTCGCCGAGTAGCACGAGTAAGTGTAATTCTCCATATTCCGAACTCTCCACAAGTCAATCCAACCAATTTCCCTCATGTAGTTTCCAAAAGGTGTCACATTCCCTCCCTCTCTGCTCCCCGTATGTTTACCCTTATCCCAATGATCATTTGCAATATTATTCACATCACCTATTACAAGCAACGTGACCCCAGTCCATTTCCCGGATAAGTCCAGAATTTCCTGTATCTTTTTTCCAGAAAATGGTGGAGGGATATACAAAGACACAATACATAATAATCTATTCAATATGTTACATACAATAAACACGTATTGCCCATCCTTGTCTATTATAGCCTCCACTTCTTCACATGGAGTAGAAGTGTGGATTAACACCGACACTCCCCTAGCATAGGCTGAGTACGTCGAGTGATAAGCCTTCCTCACCCATCTTTTTTATAACATAGCTACTTTGTCTTTTACCAGATGTGTTTCTTGGAGGCAAATCACTGAAGGCCTCAGCTTCAGCAGATATTGTAAAATTGCGGCCCATTTTGAGACGTTAGCGAGACTCCTAACGTTCCAGCTTAAAATTTTAATTCTACCCCCCATGATATGTTGCAATACCAAACATTTGACACGTTATAACTGAAATCTCGGTCCTCCCCCCCATCCCTCCCCCCCACCCCCCCACCTTCCCGCCTCTACCCCCTGTCCCAACCTTCCAACTGAAATAACTCCCATCCTTCCCCCCCGTCCCCCTCCCGAAAAATTAGTTGTCTCCCACAGCATTTAAGCTGATAAGAATTCTCTCTCCCTCTCTATTTGAGATCTAGAAGGACATTTTTACAGCCTAACAATACAAGCTCTGCACTCCAACTACTCTCCCGTCCACATTTATCAAACTGCAATAAGCGTTGCGCCGCCGAACACAACCCACATAAACCAACATGGCATTACTTCATCTCAGAGATGACCATTAACTTATCAAATTCAAACTAAATCACAGTTAGTCACTGTTTCAACATCACTCAGAGTATGCTTCAACGGGACCGTCCCGCTCTGATATTTTTTATGTTAGAGTCAAGCCAGAGTGTCGCCTCCTCTGGATTTTGACAAAGTGCACTCGATCCAAAGCTACGACTCTCAGCTTAGCTGGGTAAATCATTGAATAGCGCACATCCATGTCTCGTAGTCGTCTTTTAACTTCTCCAAACGTCATCCGGAGCTTTTGAACCGCTGCAGAATAGTCTGGGTAGATTGAGATGCGATTGCCATCTATGGTAAGTTCCGCACAGGTCCTGGCTTTCCTCAGCAGAGTATCCCGGTCTCGATAATTCAGAACTTTGGACAAGATGACTCTTGGGGCTGATCCTGGGGGCAGGGATCTGGTGGGCACACGATGTGCTCTTTCAATGGAAAACATTTTAGTGAGACCATCCCCTCCTACAGTATTTTTCAGCCATGACTCAATGTACTCAGTGGGGTTATTTCCTTCCGCTTTTTCTGGTACCCCCACAATCCTCAGGTTGCTCCTACGGGAGCGGTTCTCCAGATCATCAGTTTTAAATTCCAGTTTCGCTATACGTTGCACATACTTTTTTTCCCTTTTCAACAGTTCATTAAGCTGGTCTTCAGCGCTTCCCACCCGTTCTTCCACCACCTCCATTCCCTTTAAATCATCCACATGACTGTTCAGAGCCGCAAGGGCTGACTTGTTGTAGATTACCACAGAAAATATATCTTTGAGCATCGGCTCTGCTATATCTAATGTGTCCGGCTGTTCAAGCTGGCCAGCACGTGCAGCCACAACAGGGGATCTCTGTTCCTCCCCACCACTCTGTGGCTGGCCCCCTCCTTCCTGCTGTTTCCCAGGGACATGCGTTGTGTCAGGTCTCTCACCTTCAGCCGCTGACCTCTCATTAGCAGCCTCCTCTGACCTCGCAAAGCGTTCCAGCCGAGCGATCACCTCCATCCTTTGATATGCCGCGCTCGCCCTTGCCACCTCCTCTGCAGCCTCGGTGCCATCTTGGGCCTGAACGCTTCCCGACGCTGCCAGCGCCTTCTGTCTCCTGTGCGTCATCCTCATGCGGGACTCCTCTCCACCAGACCACCCTCCACTCACTGCTACTCCCCGGATCTCTGCACACTCCTTGGAGCGATTTCAGCGTTCGTCGGCGCCTCAGGTATCCTTAGTAAGGGAGATTGTGGCAGGAGAGCTCCACTGCACGTCTTCTCACATTGTGCGCTAGGCCACGCCCCCAGAACCAAATCTTATTTAGCGAAGGAAAGTATTAAAAACCCTGCTGTGGTGTTCACAATACTTTTGCAATAGGACAAGCTGAATGGCAAATCAAGTGCTAGTAATATCCCAAAAGTAATAGGAATGAAAAAATAACTTTTAACCATGCTAAAAGAGTTGAAAAGAAAAGTCTTGAGTGAGTAAAAGAAGGGCTAAATTCTGGCTTTACTAGCAGAAAGATACAGTGAGTGTCATGTTGCTTCCATCCTTAAAATTTCTAAGACAGCAGTCCATTACAACAAGGTCAAGCAGCAGACACTGATGACAACATAGATACAGACCGGCAGAGGGCGAAAACGACTCTCCACCAACCGGGATGACCATCATCTTATTCGAATGTCACTCAGCAACCGCAGGATGACATCAAGTAACCCTACAAAAGGAATGGTAAATGGCAGCTGGGGTGAAGTGCACAGCCAGAACAGTTCGTAACAGGCTCCTAGAGGCAGGGCTCAAGTCATGTAAAGTTAGAAAAAAGCCTTTCATCATTGAGAAGCATAGGAGAGCTAGCCTCTACAGTATATATACAGTATATACAGCTCTGGCAAAAATTAAGAGACCACTTTCAAATGTTCAGTTTGTCTGATTTTTCTCTTTATAGGTATATTTTTGAGTAAAATGTAAATTGTTCTTTTAGTCTATAAACTTCTGACAACATGTCTCTGAATTTCCAAGCTATAAATTTTGTATTTTTTTCTGACAAATAAAAATGGTCAAAATTACAAAAAAACAAAACAGTGCTTTCAGACCTCAAATAATGCGAAGAAAACAAGTTCATAGTCACTTAGAAACAACAATACTAATGTTTTAACTCAGGAAGAGTTCTGAAATCAATATTTTGTGGAATAACCATGATTTTAACAGCAGCTTACATGCGTCTTTCACACTGCTTCTGGCTCAAAAATGTAAGCAGTTCTTATTTGTTTGATGGCTTGTGACTATCCATCATCCTCTTGATTGCATTCCAGAGGTTTTCAACGGGGTTTAGGTCTGGAGAATGGGTTGCCCAGAACAGGGTTTTGATGTGGTGGTCTCTTAATTTTTTCCAGAGCTGTACATATATCGTATTTTTCAGATTATAAGACGCTCCAGATTATAAGACGCACTCCAAATTTTGAGGAGAAAAATAGGAAAGCATTTCATTTTTAATAAAATGGTGGTGCTTCTTATAATCCATGAGTTTTATTGCTTACCGGGGTGGTGGCTGCGGTGAAGCAGAGTCCCAGGGTCGCTGCTTGAAGAGGCAGGAGTGCGGTGATGCTGCAAGCCGCAGGTTGGAATGGGGGGGTTTTCCGATGTACGGTGCAGCGCACCGTTGCGGGTGTCTGGTGCTGCTGCGGTTCTCTGGTGCTGCTGTGGGTGTCCGGCTCTGCTGCCTGGTGCTGCGGGTGCCCAGCGGTGCTACAGGGGTGTCTGGCGGTGCTGCCCGGTGCTGCTGTGGGTGTCTCCGGTGCTACAGGTGCCAGGCAGTGCTACGTGATTGTCCGACGCTGCTGCCTGGTGGTGTGGGTGTCTCCGGTGCTGCCGGGAATCTGCCAACATTTTGTGAAACGCTTTTTCTGCCACATAAGACTATTGGTATATTTTGCAAAGAATGACAATGAGCATGTTACTGCCCCCTCTGTGTCACTCTTTAATTTCCATCAACCAATTAGGCCTCCGTAACAAGAGTTCTTATAGACATCCATCGGGTTCCCACGCTGTGGAATACTTTATTAATTTTATTGAGAAAGCTTTCTCTAAACTCCGTCATGACATCGAGAGTGGCAAACTACATTTTTCCCCAAACTAAATTCTTTAGATTTTCAGACCTTAGAGTCTCTCCCCAGTGACACTAACATCATCATTAAACCCGCAGACAAAGGTGGAGCTATCGTGGTCATGGACAAGACGGATTACATTAAGGAGGTTACCTGGCAACTTAATGATAGTTCGGTTTACACCAAATTATTACAGAACCCCATTCAAAAGTTGAGTGCAAAAATTTATTTTACTATTATTCTGGTGTGGGAACCTATTTTGAGCACCAACACGGCTGTGCCCACGATATACAGTACTTAACATTTTGTGAAAGGCAAAAGCGCATGAGATTTCAGAGCTGAGATCTCATCTCCTGAGATCTTGGTGCCGAGATCTCCATCTGCGCAAGCACCGCCCCCGGTGCCCATTTTCCCGGAGTCCACCACACAGGAAACCATGGAACTGCCGGAGCTCTGACCTTTCGCAAAATGTCGGCAGAACCCCAGCATCACTGGAGACACCCGCAGCAGCACCGATGGACACCCTCGCAGCGCCAGACACACCCGTAGCACCACCGGGCACCCGCAGCACTGCAACACACCCCCTCATCCCAGCCTGAGGCCTGCAGCAACGGCACCAGTAAGGTATATACGCATTATAAGACACACCCCCTTTTTCCCCCAAATTTGGGTGGAAAAAAGTGTCTTATAATCCGAAAAATAAGGTTTATATATAGATATATAGATATATATACTGTATACAGTTGTGCTAAAAAGTTTACATACCCCAGCAGAATTTTTGCTTTCTTGGCCTTTTTTCAGAGAATATGAATGATAACACCAAAACTTTTTCTCCACTCATGGTTGGGTGAAGCCATTTATTGTCAAACTACTGTTTTCTCCTTTTAAATCATAATGACAACCCAAAACATCCCAATAACCGTGAACAAAAGTGTACATTTCCCATTTCTTAATACCATGTATTGCCCCCTCTAACATCAATGACAGATTGAAGTATTTTGTGGCAGTTGTGGATGAGGTTCTTTATTTTCTCAGATGGTAAAGCTGCCCACTCTTCTTGGCAAAAAAACTCTAGTTCCTGTAAATTCCTGGGCTGTCTAGAATGAACTGCATGCTTGAGATCTCCCCAGAGTGGCTCAATTATATTGAGGTCAGGAGACTGAGATGGCCACTCCAGAACCTTCACTTTGTTCACATTGTTCTGCTGTAGCCAATGACAGGTCAATTTGGCCTTGTGTTTTTGATAGTTGTCATGTTGGAACATCCAAGTATGGCCCATGCGCAGCTTCTGGGCTGATAATTGATCATTTGTCTCCAGGATTTGCTGATAACGTGCAGCAATCATCTTTCCTTCAACTTTGACCAAGTTTCCTGTGCCTTTGTAGCCCACACATCCCCAAAATATCAGAGATCCACCTCCGTGATTGCAGTAGGAATAGTCTTCCTTTCATCATAGGCCTTGTTGACATCTCTCCAAATGTAACATTTATGGTTGTGGCCAAAAAGTTCAATTTTGGTCTCAACACTCCAAATTACCTTGTTCCAGAAGTTTTTCGGCTTGTCTCTGTGCTGATTTGCATATTGTAGGCAAGATACTTTGTGGCATTTGCACTGTAATGGCTTTCTTCTGGTGACTTGACCATGCAGCGCATTTTTCTTCAAGTACCTCCTTATTGTGCATCTTGAAACAGCCACACTGCTAGTTTTCAGGTAGTCCAGTATTTCAGCTGATGTTATTTGTGGGTTTTTCTTTGCATCCCAAACAATTTTCCTGGCAGTTGTGGATTAAATTTTTGTTGGGTCTACCTGACTGTGGTTTTGTTTTTACAGAGCCCCTGATTTTCCACTTGTTAATCTCAGTTTGAATGATGCTGACTGGCATTATCAATTCCTTGGATATCTTTTTGTATCCCTTTCCTGTTTTATACAGTTCAACTACCTTTTCCCGTAGATCCATTGACAATTCTTTTGCTTTCCCCATGATTCACAATGCTGAAATGTCAGTGGCTGAATGGAAGATGCAAGTGTCTGTCTGGATCCCAGAAATTCACTCAACTTTTATGCACACACACTGATTACAAGCAAACAGGTGGGGATGTTACCTTTAGGAGCCACTGAAACCCATTTGTGTCGACTTCTGTTATCAGGCCAAAATCACCAGGCATGTAAACTTTTGATCAGGGTCATTTGGATGTTTGGGTTGTCATTATGGTTTAAAAAGAGAAAACACAGTAGTTTGACAATAAATGGCTTCACCCAACCACTAACCTTGAGTGGAGAAAAAGATTTGGTGTTGTCATTCATATTCTCTGAAAAAAGGCCAAGAAAGCAAAAATTATATTGGGGTATGTAATCTTTTGAGCACAACTGTACATATATGTGTCTGTGTATATAGGAAGCAACACTGATTGACAATCAATTTCACATGCTGTTGTGCAAATGGAATAGACAACAGGTGGAAATTATTGTCAATTATCAAGACACACTCAATAAAGGAGTGGTTCCGCAGGTGGGGACCACAGACCACATCTCAGTACCAATGCTTTCTGGCTGATCTTTTGGTCACTTTTGAATGTTGGTTGTGCTTTCACACTCATGGTATCATGAGACGGACTCTACAACCCACACAAGTGGCTCAGAAAGTTCAGCTTATCCAGGATGGCACATAAATGCAAGCTGTGGCAAGAAGGTTTGCTGTGTCTGTCAGCGTAGTGTCCAGAGGATGGAGGTGCTACCAGGAGACAGGCCAGTACACCAGGAGACGTGGAGGGGGCCGTAGGGGGGCAACAACCCAGCAGCAGGACTGCTACCTCCGCCTTTGTGCAAGGAGTAACAAGAGGAGCACTGCCAGAGCCCTGCAAAATGACCTCCAGCAGGCCATAAATGTGAATGTGTCTGCACAAACGGTTAGAAACCGACTCCATCAGAATGGTCTGAGTGCCCGACATCCACAGATGGGGGTTGTGCTCTCAGCCCAACACCATGCAGGATGCTTGGCATTTGCCACAGAACACCAGGATTGGCAAATTCACCACTGGCACCCTGTGCTCTTCACAGATGAATGCAGGTTCACACTGAGCATGTGACAGACGTGACAGAGTATGGAGACGCCGTGGAGAGTGATCTGCTGCCTGCAACATCCTTTAGCATGACTGGTTTGGCAGTGGGTCAGTAATGATGTGGGGTGACATTTCTTTGGAGGGCCGCACAGCCCTCCTTGTGCTTGCCAAAAGTAGCCTGACCGCCATTAGGTACCGAGATGAGATCCTCAGGCCCCTTGTGAGACCATATGCTGGTGTGGTTGGCCCTGGGTTCCTCCTAATGCAGGACAATGCCAGACCTCATGTGGCTGGAGTGTGTCAGCAGTTCCTGCAAGACGAAGGCATTGAAGCTATGGATTGGCTCACCCGTTCCCCAGACCTGAATCCGATTGAGCACATCTGGGACATCATGTCTCGCTCCATCCACTAACATCACGTTGCACCACAGACTGTCCAGGAGTTGGCAGATGCTTTAGTCCAGGTCTGGGAGTAGATCCCTCAGAAGACCATCCGCTGCCTCATCAGGAGCATGCCAAGGCGTTGTAGGGAGGTGATACAGGCACATGGCTGCCACACACACTAGTGAGCATCTTTTCCTTGTCATGAGGCATTTCCACTGATGTGGGATCAGCCTGTAATTTGATTTTCCACTTTGATTTTGAGTATCATTCCAAATCCAGACCTCCATGGGATATTCATTTTGATTTACATTGATAATTGTTATATTTTATTGTTCTGAACACATTCCATTATGCAATGAATAAAAATTTGCAACTGGAATATTTCATTCAGAGATTTTCTATGATGTGGTATTTTAGTGTTCCCTGTTGTGAATTCTCTCTCTGGCTTCCCTCTGGTTACTACTGAAGGTAGTGGAGCTGGTCAAATTGACAGAGGGGTTGCGAGTTCTCTTTCTGGGCTCCCTCTGGTGGTTACTGGAGGTAATGGAGCTGATCTGATTAACAGAGGCTTGCCACCTGATAATGAGGACAACGATTGGAGATCTGGGGTTTCAGACTGGGATTTAAGACAGCCGGCTCCTTCAATCCCTGCTGGTGATTTTCTTCCTGCCTCCTGATGTCTTAGTTTCCAGCTCAGTCCCTGCATGTTCAGCTACGTGTTCATTTGCTATTCTGCTCACATTTGATCTGGTTTTGTCTTTCTCAGTTTTGTGTGGGTCAGCCAGCTCCGGCTGGGGCTGTGCTGAATCACCATCCATATGTTACTGCTTGTCCCAGTTTGTTTTTGTCCCTTATTAGATTGGCCTCTTTTTGCTCTGCTTTCAGAATATACCAGAGTGCTGATATAGTGGGCGAAGTCGTGCGACTTCAGTATTTTTTGCATCAGACGTGTTGGACTTTTTTTGCAGGGTTTTTTTGCGTGATTGCAGACAGTGTCTTTCCTTTCCTGTCCTGTTGTGAGTTCATTTTCCCCTTCACTTCTGAGGCCCAAGGAACTCCCTCTTCTGGTAAAGAAAGGTAGTGAGCCTGATTATCAAACACCTGAACCTGATGATGATGACTGGCTGAGTGGAGTTACTGACTGGATATAAGGCTGCCGACGCCCTTCTGCCCTGCGGGTGATTTCTCTGTGGGATCCTTGGAGACCAGTCTGAATTCCTGCTCTTCTAAAGCTAAGTTTTCTGCTCTGCTTTTTGCATTTGTGCTTTGACTTTGTTTTGCTTTGTTTTTCTGGATTTCTGCCATTCCCTGCTGGGGTGTGCTGAATTCCTTTAGCTCTGTCTTCTGAAAATACCTGAGTGCTGATTTAGTTTTTGAAGCCTAGCTGCTTCAGGGTCTTTTTCCATATCAGCTTGTTGGCTTATGTCTTTGATAGGGTTTTGGCAGATTGCAGACAGCAACCTTCCTTTCCTGTTCTGTTTAGTTAGCTTGGGCCCCATCGTTTGCTCAGCCTATCTTTCTATCTGTGTGAGTGTTTTTTCATCTTGCTTCACCGTCATTATATGTTGGGGGCTGCCTTTTACTTTGGGGTCTGCTCTGGGGCAGTTTTGATTTCCTTTTCTGTCTTTAGGCTATTTAACTCTCTGGCTGTGATTGAGGGGTCTAGGGCATCGTAGGAACCCCCCATGGCTACTGCTAGTTGTGTTGATGGGTTCAGGGGTCTGCAATCTGATAGTTGCCAACTTCTCTGGTTTTCTGGACGTAGCTTCTATTTTTGTGTCTGCCTCCTACGGTGACTCAATCATAACACTGTCCTGTCTAGTCAGTGTGGGCCCCATCATTTGCTCAATATATTTTCCTGCCTGTGTTTGTATTTTCATCTTTTCTCACCGACAATCTATGTTTGGGGGCTATCTATTCCTTTGGGGTCTGCTCTGGGGCAGTTTAGATTTTCCCTTTCTTTCTTTAGGCTTAGTTAGCTCTCCGGCTGTGCCGAGGCGTCTAGGATCATCGTAGGCACGCTCCACGGCTACTGCTAGTTGTGTGGATAGGATCAGGGGTCTGCAATCCGCTTAGTTACCAACCTCTCTGGTTTTCTGTGGCTTAGCTTGGGCTTGCTCTCCTCCTCGGTGACCCAATCATAACAGTTCCCTTTATTTTTTAGAGCAGTGTATTTAGGTAGAACTGCAAGTTACCAATACAAGCCAGAATCTCAAGATATTGATCATCATTACTTCATGTCCAGAGTATTTTAGGCTCCTTGTCCTCCTTTCTGAATGTCCACCGTACTGTATTTGTCAAGAACTGTGATTCTTTTTTGGCATTGGACCTCCTTTGAGTCTAGAGGTCTTGTAAAAAATTCAGCAGCACGCAGTCCATAAATAGTTAATTAAGAGGACAACAGATTTATTATATTTATTAATAATTCATAAACATTATTCATTTTATATCTTCTATGTGAGTTTGGATCTAATACACCTGCATTTTGAAATGTAACTTTCAAAAGGGAATCTGAAAAAAACCCCATAAAGATTATGTATTATGTTTTCAGAATTATGGTAACTGTATTTTATAAAAATGGCATTTTTTTTCCATATCACAATCTGTATTTAAAATAAAAATATGAAACCTTGCTATCTTGCTATTTTCACACTGGTCACTGGGCCCTACTCCTCCTCACTTCACAATGACAATGGTATTAGGTTCTTCAGCAAAGTCACTCTATTGTTGATAATGTACGTATAGATTTCCTAAAACTAAGTATGAACCTTGAATAGTGTGAAAATTGCAAGATTTGTAATGTTTTTTTTAATAGACTGATTGTGAGATGTAAAATATAAAAAGTATTACCCAAATTTAAACAAAAATACTTTTAAGATAAAAACTATAGATGATCTAAATTCAAAATCAAAAATTTGCTCAAGTTTGGCCAGCAAATTCGATTCACATTGAATTTATTTGATGCAAATGGAATGTGCCTTACTATGCTGTGAGATTTCTGTGGGACTGCTCACGGGTTCAGCCTCTGCAGTTCCCTGTCCAGTCCCCCGTGCCGCTCGCTCCTGCCTTTTCTTTACCTCTCCATGGCACATAATGTCCTGTTGCTCTGCACTCGGCACCGGGGCTTTTAAAATTCAGTAAGCCTTTGACACATCGGATGTAGGTCTGTGGAGGCAGGATAGGTGAGCAGTTTTGTATTTTTTTAATTATTTTTTTACCCTCTTTCCAGCCATCTTTAAATTTGTCACCATTTTAATGGATTTATACAAATCGAATCCCCCAAAAATTGTTTTTCAGAGAATCTGATTTTTTTGTAAAAACTGTTAAGGGCATCTTTTCGTAGCACACTTTTCTTTGTAGTCACAGCCAAGGCTGAATTTGGAACTTGTTCTGACAGGTGTGGCTTTAGGGCTTAGATACCGCTGCAGCAGCTTCAGGTTTAGGGTTGCTGATGCAGCTACAAGGTTTAGATACCTCTTCAAAATTCAGTTACTGCCAATGCGGCTATAGAGTTCAGGTACCACCTGAGCGGCTTCAAGTCCTGGGTTCTCCGATGTGGCCACAAAGTTCACATATCACCGAAGCGGCTTTAGGGTTCACGTACCATTGAAGCAGCTTCAAAGTAATGTACACACTGTAAAGGAATATGGGAACAGAATCAGGATAAAGGACTAACTTCAATAGATTAGGACAGGGGACCTGGCAACATGCAGTTGCACATACAAGAATTATAGGGAAACTACAGGGGTTGCTCAGACACCTCATTAATGGGGAGGATGCCGTTTATACTACATGTCTCCCAGCTATTGCCTGGTGGCATTTTTTGTGTGCGTACACTGTCCCTTTAGAGTAGGGGAGCACGCAGCTGGGAAGTCACAGACAGCAGGAACCCTGGAGCTCACCACATGGTGGAGACAGTGAGTATGTCGGCATGCCTGTATGGAGGGGGTAGGAGGGACCATGCAGCAGTGCCGGCATTAGTGATGCAGCATGGCCTCCCAATTGGGAATGTATGGAGCAACACTTCTTCTAAAGGGTGCAGATCTCAGTGATTGAACCCCCATTAAAAGGAACATGTCAAGTAAAAAAAATGCTATTAACCTGCAGATATTGGGTTAAGGGTTAATCTGCAGGTTAATAGCGTTCTAAAGCTGCTCGATGCCTTCACTAAGAGCCCTGCTGCTGGAAGAAAATTAACTTGATTCCTCCTGGCAGGCTTTTTCTTTCAGTCATAGGGGTGGAGAGGCACAGCTTTCACCACTCAGTGCATAGAAAGCGTTGGCTCTAACTGCGCCCCTGCGTTGACTGACAGCTGGCTTTAATGATGAACCTGCTGTCAGTCAGTGCCGAGGAGTGCCTATAGTCACTACTCACTATGCACTAAGCGGTGACTGAAGTCACACCGGCCCACCCCTATGACTGAAATTCTGGTCCTGCCGAGAGGATCATTTCATAGCGGCAGCAGGATGTGCAGATGCTGGGCAGGTTCAGAACACTATAAAGGCTAGTTTCACATTTGCATCTTTGTGTGCATCGCATCGTTTGCAAGTAGAAACGTATGCAAAAACGCATATGCGTTTTTGCATGCGTTTGCGTTTTTTATGCGCATGGGTTTTCTAGGTGTCACATTTCACAGGAGGAAAATCCTTGAAAAATTCTTGAAACAGACTTCACCAATGGGACACCAGTGGGCGTGTGTCATGGGAAGGGGTTGGTTTAAACCAGTGTCTAGACATGTTTACTCATAAAACGCATATGTACGCAAACACAAGCGTACGCCTGCATTCCCATAGACTGTAATGCGTTGTTTCAACGTATTCCGTGCACAAGCGTACACATGCATTTTTTTTACGCCTTTCGGTGGACCCAAAAATGCAACATGTTGCGTCCGGCGCGTCTAGACGCACACCTGGAAAAAACTCATGCGCACGCAAACACAGACGAACGCATGCAAACGCAAAACCATGCGTACGCCATGTTAAACATAGGTACGCATGACGCATGCGCATGGATGCGCACGATGCGCTGCGCACAAAAACGCTAATGTGAAACCAGCCTTAAAAGCGGATTAACCCCATATGTGCAGTTTAATAGCATTTTTTTACATGACAAGTTCCCTTTAATTAATATTTTATTACCTGTGTAATGGAGAGAGGATAATTTGTTTCCACTGGACAACCCCTCTGAAGGGAACGTGTCAACACAAAATGACATATTGTTTAAATCAAGTTTTTATGTTAAAGCAAATCTATTATGTACAAAAATGATATTTACCTGCAGATATGTGTTTATCTGCAAGTAAATAGTGTTAATATGCTGCCGCCTTACAGAAAGCATGGCTACTGGGAAGAATTGAACTAGTTTTCACTGGAGTACTACTTTAAGAATATCCATGCCCAAAAACCTTTTCGATGGCAGTAACGAGAATGCCAGTAATGTAGCTGGAATTTTTAACATCTTTTTGTTTTTACAATGCTGTAATTTATTGCCATTTAGTTTTACTATTATAAAAAAGTTTCTCTGTCTAGCAGACATGGAGATTCTTACCAAGATATGAGGCTTACTGAATATTAAGTTTTAGGTATTAAGTTTTAGGTACTAAGTCAAAATACACACAAGATTTTGTTTCCCAGTAAAAAAACAGCACTCAATATATAAGCAGCATGGGGTCTAAAAAAGCAGCAAACCTAACATTTTTGCTCTAAGAACCTTTGGGTATCTTTTTCAGCTTTTAGTTACAACCTGTTCTTCCTCTTGAGAATACATGAGGAATGAAATATGTACTCAGACCACTATGCAAGGACTTGTCACCCACTCCTGACCTGAACTCAACAGCCTGATATACAGTGGGGAAAATAAGTATTTGTTAATCCATTCAAAGAGAAAAGGTCGCACTCATCGAGATCGAAGTTTCACTGATTTATTGACATATCGTTGAAGCGCTCGAGCAGCGCGAAACGGCTGTTGTCAGCCTTTCTTGCACTCCTTATGTCACTCCCCCGACTTGACATGTTCATGATATGTCAATAAATCAGTGAAACTTCGATCTCGATGAGTGCGACCTTTTCTCTTTGCATGGATTCCCAGGATTGACTGTTTCCAGGTCTGGCACCCGAGATTCCCAGCTGCTGGGCTTCTGTATGCCGCACATCATTTGAAGTCACACGGTAACAGCGGTGCCGTCCGCTTTTTATCTTGATTTTTGTGATTTAATAAGTATTTGTTACACCGCCGATTTTGCAAATTTTCCCACCTACAAAGAATGAAGAGGTCTGTAATTTGTATCGTAGGTACACTTCAACTGTGAGTAACAGAATCTTAAAAAAAAATCCAGAAAATCACATTCCCAATACCCAATCAAGGTAGCAAAACTTTGAATGGGTATCAACTGTCAAAGCCTCCCCATCCTCTATCCATAGTAGTCACTAATTGAGTCTTACTTTTGATGGAAATTTCTCCCCTTAGCTATTGAGTTCTATAGCGCTGCTATGCCTTCTATAGTTATGAACAGGGGAGAGCTTTTCAGAGTAAACCTTTTGTTTTTATTTCTCTATACCACTTTTATTAGATGCAACGTGAACATAGGGGTGCACACATTTTCGAGGATGGGCTTTCCTGCGGCCTTTGCGTTTTACACGCTTCTACTTGCTCTACTCAACTCAAATAGTTGTTTTAACATTTTTTCAATAAAGAAAAAAATTCTTAATAGGCTTTCCACTGTATTTTTTAAAATGTCTTAACAGCCTTAAATATTTTACTGAAATGTCTCTATTTTTATGCATTTGAAGCTTATAATACTTAAACTGAGAATTCGTGATAGACGCTAATTAATTTAGCAACTAAAGACATATAACCTGATTATGGCACAAATTGGTATTTTGCTTTCTTTAGCATCTGAACTCATTTTTTTTACCTTTTCTAGAGCAATGACATTTCATTTGTTTGGAGAATCAGCAAATTTAGTGAAAAGTCCCTAGTGAGAAATGACATCAAAATCCAAGCAAGCTTTCAGATCGTCTGTCTTTGTGAATTAACTTGAAACTCTGTAGCATGAGATAAAACATCTGGTGTATCATTATAGGGTGTAATTGAAAAGGCATCTAAGAATTCTGTCCTAATCAAGGCATCTTTCTTGAACAGTTTGCATGGCAGCAGTTATAAAAGAAGGCCTGCTGTAGTGGAAGGAGAAAATTACCAAAGCTGAATGACACTGCTACATTTATTGCATCTATCTTAAAAAATGAAACTACAGTTAAGCCATAATAAAAAAAAAGTTTTGATGAGTGATACTGGTGTAAAATCAGGCCAAAATCACACATGTTTAAGGCTAGTATCACACAGATATATTACGGCCAGATTTCAGCATTGTTATCATGGCTGTAATATTTGGACCTACTGCCGTTGAACTGATCAGAACTTAAATCAGGTCACTTCCATATGAAGTTTGGGTAATAAAACTGTAAGACTGTTGCTAAACCGTAGGAAAAAGGCTTGAAGTGCACAATGTCTTGTATTATTACCTTTTTTTTTAAGCCAAGATTAGGCATTAATGGATTAATGGAGGATAAATTCCAAAGTGGGACTAAAAAATGTTTACTACAGGGAAAAATTAATTAAAAAAGCATACTTTCAATTGTTGTCTTCAAAATTAACTAAATGATAAAATTATTATCCCACAATATGAACACTGAAAAAAAATTCCTAGGATAAAATATCAAAATTTTTTTTACAGATCCCAAAACAAGAATAAGAAGTAACTAAAGTCATTAAAAGTTAAATATATAGCCCAAAATGGTGCCAATGAAATATACACAATGTTCCACAAAAATATGGATATAAGAACTATGTCAATTAAAAAATGTAAATGCTGCGGATTTTGAAATATTTTGAATATGGTTACAAAATTATATAGAAATTCCAAAATGTTGTATCCTTAAAGCCCAAACTAAACCACTTGTTAAAGCCACATTCACAGTATTTGGTCAGTATATTACCTCAGTATTTGCAAGCGAAAAACCAGGAGTGGAACAATCAGATGAAAAGTATAATAGAAACACGTCACCACTTCTGGATTTATCACCCACTCATGGTTTTGGCTTACAATTACTGATTAAAAACATATGTGACATGTACAAGTGTGAACAAGTCAGTAAGACACTGCTCACACCACCCAATGGCTGAAACACAAGAGAGCACAAAATGACAAATTTGCAAAAATACTCTGTAGTAAAACATGACAGTAATCAGCAAGTGCTGTATAACAAATACAGGGTATTTAGTCGATACGTTTTTTGCAAAAAATATATACCAAGCTGCTTCACCACATCACGGTAACCCTTCACGAAGCAGTCCCTATCTAATGTACCGTATTTTTCCGACCATAAGACGCACTTTTTTCCCCCAGAATTTTGGGGGAAAGTGGGGGGTGCGTCTTATGGTCGCAATACACGGTATAACCTGGTGGCTGGTGGCAGCGGGCGGGGCTCTGCGGTGCGGTGGTGGCAGCGGGCGGCGCTCTGCGGTGCGGTGGTGGCAGCGGGCTGTGCTCCGGTGCAGGGGCCGCGGCTCCGCCGGCATTTCTTCGCAGACCGGAGGCCCCCGCAGTTCCCTTGCTGGCCGCCGCCATGTTGTGGTGGCCTCCGGGAGCATGGACGCCGGAAAGATGGCCGCTGGTCCGGGGACGGCGCATGCGCAGCTTCAGATCTCGTCCCGAGATCTCGGGGTTACGAGATCTCGTTGCCGAGATTTGAATCTCGTCCCCCAAGATCTCGGGACAGGATCTGATCCCGCGCATGCGCCGTCCCCGGACCGGAGGCCATCTTTCCGGCGTCCATGCTCCCGGAGGCCACCGCAACATGGCGACGGCCAGCAAGGGAACTGCGGGGGGCCTCCGGGCTGCGAAGAAATGCCGGCGGAGCCGCGGCCCCAGCACCGGAGCACAGCCCGCTGCCACCACCGCACCGCAGAGCGCCGCCCGCTGCCACCACCGCAGAGCCCACCTGCCCCAGCCCCAGCACTGCTGCCCCTGCCCCAGCGCAGCTGCCCCTGCCCCAGCACTGCTGCCCCTGCCCCAGCACAGCTGCCACCACCGCAGAGCCCACCTGCCCCAGCACAGCTGCCTCTGCCTCAGCACTGCTGCCCCAGCCCCAGCACAGCTGCCCCTGCCCCAGCATAGCTGCCCCTGCCTCAGCACTGCTGTCCCAGCACAGCTGCCCCTGCCCCAGCACTGCTGCCCCTGCCCCAGCACAGCTGCCCCTGCCCCAGCACAGCTGCCACCACCGCAGAGCCCACCTGCCCCAGCACTACTGCCCCTGCCCCAGCACAGCTGCCCCTGCCCCAGCACTGCTGCCCCAGCACAGCTGCCCCTGCCCCAGCACAGCTGCCACCACCGCAGAGCCCACCTGCCCCAGCACTGCTGCCCCAACCCCAGCACAGCTGCCCCTGCCCCAGCACAGCTGCCCCAGCCCCAGCACAGCTGCCCCTACCCCAGCGCAGCTGCCCCTACCCCAGCGCAGCTGCCCCAGCACAACCAACCTGCCCCAGCACAGAGCCGCCACCACACGAGCCTGGACCACTGAATGACCCCTGTGACTACTTCTCCACCTGTGCCGGATCCCTTCCCATGTAAGCTGAATTCGGACTGTAAGACGGACCCCCATTTGACACATTATTTTTTTTTTCCCTATTTTCCTACTGAAAATGGTGCGTCTTATGGTCCGGTGCGTCTTATAGTCCGAAAAATACGGTATTTAAAACCTGAACATGTGAACAGTGTCTAAATGAACAGGATACAGACAGGTGCCTCCTAGCATATGGGCTTGTGGTGTAAGACAGCTCATTTATGTGCATGTCACACAAGAGAGGGGTGGGGTCTCCCAAACCATGCTGAGCACGGAAAAAACGGATTAAAAACAAGTCGGTAAGACACTGCTCACACCTCCCAATGGCTGAAACACAAGAGAACACAATATGACAAATTTGCAAAAATACTCTGTAGTAAAACATGACAGTAATCAGCAAGTGCTGTATAACAAATACAGGGTATTTAGTCGATACATTTTTTGCAAAAAATATATACCAAGCTGCTTCACCACGTCACGGTAACCCTTCACGAAGCAGTCCCTATCTAATGTATTTAAAACCTGAACATGTGAACAGTGTCTAAATGAACAGGATACAGACAGGCGCCTCCTAGCATATGGGCTTGTGGTGTAAGACAGCTCATTTATGTGCATGTCACTAGAGAGGGGTGGGGTCTCCCAAATCATGCTGAGCACGAAAAAACAGAATAAAAACATATGTGACATGCACAAGTGTGAACAAGTCGGTAAGACACTGCTCACACCACCCAATGGCTGAAACACAAGAGAACACAAAATGACAAATTTGCAAAAATACTCTAGTAAAATATGACAGTAATCAGCAAGTGCTGTATAACAAATACAGGGTATTTAGTCGATACATTTTTTGCAAAAAATATATACCAAGCTGCTTGTAAAATACTGGCCAAATACTGATCATGTGAATGTGGCCTAAAGAGATAAAATATCTGTAACAACCCTGCCGGCATCACTGCATGGTCTCCCATCCCCCACACACCAACTTACTCACTGCTCCAGGCCTTGCTGTGTGTTCTGTCTGCTGCCAGCTCCATGCTGTGTGCCTCTTGCTTCCTGTCTGCTCTCTGCATGCTTCCTGTCTGTGTGCATAGGGGGGTGGCGCCAGAACTCTCTGGTTCTTATGGAATCAGGGTGCACCTGTCTAATGTGTCCCTGGCCAATCACTAAGAGGCCTCTAGTATTTAGGGCAGCTCCACCTGTTGGTAGCTGCCTGTGCAAAGCCTTAACTCAGTTAGTGTCTTGCTTCTGAGTTGCCAGGTCCTGTCCTATGTTTCGCCTTCTCTGGAGGCTAGATTTCTAGTTCTGTGTCTGTGCCTGTCTGTCCGCCCTCTAGGAGGCCGAATATCCTTGTCTCTGTGTCCTTGTTCCTTGCCTTGTCTAGTACTTCTCTGTCCGCCCTCCAGGAGACCCTTAACCCCTATACAGGGATCTGGAATTGTAGCAAGGCCCAGGGGGTGGCTGTCTAAAAGCAGTGTGTCAGAGCAGGACGGTCGCCAATAGGGAAGAAGGTAGGGAGCCAAAAAGCATAGTCAGAAACCAGGACCAGGCCAGATGGCGATGCACCAACCCCTCCATGACCAACCGAGGAGTGGAGCCTGTGTCCATCAGATGCCTGCGCAGGAGTCCCTTCTCTGTCGCCGCTATCACTCGGGGGCGAACCACAGCACCTCCCAGTGGCCGAGACAGGAACAGCAGACCCCGAGTCTGACGGCGATGTGACAGTCCGGCGCCTCCTAGTGGCCGAGGCCGGGACAGCAGGCCCCGAGTCTGACGGCGACGTGACAGTCCATCGCCTCCTGGTGGCCGAGGCCGGGACAGCAGGCCCCAAGTCTGACGGCGATGTGACAGTACCCCCCCTCTAAGAGGGGCCTCCGGACCCTCAAAACCCGGTTTGTCAGGATGAAGAAGATGAGATCTCCTAATTAATGCATTGGCATGAATGCTCCCCACGGGGACCCAGGACCTTTCCTCCGGGCCATAGCCCTTCCAGTGTACAAGATACTGTATGGAGCATCTCACAAGGCGGGAGTCAAGGATATTCTGGACTTCATACTCCAAGGTCCCCCTGACCGAAACAGGAGGAGGAAGGGACTGGACAGGGTGAATTGGGGAGCGATACAGCTTGAGGAGAGACTTGTGGAACACGTTGGGCAAATTAAATGACTGAGGAAGTTTTAAACGGAAGGCTACATGGTTAATCACCTCTATAATTTCGTATGGGCCAATAAATCTGGGACCCAGTTTGGCAGATGGCACTTTAAGCTTGATGTTTTTGGTAGAGAGCCAAACCTTGTCTTCAACTCCGACGTGCGGCCCCTTAGATCGCTGTCTGTTCACAGCCAAAGCCTGTCTAACCTGGGCCCCTTTCAAGTTCGAGTTTACCTCAGACCAAATCGTTTTTAAGCGATGTATATTTTTCTCTACCCCAGGGAGCTCCGACATCCTGGCCGAGAACGAACCAAAGCGCGGATGCAGTCCATGGTTGCAGAAAAAGGGGGTAGTCTTAATGGAGTCCTGGTAGTGATTATTTAGGGCAAACTCAGCTAGTGGCAGATGTTCCACCCAATCGGATTGATGTTCTGACACATAACAGCGGAGGTATTACTCCAGAGCCTGGTTGATACGCTTGGTTTGACCATTGGTTTCGGGGTGGTAGGCAGAGGAAAAGGACAACTCAATCCCAATGCGTTTGCAGAATGCCCTCCAGAATTTTGAGACGAACTGGGTACCTCTGTTGGACACAATATTCACCGGAGCACCGTGAAGACGTACAACATGCACAATGAACAGTTTACTCAAGGTTTTGAAGTTAGGTGACCCAGACAGGGGGACAAAATGACACTGTTTGCTGAACCTGTCCACCACCACCCAGATACACGTTTTCCCATCTGAGGGCCGCAGGTCTGTAATGAAGTCCATGGAGATGTGGGTCCATGGACTCTCAGTGGTGGGCAAGGACTGGAGCCAGCCGGCAGGGGGAGTATGGGGGGACTTGGCGCGGGCACAGACTTCACATGCCAGCACATAGTCTTTACAGTCCTTAACCACCGTTGGCCACCAAAAGTTCCTAGTTACCAGTCTGGTGTTATTATTGAGACCAGGCTGACCTCCCAGAACAGAGTCATGCGATTCTTTAAGAACTTGTAGGTGAAAAGTAGCCGGGACGAACAATTTTTGGGGGGGCGTAGTGTCAGGAGCTTGTTCTGGGGACCTACGGATCTCCAGAAGGTCCAAAGACACTGCCGACACAACGATCCCATTGGCCAATATCGGGACTGGCTCACAGTCCTCAGCTTGTGAGGGGCAAAAACTGCGAGAGAGGGCATCGGCCCTCACATTTTTAGTACCAGGGCGAAAGGTGATTAAAAAATCAAACCTAGAGAAGAACAAGGCCCACCTTGCCTGTCTAGGAATTAGTCTTTTAGCTGCCTCCAGGTAGGTCAGGTTCTTGTGATCAGTAATTACAGTGATCTTATGTTTGGCGCCTTCGAGGAAGTGGCGCCATTCCTCGAAGGCCCATTTGATTGCCAATAATTCCTGATTACCTATATCATAGTTTTTCTCAGTGGCAGAGAATTTGCGGGAAATAAAGCACATGGGCGAAGCTGAGTGAGGGATGCAGTGCCTTGCGACAGCACTGCTCCCACTCAGACCTCAGAGGCATCTACTTCTACAATGAATGGGTGGTCCAGATCAGGCTGAACCAAAACCGGGTTGGCCACAAAGCACTCTTTTAGCGTAGAAAATGCCTGAATTGCCTCAGGGTTCCAATTGGCCATGTCTGCCCCTTTCCGGGTCAAATCCGTGAGTGGTTTGGCAATTTCTGAGAAACCTCTGATGAACTTGCGGTAGTACATTAATTAGCAAACCCTAAAAATTGCTGCAGCGCTTTTAGCGATTTGGGTTGCACCCAAGCTTTAATAGGTTGGATCTTGGCAGGATCCATGCGGAACCCTTTGCCTGAGACCATGTACCCTAAAAACTGTACCTCCTCAGCAAAAAAAACACATTTCTCCAGTTTAGCAAACAAGGAGTGTTCTCGCAGTCTCTGCAGCACAGAACAGACGTCTTGAGCGTGTGTCACAGGGTCAGCAGAGTAAATCAAAAAGTCATCTAAATACACGATGACATACACCCCACAAATATCTCTGAAAATATCATTAACAAAGTTCTGAAACACGGCAGGTGCGTTACTGAGTCCGAACGGCATTACAGGGTACTCAAAATGGCCAAGAGGTGTATTAAACGCGGTTTTCCACTCATCACCGTCTCTTATGCGGACCAGATTATATGCCCCCGGAGGTCAAGTTTAGAAAACCAACGGGCTCCCGTTAACTGATTAAAATGATCAGGGATGCGTGGAAGCGGATACTGGTTCTTTATAGTGATTGCGTTTAATTCCCGGTAATCAATGTAGGGTTTGAGACCACCATCTTTCTTCTCTACAAAGAAGAACCCGGCTCCAACTGGTGAAATGGATGGTCTAATAAACCCTTTTTTTAAGCTGTCTGCTATATAGTCATTCATGGCCTGACGCTCTGGACCGGAGAGATTAAATATTCTCCCTTTTGGGAGACGGGCATCCGGAATCAGGTCTATAGGGCAATCATACTCTCTGTGAGGGGGTAGCTTCTCAGATTCTACAATAGAAAAGACATCCTCATAGTCTCTGAAAGCAAACGGTATGAGGGGGTTTTTAACCTTAACTTGGTTTACTGCTTATGATATGCAGTTATCCTGACACTGCAAACTCCTGCGTATAACATCACCCAGGTGCCAGTCGATGACAGGATTGTGCTGGCATAACCACGGCATCCCCAAAATAACTGCAGAAGATAAATTATCCATCACAAAAAATGAAATAAGCTCGGCACATAATGCTCCCACAGACATAGCAATTTTGGCAGTAACAAATTTAACCCCCTCCTGAATAATAGATGTGCCATTAATAGCAATGGTTTTAATAGGGACATTAAGTTTTAGTAGCGGTACACCAAGATTCCTAGCAGCCATAGAATCCATAAAATTTCCTTCAGATCCACAATCCACATAAGCTTTTAAACACAGAGATTTCTGACCAAATGAAAGAGAGATAGGTAATAAAACTTTAGCCGCATCTGCGGGCAGTACCTGAGCCCCTGGGCAACCATGGCCAGAGCTGCCCAGGGGCCGATGTCCCAGGAGTATGGATCTCTGACGTTCAGCTTTCTCCCTGAAGTCTCCAGACTGCAGCATGCTTGTGCAGGAAAATGAGAGTGATCCTCCAGGCTGTGCACTGAAGCAAGTAACAGGTGTTCAAGCCAAAAATCAGCTCAGGCAGGAGAAAGAAGGAAAAAAAAGTTCAGGTTTTTTTAGGGCCGGATATAATGTGACGTCCGTCCGCAGATCTGGACTGCACTAGGGATAGCACCCCGAGAAACCCCGAGACCCTTAACCCCTATACAGGGATCTGGATTTGTAGCAAGGCCCAGGGGGTGGCTGTCTAGAAGCAGTGCGCCAGGGCAGGACGGTCACCAATAGGGAAGAAGGCAGGGAGCCAAAAAGCGTAGTCAGAAACTGGGCGAGCAGCGGAGGTACAGAAACGGCAGGCAGTGGCAGAGTCGAGAGTCCAGGCCAAGGTCACAAAACGGAAGGGCGGTAAAGGTACAAAAACGGCAGGCAGTAGCAGAGTCGAATATTCAGGCCAAGGTCACAAACCGGGAGAATAGCAGAGGTACAAAATCGTCAGGCAGTAGAGGGGTCAGAAATCCAGGCTGAGGTCAGAGTCAAACAATAGTAAATCACACAGTAGCACATAGGGGACCAAGAATATATCCGGCGACTTGCAAGACCAGTCCCAAGGTATTTGAGGGATCAAGTCGTCCCTCACAGGCTCCTGGACTGATGATGTCATCAGGACTGCCCCCAGGACCAGGCCAGATGGCGATGCACCAACCCCTCCATGACAAACCGAGGAGCGGAGCCTGCGTCTATCAGATGCCTGCGCAGGAGCCCTTTCTCAGTCGCTGCCATCACTCGGGGGCGATCTACGGCACCTCCCAGTGGCCGAGGCAGGAACAGCAGGCCCGGAGTCTGACGGTGATGTGACAGTCCGGCGCCTCCTAGTGGCCGAGGCCGGGACAGCAGGACCCGAGTCTGACGGCGATGTGACAGTCCGGCGCCTCCTAGTGGCTGAGGCCGGGACAGCAGGCCCCGAGTCTGACGGCGATGTGACACTTGCCTTGCCTTGCATTTGTCCTCTCTGCCCACCAGGAGGCAGTATATCCGGCTCCCTGTGTCTTTGTTCCTGTACCTTGTCTAGTACCTTTACCTTGTCTGAACTTAGTCCTACCTCTGCCTGTGCTCCGTACTCTGGTGACTCTGCCTGCGCTCCATACTCTTGCGGCTTGGTCCGTGCTCTGTACTCTCGTGACTCTGCCTGTGCTCCGCACTCTTGCGGCTCTGCCTGTGCTCTGCACTCTTGTGGCTCTGCCTGTACTCGGCACTCTTGCGGCTCTGCCTGTACTCCACACTCTTGAGGCTCTGCCTTTACTGCGCACTCTTGTGGCTCTGCCTGCTCCGCATTCTTGTGGCTCTGCTTGTGCTCCGCACTCTTGCGGCTCTGCTTATGCTCCTCACTCTTGCGACTCTGCTTGTACTCTGCCCTCTTGCAGCTCTGCTTGTGCTCCACACTCTTGCGGCTCTGCTTGTGCTCTGCACTCTTGCAGCTCTGCTTGTGCTCCGCAATCTTGCGGCTCTGCTTGTGCTCCACACTCCTGCGGCTCTGCTTTGTCCTGCTTTGTTCTGCTTCTGCTGCTGCAGAACCTCTTGCTGCTAACTGCAGCTCCTCACCACTGTCCTCCTGTGTGAACAGGTCTCTACCTGTTCCCTCATATACCATTCCTTCCTGCCAGTACCAGTACCTGCACCTGCTGTGTGAACAGGTCTCTACCTGTTCCTTCATACACCATTCCTTCCTGCCAGTACCAGTACCTGTACCTGCTGTGTGAACAGGCCTCTGCTAGTCCCATACACCTCTCCTTCCTGCCCATGTCCCTGTGTCTCAGCCGTGCCCGCCTGCCAGTGTCTCAGCCGTGCCCGCCTGCCAGTGTCTCAGCCGTGCCCCCTGCCAGTGTCTCAGCCGTGCCTGCCAGAGTACCAGCCGTGCCTGCTGTGCTCACCTGCCTGTCAGTTGCACCTGTCCTAGCGTCCTGTTCCCCAGTGGGATCAGCATCCACAGCCAGACACCACCCTTGAGTGGCACCTGGCAGCTACCTGCTGCACAAGCCTGACCTCACCATCAGAGGCTCCAGTGAAGACCGAGATAGCTATCTTAGTCATGCTCCTTCCAGGGTAGTCTGGTTTGTGGCACAGTGGGGCCACAACCCCCTCGCTCGTGCCAACCTGCCAAGGAGCGGGCGTTACAATATCCTTGTATTGAGTGATAATTGAGTGGCTATATTTTAACTGAATTCAACTGTGTGTGCAATGACCTTATCTTATGTAATCCTAGTTTTGTAACATATTTTTCAGTTACCCTCTTTGAACCATGAAGTACATCACTTTTTGCTTTGTAACTGTAACTTTTATTTATTTACATCTCATGACCTTTACCATTGCAGGTAAAAACTTTTAAAATTGAATCACAGTCTGCACTTCTAAGTATAGAAGACTTTTGTCTACATTAAGATCTAAATAGTATTCTTCTTTACAGGCATATCGCACAGGTACATAGACATGCTTCTTTTGGTCTGTCTAAATATTCTATTAAACAACCACATATTGACAGAAAAGTGACTGAACAACAGTCATTTAATGATGCAAATTGAGTGGGGTAAACCAGCTCTTAAGCTTGGCAAATTGGCACTTAAAAAACTACAGCTCATCTAGCAAAAGTGCAAAACCTTACATAACGAAACACTTAACAATATAAAAAAAGTTATAACTGTTACAATCATGAATGAATGAACCAAAAATAATAATTTTAAAAAAATACATATACAAATAGCTTTCCATTCACCTTTCTGACCCCCCCCTGCTCCTCACCATTCCTGTCCGATCCTGATTGTATGTTATCACTTTTAGGAGTGTTGAATCCCCTGGCCTTTTCATGCTTGGTCTTGACTTCCAGTTATGATAAGACAAGGGACGGTTCCGCATATGTACATGTAAGGTCCTTAGAATCGATTTATTTTCAACCTTGAAGTCTCTTTTTGGAACATACTTTACAGACAATGTTGGAATACTGCATAAATATCCTTATATAATGCCATTAACTTTAACTCTGTAGAACTTTAAGGAATAATTTAATTCTCCATGGTTTCTCATCAGCGTATTATAGAGTAAGTTAATTGGCAGTCTATCGTTTGTGAACTGCTTCAATAAATCAGGGTTCAGTCTGACATCATAGAATTTGGATCTCCCTTGTCAGCTCTTGAGGAGGCCTAATATCTTACATGGATAACAGAAGCCATTCTAAAGAAGGGGGCTGGGGAGGGCACAGCCTGTGAGGAAGCCCCCCCATGACTGCAATGGGCGGGCAAGTTTTTAAACTTGTTTTGGCTGGCATGGCATGAATGGCTGGGAGGGGGTCAGGGGAGGAGTTCGGGGTGAGGGCAGTCTGGGCAGTGGGGAGAAAGTGCGGGAAAAGCCACATTTGTCATCTGGGAGCAGAGGATTGAAGACCCACCTTGTAGCCCACGAAGAGGATGGAGTCCGTGGATGCGCTGATGTCCAGGCTCCACGACGTGGCCCGATCCAGCAGGGGAGGATGGCTCCAGACCCAGCTGTCCTCCCTCAGGGCGGCGGATGAACCGGGAACCAGCCAGCGAGGGAGAAGGACGCAGCCCCCTGAAAGGTTGTCACCGGAGGTGACTGTGCGCAGCAGGTGCCGGCTGCGGAGCCCCTCCGGGGACCCTGCGGGTGGCGCAATTACCGGGGCAGCTTCTCTCCTTAGTGCCCATCCCGGCAGGAATCCGTGCAGCCGGCCTGCGGGCGCAATCAGGCAGAGAGCAGGAGCCTCAGGTCTTACCGGAAATGAGGATGTCGTGGGCGGGAGCTGAAGTACCGCGGGATGCGGCGGCGCCAAGCTGGCCCCCAGGAGCAGAGCAGGCCGCGGCAGGCCTGCGTCTCAACGGCAAGGCGGGCAGCGGGCGGAGGCGGCGACGGTGAGGACGCCGGCAGCGGGTACCACGGCGGGTGCTCCCGGGGATGTAGCGCAGCGGGCACGAGGGGGCAGTTTGAGGACGTCCCGCCTGGCCCCAGCCCTGCATGCAGGTCAGGGAGAGTGGCGGGCAGCCACGAGCAGCTGTCTGGCAGGCGGCTGGAGGGGCTACGGACCAGACAGGCCGGTCCGGGTCTAGGGATTGTCACAGGTCCCGCTCAGGCGGGAGTCCCATGGAGCGCCAGGAGTCACATGCTCAGGTCCCCTGGTGACGAGGAGGCTAGGGGCGTGGGGCATGAGCAGCGGTGCGAATGTCAGGATTACGGTGGAAGTCGGGATTCTGGATATTCGGCTGGCGGGGACACAGCACCCGCGCAGCTATGTGAGTATGGCTCCATGTCGTGTCTGTTGCCCGCAGGGGCTGTATTGCAGGAGGTTGGGGGTAGGCTGGGGGATAGTAGGGAGCAGAGAGGGCGTAGTGGGCCTAGCAGGTCTGAAGTACCCAGGCTGAGGGATATTTTGGATAATATGTCACAAATATTGAGGAGGCTGGAGGGGGGTAATTGGGGAGGCAGCCCCATCTCTGGTGGGGGCATGGTTAGTGGGTTGCGGGTCCAGTACTCAGACAGAAGGAGAGGCGTTACGAGTCGAGTACGACGGAGGAGCATCGGCGGGGGTATCGGTGTCGGTGCAGACTGAGACGGACAAGGGAGATAAGATAAAGCTGGATGATAGGGCTAAGGGAGAGGTTTATGTATGCTTTGAGGGGCCTTTGGGTGCTCATTTAAAGAAAGGTAAAGGAAAAGATCTGGCGGGACGAGTATGTTCCATTTGAAAAATTTAACCTGGATAAGGGGAAGAAGGACGATAGTAAAAAAGAGGAGGAGGAAAAGAGGAGGGCGGCTGACTCCACAGACATTTGTAAACTGGATGCAGGCATTCGCCATTTTGGCAACTGTCATAGGTGAAAAATCTCCAGATAATTGTTCTGGCCTTTTTTGTTATCTAGATGTTATTGGGGAAGCGCATCGTATTTATGGGGGGCAGGGGTGGCTGCGATACGACAAGCAGTTTAGACAGAGGAAGGCGTTGCGGGCAGAGATAAAATGGGATCAGAAGGATATCGGGTTGTGGCTAAAGGTGATGGCTCCAGTGAGGTATGGGCAGTCCTTTCACGGGAGCGGGGGCAGCGGCAGTCAGCAAACAGGACACAGAAGTGGCGGGCAGCCGACCCAGGGAGGAAAGGAAAAGTCGGGAACGTGCTGGCAATTTAATGATGGGCAGTGTAAGTACGGGAACAGCTGCAAGTTCAAGCACGTATGCTCCCACTGCAATGGTAGCTCCCACGGGGCTTCAAAATGTTTCAAAAAAGGGAAAGGCAAGCCATATGTGGGTGCCGGTCAAGGGGGAGAACCCGGTGAGAATTCAAGAGATGGCCCCCTTTCTAAATAGGTACCCGGCTCGGGTAGAGGCCAATGTTATTTGGAATGGCTTTGTTGAAGACTTCAGGATCCCACCTCCCGGCCACGTGGTTTCTTTCTCGGTTAAAAATTTGCGGTCGGCAGCGATGCATGCGGAGGTGATGGATGCAAAGTTGAAAAAGGAAGTGGAATTGGGCAGGATGGCTGGTCCGTTCCCCACGGCTCCAGTAGCGGGTTTGATTGTTTCCCCGTTGGGGGTAGTGCCAAAGAAGGAGCCAAACAAGTTTCGTTTGATTCAGCATTTATCATATCCTAAATGTTTGTCAGTCAATGACGGTATTGATAAAGAGTTGTGTTCGGTGGAGTATACCTCCTTTGATACGGCCATGCGTTGGGTGCGACGTTATGGTTCAGGGGCTCTATTAGCGAAGACAGACATTGAATCCGCTTTTCGTTTATTGCCAGTTCATGCAGAGAGTATCCCGCTTTTGGGTTGTTTTTGGAACGGAGATTTCTACCTCGATAGGTGTTTGCCAATGGGTTGCGCAATTTCTTGTTCACTTTTCGAGATGTTTAGCACTTTTCTGGAGTGGGTGGTAAGGGATGTTGCAAGCGTGCAATCTATCATTCATTATCTGGATGATTTTCTTTTCATCGGTCCCCCGGATTCACCGTTGTGTAGGAACGTGTTGGCAGCCATGGTTTGGGTGGCGGAGCATTTTGGGGTGCCGCTGGCATCGGAGAAGACTGAAGGCCCTAACACCGTTATTAGTTTTTTGGGCATAGTTGTCGATTCAGAGAAGATGGAGTGTTGTTTACCAGAGGACAAATTGTCATTGTTGAAACAAGAAGTTGATAGGATTGCGAAGTTGCGGAAAGTGACCCTGAGGGAGTTGCAATCCTTATTGGGGAGATTGAACTTTGCTTGTAGGATCATGCCCATGGGTCGCAGGAGTGAAGGCTCCGCACCACTATGTTCGTTTGACTAAGGAGCATAGGGAGGACTTGATGGTTTGGCAGCGTTTTTTTGCGGAATTACAACGGTCGTTCGTTGATGCAGGAGGAGACATTGAGCAATTTTGACTTTGAGATCTATACGGACGCAGCAAGCAGCTCTGGTTGGTTACGGCGCCTACTGTAGGGGGAAGTGGAGCGTGGGGCAGTGGCCGCAAGCATGGAAGTTGTTGGGCCTTACAAAAAACTTGGCATTGTTGGAATTGTTTCCCATTGTGGTAGCCGTTTCGGTGTGGGGTCCTATGTTCGCGAATCGGAGGGTGCGTTTTCATTGCGACAACGCGAGTGTAGTGGCGGTGATTAACAGCTTGTCAGCCTCATCTCCCCCTGTGATCAGATTGGTTAGGGTTTTGGTTATTCGATGTCAGGAGTTGAATGTAGGGATTTCTGCAGTGCATGTACCCGGTGTTACAAATTCTATAGCAGATTCTTTGTCTCGTTTTCAGTGGGGGCGTTTTCGAGAGTTGGTGCCATAAGTAGATGCCTCGGGCATGGAATGCCCTTCTTATCTGTGGCGAGTGATTACGGAAGAGCGGGAAGACTGATTCTGGAATCGGTATCGCACCAGACCTGGTCGGCCTACGAATCCTCGTGGCGAGTATGGCAGAGTTGGGTGTCGGAATGGGGCAGAGTTGAAAGCGAGGAGGATAGGATGTTGGCAGTATTGTTTTTAGTTGGGAAGGCGGCTGACAGCGGTTGGTCCTCTGCTAAGGTAAACAAGTTCGTAGCGGGTTTGGCTTTCGGTTTCAGACTACAGGGGATGACGGACGTGACAAAGCAATTTTTGGTTAGACAGGCATTGAGGGGGTTTCGCCGGGGTAAAAAATCCTGTGACAAATGGAGGCCTATTTCGTTCAGTACGTTGGAAAGCTTAGGTAGAGTCCTTTGTACTTCAGTTTTTGAGTTGGCATTGTTTAGGTTAGCTTTTTCTTTGGCCTTTTTCGGAGCAATGCACATTGGCGAGGTCGTGTCAGGTAGCAGGGTTTCAGCCGGGGGGGTGTTGGCAGAAGATGTGGAATTTTGGGCGGGGGGCATTGCTTTTTGGATTCGGTGTTCAAAAACTGATCAACTGGGTAGGGGCAGAAGGGTAGTTTTGGGGCGAGTCGTAGGGGCAGTAATGTGCCCACGGAGGTGTTTGGAGTCATATTGGGATGAGTGGGCAGGTAGAATGGGTCCTCTTTTGTGCCATGCGGATGGCACCTATTTGTCTCGTTTTCAGTTCATTGCGGTCTTGAAGAAGGGATTGTCAGAGCTGGGCCTCCCCCCGGAAATGTACGGGTCCCATTCCTTTAGGATCGGGGCTGCGACTGAGGCTGACAGTCTCGGTCTGGGGGCGGAGGTGATCAGGAGAATTGGCAGGTGGAGGTTGGATCATTATTTATTGTATGTTCGACGTTAATTGTCGTTGTTGAATGTTTAGGGATTTGTTTTCTCCATATTTCTGTTATGTTTTTTCACGTGGCGACTAGGGATGGGCGAATCCTGAAATACTCGGAATCGCTAGACTCTAACGAGTCCGACTCGGAAACTCGCTATTCGTTGCGAGTCTAGCGAGTCCAATGTTAATGAATGGGGATGCGAGTATTGCAGCGATTCCTGTGCTGCCATTTTTTTTACTCTTTAGGAATGCATTGTTCCGCTTACTTCCCGCATGTGGCTGTGCACACCATGCGGAAAGTAAGAAGAACAATTGCGGATGGTAACCACGGTCCGGAGGAGAGGAGGAGACTGTCCTCCGGGCTTTGGGTACCATATCCCTGTAAAAAATAGAATTTAAAAATAAAAAATATTGTTATTCTCACCCTCCGGCGTCCCGCGCAGCCTTCCCGCCTCTCCACGCATCCGTTCCCAGTAGTCCTTTGCGAAAATGCCCGCGATGGCGTCCGTTCTCGCGGGATCGCGAAGTCTCGCGGTCATTCGCGCGACATCATCGCGAATTACCGCGAGACATCGCGATCCCGCGAGAACGGACGTCATCGCGGGCATTTTCGCAAAGGACTACTGGGAACAGATGCGTGGAGAGGCGGGAAGGCTGCGCGGGACGCCGGAGGGTGAGAATAACAATATTTTTTTACATTTTATCTTTAACTACTGATGCCGCATAGGCAGCCTCAGTAGTAAAAAGTTGGTCACACTTGTCAAACACTATGTTTGATGAGTGTGACCAACCTGTCAATCAGTTCTCCAAGCGATGCTACAGATCGCTTGGAAAACGCTAGTTTTTCCGCGGGAAAATCGCGGGAATTTAAAATGCGATTTTCCCGCGGAATGGAATTCTGGAATTCTCACGGTAATTTCCGCGAGAGTTCCGGTACATGTGCACTTTGCCTTATTTGCATTGGACTCGTTACTGTGCGAGTAATCGCTTGGAAACTCGCAGAGTACCGACTCCTGCGAGTCCCCTACTACTCGCAGAGTAACGAGTCCTAACGAGTAGATTCGCCCATCCCTAGTGGCGACCCCTTTCTGGCCGGGATATTTGGACACTCGTACGTGTATTGGGGTGCGCTACGAGCTGACGCAAGGCCAGATGGTAGGCAATTGGGCTTTAGGAGGGAGCAGGTTCTGATCCGTTGGTTGGGTTTTCGAGGTATGGTGTGGAGCAGGGTGCTCCCGGAATTAGCTAAGTCCGCTCGCCTGAATAGACCCCCCGACGTTCTTGTCATACATGCAGGGGGTAACGATTTAGGGGGAATTGATTAGGGACATACGTTCTGATTTTCTGAGATTGTGGACGTCTTTCCCGAACGTGTTGACTGTGTGGTCAGACGTGGTACCTAGGAAGAAGTGGAGGCAAGCAAGGTCTTTAAAAGGGATTAACAGGGCGAGGGTGAAATTGAATCGAGCAGTGTCGGGATTTGTGTCTAGGAATGGGGGCATTAGTGTTAGGCATTTTGAGTTGGAGGCGGGTGTCGGTAATTTCTGGTTGGACGACGGGGTTCATTTAAATTCTATTGGAGTTGATCTGTGGGCATTGGCAATACAGGAGGGGATTGAGAGGGCCTTGGTGGCTTTGGGGCACTCACGAGCCTGAGGTGGTCAGGGCTGTTCGTGGTTGGCGAGGGTGGGGTTCTTGGAGTTGACGATGATTGGTCGGGGAAGGATTTGGAAGTAATATTCCCGACAGTTTTCAAATGGTATGGGGGATCTGGCTTTTTGGTTATGGGCTCTGGACGGGGTTTTACCTTGGGAGCTCTGGTGGTTAGTCTCCCAGAATGGGAGTTACGGTGCCCTCGAGCTGGGGATGTACGGCTGAGGGTAACATGGTGGTCAGGTTTTTTACATTGGTTTTTGGCCAAAAGGTTTTTTAGCCAGATCTTTTAGCTCCAAGAACCCTCCCCTCATATTTGCCTTTTGATTAATATATTGATGCTTATTGTTAATGTTTTGTTTGTTGATAAAGTTGGTTGCTGTGTTCAAAAAATTATCCAAAAGAATTCAAATTGTAGTGTGTGTTATTTTAGGAGTGGGGATATCGGAAGGAGTTGGGTAGGTATTGGATAATGGAAAAGGAAAAACTGGAGTTGCCATATGCAGTCATGATTACTTTATTCAGGGGAATCACAGTTTTCTATTCCCAAAATCTTTCTTTCCAGGTAGACCGCGAGACAGCTTATTTTATACTCACCCAAAAAGCAAAAAGAGTACATAACTTATCTATCCAATCTTCATTAAGCTCTCACTAGTACAATTAAAACTGAGTCAAATAGCCAAACATAATCCTCTAAAAGTCTGTGGAATATAGAAATATCACAACTACACTAGCTCCTGACGGAAATGCCTAATTAGGAAGACCATGAACCGTGCATGTAGAGAAGAAAACATGAGGATTTCCTTTAGGCATAGAGAGAAAAACAAATCAAGACATATTGCTGGGAAGGAGTGAAGGTTAAAGATAGGACAGTGCAGGCGGTTTGCAGTTTTACTGATGAACTTGTCTCGGCACAGACCATGATTGAAGTTGGAAGTTGGCATACTGTTACCGGTATGCCGCAAGTCTGGAAGGATTTTGCAGTGATTCACTAGCCATACTTAGCTGTAATAGGAAAGCTGTTTTTATAACTGACTAATCAGTTCTAAGGTCTGATTATGACTCGTCAAGAAGAGGTGAGGAGAATTACAAAAGCAGCAGAAAGAAATCCTCTGGGAAAGCATCAAAGCTGCTTGTCTCGGGCGCAGGTGCCCAGGTTGCAACCATTTACGACTGAAGTAGCAGCAGTAGGAAGTGATCATTTTACAGTTAAGTGCAAAGTGCTTGAATTAAGAGTTACACACCTTGCAGTACAATAAGGTTTAGACATCATTAATGGAGAATACTGTACCTTATGGATTCAAGGTTTAGGTAGTAGAAAATGTTTAAGTTCAAGGCGCATGTCTATAAATCAAGAAATGAAGTAATTGCATTTCCATGACATTTTGTGGCAGAATAATGAACCAGTGCAAGAATCTAATCACCTCTCTATTAGAGGAGACCCATCTGAGATTACATGGGATTTCGTCACTCCTCCCTTATACCACGCAGTTCACTAATTGGCTTTAAAAAATCTATCAAATACACTCCAGATCTTTAGCAGGATATAGAAAAACAAAATGGTTTGGCTTATTGAAGAGAATCTGTCAGCGGGTTTTTGCTACCTCATCTGAGAGCAACGTGATGTAAGGGCTGAGACCCTGATTCCAGCAATGTATCACTTAGTTTACTGGGTGCAGCAGTTGGATACAATTAGAGTTTTTAGATGTAGCATGAAGCAGAGTTCAGAAAGCTAACCCCGCCCACAACAGGCTCCGTATGTACATTGTCTATAGACAGCGCTCATGTGAACACTAGTATTGGCAGTGATAATGTCCTGGTGATAAAACCTTCATTGTACAAAAGTGACAACTGAATTCTATGTTTCAGCCTCTATCGCATGCTGTCTTCAGATTACATAGCAAAAACCTGCTGATGGATTCCCTTTAAGCTATTGAATAGTTTTCAAAACTATAAAAAACATATAAAGGAATAATAAGTCAATTGGCATACAGATGTGCCGACAATATTAGTTACATTGTTTTAAAATACTCCAACCAACAATTTGAATATTTACACATATTAATCATTTGTAATGCATTAAGTATTCATTTTAAGTTTGCTACAACAATTTATAGGGGAATGTATAGCAGAGAAATAATTCTCTAGGTACAGGGGTACAATGGAGAAAGTCATGCTGTGGGCACCACTACAGAACAAATCATTAATTGATGACTTCATTCACTGTGAGGCACCAGTTGTAAGATCTGGACGCCTGTTTCCAACGTTGACTTTGTGACATTTATCAAGTCAAAAGAAAAAGAAAAATCTGGTATGCACATCCAATCTCAGCAAATTGAATGCATTTTTCACTGCTTTGATACTGAATACCGATCCAACGGATATATCATCAATAAATACAGAACAAAGGGTAAGTAATTATACAACCACCAGAATGAAGTGAACCATGAATATATTAAAAATTAATATTTATTGAAAAGATTAAAAAGATATATAAAAAGGCCACATATCCATTATAATGTACACATAAACGTACCCCAAAGCGGGAACAATAACAGACCAAAATTACAGAGCAATATTAAGTGAAATTCAAGAAGTAATCTAACATTTTTACTCTAAGCCGGTCACACATGAAATGTAACAAGAATACCTATTTTTGAACTCACAGTGAGAAATACCCTAAACCAAAGGATTAAATAAGTGCACAATGCATCTATTCTATTAATTTCCCTATAATGATAATATGTATATATTTACAAACAACCCATTGTGACCCCTTATTTAAAAAATGATTCAGGCATATAAGAAACATAATCGATTCTCAGATAGGATCTATATAAAAAAACATGGGTAACATTACCTCTTAAAAGTGATGAAAACAATTGTGCCTGTGGTCTGCTAGTGGCCCCCTGTGCCACAACGCACGTTTTGCCCTTCTGCTTCTTCCAGGGGCATGCCTAACCAGATTAGCGAGGTATTCTTATACTGATGGTGGGACAATAGGCGTGCCAAATTAGTTAGAGTGTGATGTAATGCCCCTAGTCCAAAAAGAACTCAACGGTGCATGCGCCCATCATACTTCTCTGGAAATAAAATAATCTCTTCTGGATATGCATCGGCTGTACCGCATGGTGGAACCATGCCGGTCTCACTAATGGCGCTGTCAGAAGAGCACAGAGGAGTGACAGTATGCGCATGCGCTCCGTCCCATGGACCCAATATACAAGTGGGCAAATCGCCGAAAAGTTCAGAAGAAATAGTACCATCCAAAAAGTGAAGTAAATAAGTGAACAGTGCCCAAATTTGATTTAAAAACAATGATTAATAAATTTTATTGACATTACCATGTAAAAATTGACATAATAGTGAATTATTAAAAAAAATAATATGATGCTGAGACAATAAGTTCTGAAAAGTGTCAGAAAGGAGTCTGAAGCCAACATGCAAAAGGAGTGCACATAATAAAGTGACAATGTTATTCCAGACTCATATAGGACCTGATTAAAGTGACAAGTGCATAAAAGTGCTGCTATTAAGTATCATATAAATAAATAATAATCAAATAACTAAAATGGGTAATGTGCTTCATCATAGTTAATCCATGTTAAACAATAATCAATTACCAATCAATCCCAATATAGATTAATAATCAATCAATAAATATTAATCTTCCTCAATAACACAAATATGCAGATAAAGTGCCAATAACAATATTATATATATATATATATATATATATATATATATATATATATATATTAATGAAACCTAATGAAAGTCAATATCAGATCAGTATAGTGGGACATTCATCGCCCCAATGATCAGCTGTTTGCAGCAAGGGCAGAGGATACACATAAACAGTGTATGGAGTAGAGCACCACCACTCTGTCACACAGGTTAGTGGTTGCTGTCAGGTTCTACAGATCAGCTCTGATTCAAATAATAGCAGCAGATCTGTAATTCCCTTAAGCATCCACAAAATACTGTAATGGAGCGGTGATGTCCCACGTCATGCACTATTTGCTTCCAGCCACCAGCGACACTTCCAACAGCTCATCCGTGGGTGTGACTGATTTTACACCCCCACCAATCTGATATTAACTACCTATCATAGGCATAGGTAAATAATAATGAACAATCATTTTTATTTCTATATGGTCAGCATATTCTGCGCATTTTACATTACAGAGGGGACTTGTACAGACAATAAAGACATTACAGAATAGCTCATACATTAACAGATACCAAAAGGAGTTATGGCCCTGCTCACAAGCTTACAATCTATGAGGAAACAGAAAGGTAGATGATAGAAAGTGCTTGTATTGTGTGGTGAAGCCATTAATATAAAAAATAGAGTGTTCATAAAACGCTGCATGAACCAGTCATCAGACAGTATGTGTACAAGTATAGATAGATAATATCAAAGTGGTAGAAAAATCCTTTAAACTCTTTAATCTCTGGAAGTAGTCTTGATACAAATTTTATTATAAGATGCCACAACAATGGAAAACTAGCAGGTGGATAATACAAATAAAGCATGACCCTACATAGAGGAGTCAGAAATATTTGCTGGAAGCTGATTTTTCACCATTAATTTGTACCAGTATTTGTTAGTATACCATTGTTGGTACACAATTTAATAGCATTATAATCTGTTCCTTTTTTCTAGAGGTTCATGAAAGGTAGAACAATTATAGTTTATTACAGCTCTGAACTGTATTACTTTTAGATTTTGGATACAGGTTCTGTTACTAAGATTCGACAAACTGTGCTTTTGGCAAACTTGTCATAAATCAATAGTACATGCCAATATGAGAAATGTAATATATGTTAGAAGAGAATTCCTCTTCTTTCAACATTTAGGAACCACTTCTTCCCGTCTTCCCCCTGCCTTCGGAAATTACCTTCCACTCAGAAAACCAACTCAAATCTATCTTTCTCAAAACAAGATGGACTGCCAGCACAGTGAGGTGCCTTGTTACACAGACTATATCTGCTGTGGAGGAGGAGAGAGGACGAGAAAACAGACAGTGGGAGACACAGAAAGATGGTGCTTCTAACACCACTGCCTACGTCCCTGCATTGCTTCCCATCTCCCACCATGCAGGATCACCGACGTACTCAAGATCCCAGGCTGGGCAGTGAGCTCCTTGTCCACTGCTTGCTGTGTGCAGTGAACTGCTGGTCCTTTGCTTGCTGTGCATGCTTAAGGCGCCCACGCGTGCAATTCCAGTTTCTTAAAGAGAAAGTGTGTGCTTTCCTGACCTGAGCAATATTATCTTTCAGTGTGTGCACAGCTAAGAAGTTTGCCAGGTCCTGTCCTGTTTCTAATCTTTCCTGAACCTGTTATCCTGGGTCTGAATGCCCAGGACTGTACCCTGAAACCTGTACCTGTATCCGATCTTCTCTCTTGGGGCTGAATACCCAGACCTGAACACTGAACCTGTACCTGTGTCTGTACTTGTCTGAATTAGCACCAACCCCTTAACGTGTTTGTATCTAAGTCTGGATCTTTTCCTAAATTCCCTGTATCTGAAACTGTACTTATCTCTAAAACCTGCAGTGTCTGAACCAGTACCTATCTCTAAAACCTGCAGTGTCTGAACCGGTACCTATCTATAATCTGTTCTTTCTCTGTAGTTTGCGTGTACTCTTGCTACTTCATTGTAAGTACCTTATGTGAGTCTGGCTCTGACTGTCCTGTGTGTATCTGTCCTTGTATTGGTCTTGTGTGAACTTGGTCCTGTCTGTACTGTGTGTACCTGTCCTTGTATTGATCTTGTGTGATTTTGGTCCTGTCTGTCCTGTGTGTACCTGCCCTTGTATTGGTTATGTGTGTACTTGTCCTTACCTGAACCAGTCTTTTCTATGTGAGTCTTCTCCTGTCTGTACTGTTGGAACCTGCAGTTCCTTGTCTGTCTGCATCTTTGATTCCCTGCTTGTCCGCATCTTTGATTCCCTGCTTGTCCGCATCTGCGCTGGTTCCCTTCTAGTCCGCAACTGGGGTTCCTTGCTTTTCCGCATTTGCAGTTCCCTGCCTATTTACATCTGAAGTTCCCTGACTGTCTGCATCTGCAGTTCCCCACCTGTCCACATCTGCGGTTCTTGCTTCTCCGCATCTGTGGCGCCCTGCCTGTTTGCATCTGCGGATTGTTGTCTATCCGCACCTGCAATTCCTTGTCTGTCCAGTCTGAACTAGGTCCTACCCGTTCCTGTATTCCAGTCATACCTGCCATTGACCCAGACCTTCCTGAAGCAGTTCCTGTCTGTTCAATCTGAACTGGGTCCTACAGGAACTGGTCCTACCTGTTCCTGTATTCCAGTCCCCTGCCAGAGACCCAGCTCTCACTGAAGCTATTCCTGTCCGTCCAGTCTGAACTGAGTCCTACCTCTGCCTGTATATCTGCTGAGCCTGCAAGCACCTGCCTGCCAGTGTATCAGCCATGCCTGCCTGCACTTGACTGTGTAACAGCCGTGACCACCAGCAATTGCCTACCCATATATCAGCCTTGTCTGCCTGCCTACCAGTGTGTTAGCTGTACCTGCCTGCCTGCCAGTATCTCATCTGTGTCTGCCTGCCTGCTAGTATCTCAGCTATGCCCACCAGCCTGTCAATATCTCAGCCATGCCCGCCCATCTGCCTATATGTCTTCCGTGCCTGCTTGCACTTGTCTGTATATTAGTTGTGCCCAGTCTGCGTACCAGCTGTGGCTGCCAGTATCTGTCTGTGAATCAGCTGTGCCAAACAGTATGCGTACAGTACTTCCCTGCACCTGCTGTTACAGTGTCTTGTCCCTTTGGAAGTCAACTGCTATTGCCTGACACCGCCCTGGAGTGGTACCTGGCAGCTACCTGTTGTACAAGCCTTACCTCACCAGTAGAGGCTCACCAAGGTAGCTGCTTAGTCATGCCCCTCCGGGACAAGTCTGGTCTGAGCGTAACAGTGCTGATCTGTTTGACAATTCTTTTGGTTTACTACAGAGTTAATTCATATCTACACAGTTCTGGACTGCTGTATAACGTTTGCTGCTGCTGCTCTTCATGAGCTAAGGAATGATGAGCAGGAATCCCTATTTGTGTGCTATGATGTCTTACCTTTGACTCTGCAAAAACTCTTACTGTTTCTCTTATTCATTCTCGTCTTGACTATTGTAACTCTCTTCTAATCGGTCTCCCTCTTACCAAACTCTCCCTCCTCCAATCTGTCTTGAATGCTGCAGCCAGGATCATATTCCTCACCAATCGTTACACTGATGCCTCTACCTTGTGCCAGTCATTACACTGGCTACCCATCCACTCCAGAATTCAGTATAAACTTATTACCCTCACTCACAAAGCCCTCCATGGCTCAGCACCACCCTACATCTCCTCCCTTGTTTCAGTATACCACCCTACCCGCGCCCTCCGTTCTGCTGATGACCTGAGATTAGCATCCTCAATAGTCAGAACCTCCCACTCCCGTCTCCAAGACTTTACACGTGCCGCACCAATTCTTTGGAATGCACTTCCCAGGTCAATACGATTAGTCCCCAATCCCCACAATTTTAAGCGTGTCCTGAAAATGCATTTATTCAGACTGGCCTACCACCCCAACACATTAACCTAATCTATCCCTGTGTGGCAGAGCCAAAAGTTTTACCATAACCAGGTTCCCCGCATCATGTTCCCACATGCTTTATGCCTCCATTAGCCCTCTGTGTCTGTACTGTTACACACTTAACATTATGACTGGTCCATACAATTCAGGGTAACTGTTACCACCCACCTTTCGTGTCTCCCTCTTTCCTCATAGACTGTAAGCTTGCGAGCAGGGCCCTCTTTCCTCTTGGTATGTGTTATAATCTACTGTATGTGATTATTGTTATGCTGTAATGTCTATTGTCTGTACAAATCCCCTCTGAAATGTAAAGTGCTGCGGAATATGTCGGCGCTATAAAAATAAAATTTATTATTATTATTATTATTATTATGATGTACCGTATATACTCGTATATAAGCCGAGATTTTCAGTACATTTTTTGTGCTGAAAATGCCCCTCCCCCTCAGCTTATACACGAGTCATTGTCCAGAAAGCCAGCAGGGGAGGAGGAGCGGCGGAGCAGCGGCAGGAGTCGGCAGCTGTGGCTCAGTGACAGCTGCAGCCGCCGGCTAACAGAAGACATCATACTCAGCCTCCTCGTGCTGTCGCTGCATCTCTGTCCCTGCATTACCGTCCCGTTGCCGGCAGCTCTTCCTGTGGTCAGCGGTCACGTGGTACCGCTCATTAAGGTAATGAATGTGCACATGTCTCCACTCTCATAGGCGTGGAGCGCGTATTCATTACCTTAATGAACGGTACCACGTGACTGCTAAGCACAAGAAGAGCTGCGGACAACGGACATGCAGCGACGGCACGAGGAGGGTGAGTAGGATGGGGGGTGAGCCATGCGGGACCAGGAGAGCCAAGCCATGCAGAACCGGGGGAGCCAAGCCATGCAGGACTGGGGGAGCCATGAGGGATCGTGGGAGCCATGTGGGACTGGGGAGTCATGCATACAGCAGGGGGAGCCACACATAGCAGGACAGTAGGGGGGGAGCCACATATAGCAGGACAGGATGGAGGAGCCACACATACCAGGAGAAAATGGGGGAGCCACATACGAGGACAGGACAGAGGGAGCCACACATAGCAGGACAGGGATAAGGGGACAATGCATACCCGGCTAATACTCGAGTCAATAAGCTTACCCAGTTTTCCGTGGCAAAATTAGGTGCCTTGGCTTATACTCTGGTTGGCTTATACTCGAGTATATACGGTATATGGGTAGATCATAGCAATTTGTCTCCGCCTATCAACTCAGAATCAATTGCAAATTAGCCTGCAGAGAGGAGATCTGGTGAAAATGCAAGATACAAGTAATGTAATGGTCAGAAATCGTGTTATTTCTCATCTACACAGAATGGACAGCATATGCTGAAAAGTCCCATTAGTCCCAAAAGTCCCAAAGCTCGGTTACTAGTTAGGTACTCAAAGTTTCCAATATGAACCTTACTTTGGCCTTTGAGTAATAACTTGCTGATACTACTATATATAGAGAGGCATCAATAGTGTTACTCATATATAGTGATAGGTAAAATATCAAACATTATAACTATGGCAAAAGCAATCAGTCTCATCATTTTATAATTGAATTTGACGTACATTTTTGTGCAGTAGTCTAAACTTTGAAAGCTAAATTAGAAAGTGTTTCACCAAGGTGCAAAGATTTATTTATTGTTTTTAATCTTGAAGGTTCTGATCAGGAAAGGACATTGTAGCCCTTGGCAGTGCAATATCATAACTGCAATAAACCATCTCCCCCAATGTTATACATCTCTACAAATGACTTGCTGATAAATTGCAGTGCAGTCATGTGTAAGCGGGGAAATAGGGCTATTTGCATTGTATATTATTTAGAGCTGTTCCACTCCCACACTCTGACTTGATTAGAACGCATGAGTAGCAGATTAAAAATCACTAGCCATTAAGTCTAATATGCGAGTTGGCAATGTAAAGATGTTAGGTCATTTGGTAAAAGAAGATATTATTTGTCTCTTATTTCATAGCATTGCCCTTTGCCCCATGGGATAGCTGTTTGCTTTCCACTCTTTCCACTTTAATTTGTTTATATGAAGCTAAGAAAATTGATTGTTTATATACCGTTCAATGAGATATAGCTATGTATCGAATTTGTAAAAAGATGAATACAGATTTGAATTCTGCAATTTCAAGTATTATAATTTACAGCACTCACCAACTGTCAATTCAATTTCCTTTATTCATGAATCGCAGATGCACGGGAGGAATAATATCCCAGGAAGACCTAAGGCAATATTGCATGTGAATACGCTTTCTAAAACCCATGAGAAAGCATATTTACAAGTGAAACGGCGGTAGGTTGTCTTGAGATATTATACAAGTGAAACGGCGGTAGGTTGTCCTGAGATATTATTCCTCCTGTGCATCTGCTATTCATGAATAAAGGAAACTAGATGGACATTTGGTGTACACCATGGACTATATACTTTAGAAATTGATTTGTTCTATCTCATATCACTGAACACTACAGAGAGTGTCTAACCAAGATGAAATTAATGATACCTAGTTGTACCTTCAACTGGATGTTTCTTTGAATGTGATTACTGTCTTTGGATAGTGCCAGTGGATTTTTTCCTTACAATATGAAAATAAGAGAGAATTTATTTACTTGCTTTTTCTATCTGCCATCAATCTCCTGCAATGCGAGCTTTTATCTTGAATAGCGTACAGCTGGTTTCCATGGAGCTTGGCCTCTAGTACCTTGCTTAGTGTGCTCAGTAGTTACATTCCAAAAGAGGAGGTAACTCTTAACATCCCTTTCTACTTTCTCCAGCCCATTTATTTCATTAAAGCAGTTAGATGCTCACCTCCCTCCCTGTACCTCTCATCATCTGAAGAGATGCAGCTGTAAATCACCATCCCCACAGCTTTCACAGCACATCTCCTAATCACAGCTTTCTCTCCTGTTGCTGTCCAGGGCTATCAGAGGGGAAATATAGTGATAACAGTGTAGACTATGAAGCTCAGCGGTAAACTTGTGCTGAGCTTTATAGTTCTGCTAATACTAAAGTTCTGCTCAACAGAACGGTCACTCAAGGAGAGAGGGGCCTAATATATTTTGACTCAATAGTATACAATTGGCGTGATCTTGACGATGTTGGACAGAGAAACGTTATTTTTCGATTTGAGGGTGGTGACTGGTGTCTCTATTGTTAGAAAACCCCAACCTCTCACTTATATCCTGTCTATCCCTCTAATTACTGATCTCTGTTGTTAATAACGTAAAGCCTATGATTAGAGATGAATATAGATTCCTGAGACAAATAGCATTCATTTCTGCTCTGCGTACTTGCCGTTGTTTCAAACAAATAAATGTTAAAAACCTGCAGAGAAATGAAGTAGCAGAGTAAGTGGTGCGGAGATGATTGAAGCCATTTCATGTGTCTGCTGCTCTTTGTTGAGAGCATATTTTACATGAGAAAATGAAGAGGTGAGAGCAGGACGTAGCCCCAAGGGAATGTTTTAAGAAGTGATATACAAGGTAAAAGAACAAATCATTCATGCAGATCAATACGACTAAATATAGCAATGCTCCAACGCACAGTGCTAGTGAACAAATGTGACGGCATTCATAGAGAAACAAGACTTGTACATTCAGCTTCACATGCATCCTACACCTCAAGAGAACCTTGGGTGACTGCCTTAGCGCTGAGCAGGAGCAGCCCTAGTGACTTGGTGAAAGTACAAGTGTGACTTGATGCCACATTACTTTCTGCCTCGGTGCAACTTGCTTGGACCCTGGTCATCAGTTAACAGAGTGACAGGTGCTCTCACTTAAATAATGGCGTTGCATGCATCAATCCATCAAACTTACATTACAATCCCATGCAGAAGTTACATAAATCCTACCTGGTCTAGCAGTGGCTTGGCCTACAGCCTACTCTGAACACCAAATTAAATTGATCAATATGTAGCTGCCCAAAGCTCACTTGATTACAAAGTTTTTTCGGAAAGCCATCTTCTCTGTTTTGGTACTCATACCACTTAATACTGGATTCACAATTTGTGTGATTGCCTAGACAATTCTAGTCTTAGTATTTATTGGTTCTCATATTAGGTTCGTCAGGTTGCATGACAACACTGTCTATATTCCATGAGTAGCTTTTATGCTGGGTTCACATGTTATGTATTTGATGTGGATTTTAGACTCAGATTATACATGCAGATTTTACAATCCACCACAATTTCCAGTATCATCATAGCGGATGAGTTTACATCTCAATCTCATACGTATGCTACTCTTTTTGCTATGGATCCCATACAGAAATGATCTTTGGTTGTATTTTGAAATATACAGCATTTCTCTTGCGGAAATGCTCCTTTTTGGTGTAGATTTTACCCATTCATTTCAATGGGGACAATAATTCCGCAAAATAATACACTTAGTTGCCTGGCATTGTTTTATTGTTGTTTTTTTGTTTATTTTTTCTCAACAAAAATGCACATAAAAATGAACGAAAAACTACAGAATATATGTGGGAATTGTTAGATTCCGAAACACTAGTGTTCAGGTTGGAAATACAATGGGGAAAAAAGAAGGAAAAGGCTGCCTGTAATCATATGCACACTCACAGATAAAAGTAAAAATATGCAATTTTATTGGGCACAAAACATAACAAGCAAGGAAATATAAAAACAATTAAAAATGTTAGGCCAAGGTAACCCAGACCAAGATGTGCGTCTAGCGATATGCATGGGGTCGGTCCGTAGGCCCTTGGGCACTATTATATTGCCATCTTCCCCCTTTTCTCCCCAACTGCTTCACATTCATGTGAACTATTGAGGCACCCTTTCCTTCATCTGTCAGTTGCATGTAGGTAATCTTTGCTTCCACATCCTTGGATATATCATGAGGTCATTACCTCATTGGGCATACTTTTTACTCTTTTTATTTCTCCAAGCGGCCAGTGTTCTTTATTGTGGCTATATCACATACATTTAATTCATGCCCACCCATGTCCTATATTATGCAATAAGGGCAACCATGCCACCCTTATGTTATTCTCTATGGCATAAATGACTACATGTTACTCTTAGGTCACACAAAATTCTCGTGTTGACTGGTTGCTTTCTTAAGTTCATGCCCTGAGGTTGCATAAACTCTATCCATCTTATGGGCATGTGATTTTGTGCGTTTATCTACTCATATGTTTAATTATAGCTTTGAATTATCATTTCTTGCTCAATGTTGTTATATGATTCTGTGGATAAGACACTATATGCACTTATTTAATTGTCGATTGTGGGACATTTTGGTCTGGGTTACCTTGGTCTAACATTTTTAATTGTTTTTATATTTCCTTGCTTGTTATGTTTTGTGTCCAATAAAATTGCATATTTTTACCTTTATTTGTGAGTGTGCACATGATTACAGGTAGCCTTTTCCTTCTTTTTCCCCATTGTTTTACTTCTACCTTATGTGGCACCGCCTCCATCAAGATATTGCATTTTCAGTAACCATTTTGTGCATTGTGGTGCGCCCTACTCTATAAATATACAGGTTGGAAATACAAACAGGTGCTTCTCACAAAATTAGAATATCATCAAAAAGTTAATTTATTTCAGTTCTTCAATACAAAACGTGAATCTCATATATTATATAGAGTCATTACAAACAGAGTGATCTATTTCAAGTGTTTATTTCTGTTTATGTTGATGATTATGGATTACAGCCAATGAAAACTCAAAAGTAATTATATACAGCGGTTATGTGACATAACAATGTTATGTGCCTGCCAGGGTACACGACACTGAAAAAATGGTGGCGGTCAGGAAGGTAAGTATTGCATTTTTTTATTTTAGAATGCGCCCTGTGATACATCATAAAATACTGAAATTCATATTTGTCGCTTATCAGCTTATTTAGTCCGCTTCTAAATATCAGTGCCAACTGGCTTCAAAAGGGAGGCACCTTTTACCGGGGATGTTCTCTTTCACTTTTTCCCTCAATATATTTCCAAGATTGTGTAGTGTTACAATAACATGCCTCCTTATTAGCTTGGTTGCCCTGTTGCCACCCTGTTGCCAGCAATCCTGTGACAACTCCGCCTAGTTTAACCCCAATCACAGTGCTGACAGAGTGTGTACATTTCCGCTGCATGCTGAAACCTACATATCCCAAGCTCACCAGCGCTTCTCCACCATTTGCAATGAAGTTCCACCTCATTAAGGTCTTTTTTTCTTCTAATGAACATAAGGATGAGTGACCTCATGGAGATCAACATCCAACACTGCGGAGACACCATCACATGTTTCTCAACGCAGTGATCTAGAGCAATGCCCCCATCCCTTATGGGAAATATGCAAAAGCATGTAAATCAACAGCCGCGGAGACACCATCACATGTTTCTCAACGCAAGAAATGACTAGCCAGGTCTTTCCCCGGGAAGGAACAACCACGGGAAGGGCAGTCTCCAATGAAGGAAACCACCTATGCCAAAACATGGTATCCATCCACAGACAGCTGTTTCGGGGTATTGCCCCTCATCAGTGTGGAGTAGGAAACTGGCTAGTAGGAGCAATGCCTAGTGAAAGGGGCAATACCCCGAAACAGCTGTCTGTGGATGGATACCATGTTTTGGCATAGGTGGTTTCCTTCATTGGAGACTGCCCTTCCCGTGGTTGTTCCTTCCCGGGGAAAGACCTGGCTAGTCATTGCTTGCGTTGAGAAACATGTGATGGTGTCTCCGCGGCTGTTGATTTACATGCTTTTGCATATTTCCCATAAGGGATGGGGGCATTGCTCTAGATCACTGCGTTGAGAAACATGTGATGGTGTCTCCGCAGTGTTGGATGTTGATCTCCATGAGGTCACTCATCCTTATGTTCATAGCCTTTCACTAGGCATTACTCCTACTAGCCAGTTTCCTACTCCACACTGATGAGGGGCAATACCCCGAAACAGCTGTCTGTGGATGGATACCATGTTTTGGCATAGGTGGTTTCCTTCATTGGAGACTGCCCTTCCCGTGGTTGTTCCTTCCCGGGGAAAGACCTGGCTAGTCATTGCTTGTGTTGAGAAACATGTGATGGTGTCTCCGCGGCTGTTGATTTACATGCTTTTGCATATTTCCCATAAGGGATGGGGGCATTGCTCTAGATCACTGCGTTGAGAAACATGTGATGGTGTCTCCGCAGTGTTGGATGTTGATCTCCATGAGGTCACTCATCCTTATGTTCATAGCCTTTCACTAGGCATTACTCCTACTAGCCAGTTTCCTACTCCACACTGATGAGGGGCAATACCCCGAAACAGCTGTCTGTGGATGGATACCATGTTTTGGCATAGGTGGTTTCCTTCATTGGAGACTGCCCTTCCCGTGGTTGTTCCTTCCCGGGGAAAGACCTGGCTAGTCATTGCTTGCGTTGAGAAACATGTGATGGTGTCTCCGCGGCTGTTGATTTACATGCTTTTGCATATTTCCCATAAGGGATGGGGGCATTGCTCTAGATCACTGCGTTGAGAAACATGTGATGGTGTCTCCGCAGTGTTGGATGTTGATCTCCATGAGGTCACTCATCCTTATGTTCATAGCCTTTCACTAGGCATTACTCCTACTAGCCAGTTTCCTACTCCACACTGATGAGGGGCAATACCCCGAAACAGCTGTCTGTGGATGGATACCATGTTTTGGCATAGGTGGTTTCCTTCATTGGAGACTGCCCTTCCCGTGGTTGTTCCTTCCCGGGGAAAGACCTGGCTAGTCATTGCTTGCGTTGAGAAACATGTGATGGTGTCTCCGCGGCTGTTGATTTACATGCTTTTGCATATTTCCCATAAGGGATGGGGGCATTGCTCTAGATCACTGCGTTGAGAAACATGTGATGGTGTCTCCGCAGTGTTGGATGTTGATCTCCATGAGGTCACTCATCCTTATGTTCATAGCCTTTCACTAGGCATTACTCCTACTAGCCAGTTTCCTACTCCACACTGATGAGGGGCAATACCCCGAAACAGCTGTCTGTGGATGGATACCATGTTTTGGCATAGGTGGTTTCCTTCATTGGAGACTGCCCTTCCCGTGGTTGTTCCTTCCCGGGGAAAGACCTGGCTAGTCATTGCTTGCGTTGAGAAACATGTGATGGTGTCTCCGCGGCTGTTGATTTACATGCTTTTGCATATTTCCCATAAGGGATGGGGGCATTGCTCTAGATCACTGCGTTGAGAAACATGTGATGGTGTCTCCGCAGTGTTGGATGTTGATCTCCATGAGGTCACTCATCCTTATGTTCATAGCCTTTCACTAGGCATTACTCCTACTAGCCAGTTTCCTACTCCACACTGATGAGGGGCAATACCCCGAAACAGCTGTCTGTGGATGGATACCATGTTTTGGCATAGGTGGTTTCCTTCATTGGAGACTGCCCTTCCCGTGGTTGTTCCTTCCCGGGGAAAGACCTGGCTAGTCATTGCTTGCGTTGAGAAACATGTGATGGTGTCTCCGCGGCTGTTGATTTACATGCTTTTGCATATTTCCCATAAGGGATGGGGGCATTGCTCTAGATCACTGCGTTGTGAAACATGTGATCGTGTCTCCGCAGTGTTGGATGTTGATCTCCATGAGGTCACTCACCCTTATGTTCATAGCCTTTCACTAGGCATTACTCCTACTAGCCAGTTTCCTACTCCACACTGATGAGGGGCAATACCCCGAAACAGCTGTCTGTGGATGGATACCATGTTTTGGCATAGGTGGTTTCCTTCATTGGAGACTGCCCTTCCCGTGGTTGTTCCTTCCCGGGGAAAGACCTGGCTAGTCATTGCTTGCGTTGAGAAACATGTGATGGTGTCTCCGCGGCTGTTGATTTACATGCTTTTGCATATTTCCCATAAGGGATGGGGGCATTGCTCTAGATCACTGCGTTGAGAAACATGTGATGGTGTCTCCGCAGTGTTGGATGTTGATCTCCATGAGGTCACTCATCCTTATGTTCATAGCCTTTCACTAGGCATTACTCCTACTAGCCAGTTTCCTACTCCACACTGATGAGGGGCAATACCCCGAAACAGCTGTCTGTGGATGGATACCATGTTTTGGCATAGGTGGTTTCCTTCATTGGAGACTGCCCTTCCCGTGGTTGTTCCTTCCCGGGGAAAGACCTGGCTAGTCATTGCTTGCGTTGAGAAACATGTGATGGTGTCTCCGCGGCTGTTGATTTTTTCTTGTAATGTCCTAAATCAATGTTCCCCAACTCCAGTCCTCAAGAGCCACCAACAGGTTATGTTTTCAGCTTTTCCTCAGTATTGCCCAGGTGATGGAATTATTGCCTGTGCAGGTACTGCAATTATCACCTGGGCCATACTAAGGAAATCCTGAAATCATGAACCGTTTGTGGCTCTTGAGGACTGGAGTTGGGGAACACTGTCCTAAATCATCTGCCAGGCAGTGCTCTCAACTCTCTCAATGTCAGTCAAGCTGTAGGGAAGCAATGTCTGCCCTTGTCCCATCGTCAGGCTACTACTTTGGAAATATTATAACAAATGACCAATTGCTGCAGGAAAATGTATTCTAGTGTATTCTAATGATTAGCTTGCCTGGCCTGGTGATTAGAAGAGAGTGCCAGTAAATAGCCGAAATGGGACAATCCCAATAAGTCTTCTCCTAAAGTAATATGAATGTAGTAATGGGGAAAAACACAATCCAAGTATTTTTATAATTTTATTTTTATTGCAATATTTGATAATCGTAGTATTTTACCCTTTTTAAATCACATGGTATTTGGTTTTATGTTTGTTGATTATTTTAAGGCACATTTCATTTGGAATAGACAAAAGAATATATGTTCTGTATTTTGTCATATAAAATACTAATGTCTTATTTATGCTGGTTTCCACTGGAAGCCGTCAACTAGCTAAGAAACACTGCAAAAATGTTCCTGTGGCTCTAAAATGTAATATAGGAAAAATTCACAGTAACATATGATGTACTGTGATTGTATGTGCTAAGAAAATCTCCAATATTACATCCCCATAGTCACAATGGGCAAATCTATGCCAAAAGCTTACCTATGTGAGGTGGTAGCAGGTGCCTTAAATAAAATGATCTACCTTGAGGATCACTTTGTGTAACAGTAGGTCAGCATGATGTGGATCGGCTTGGCTATATGAAGAGTCGGTGACTACACCAGGTGTCTCCCGGTATCACAAGATCTGACTAGTATCTTGTGTCCTAAACTTTTCCTAAGCACTCTATTGTATTCTGGCTTTGGTACAAAATTTCGGTTATTTATCTACAAAATATGGCCAAGACATTCATTGTCATTGCTTGATGATGTGAGATGAAGCAGATAGCAGTGTGAGTTCATAAAGGACTTGGACAATCACATGAAATTGTGTTGGTAGAGTTGTATATAAAAAATGTATAACTAATAACTAAACGCCACCATGGAGCTTAAAAAAAAGAAGTAAATTGTGTGCACAGTATGACACTATGTAGCAAGCGGATCACTGAATATCTGTATTTCTAGTATCTATTCATAAATATTCTAATATCATTCATAAAAGCACATAGGCTAAGAACATCAAGGAACCTTCCTAATTAGGAAGCAATACAAAGGTATTGATATAAAATCACATTACTGCCCAAAAATAATAAAATACGTGCTTTAGATGAAATTACAAATGCAGGGTTTTTTTAGACAAAGACAATAGTGGATGAGGAAAGAAGGAAAACTACACAGTAAAGATTGATACTTGACTCTTTTAGATCCCCTTTTGTCTATGGCTCAAAAACTGCATCAAAACCTGCATGTGTGAATCCAGCCATAGTGAATATTCATGTTCTCTTTGTCCACTTTCACACAGCAGTAATCAGGTCAGCGTATCAGCATTTGCAAGCCAAAAATAGGAATTGAACCTCAATCCAGGATTTGGCTTTCAAATACTGCTGCAGAATTATGTAAGGGCAGGTTCACACGTTCAGAGTTTCATCCAGAAAACTCAGACAAGTTTTTTCTCACTTGTCATCCATATGCAATCTATTTTTTTACAGCAGCTATTAATAATTTACAAGACCATTCACAGTTTCCTATGTTACAGAACAGCAATGCATCAGTTAAAAAACAGATGCTATACTGTGGCATCCGCTTTTTTTGTGCACCTATAGACTTGAATAGGTGAGTTTCATCCGATTTACGTAAGAAATGAAACACACTGATTTCTTTTGCACTCACAGATTCTGTCAATAAAAAAATCGCTCGTCTGCACTCCTCATTGAATAACATTGGTCCGAGTGCTGTCCATTTTTTTCACAGACAGTGCTCAGACCGAAAATACAGTCAAACAGTAAAACAGGCCTAATGAACACAAAACTGTTGTGTTAAAGAAACCTTAGACGTTATTCAGACATCCTTTTTTGGCTTACACCCTGGGAAAATGTTTTTAATCAGTATTCTGGATCAGATTTTCATCCATTTTTGGTCCTTGTGTTAGTTTTTACAATTAGTTTAGAATAAATTTTTCTTGAATAGAAATAAAAATTTCCCAGCTTTTTTACCTATTAAAAAGTAAAACCGACAGTACCAAGTTGTTCTTGGACCCTTAGACTTAAATTTGCTCCATTAATGGAATTAAAACAGGTCAAGTCTTTTTGTGCACATTCAGTCTACAAAAAAAGCACCTATACACTATGAAGGGTGCATGTTCTATCATATAGAACATGTATATTAATCACAGACAAGTGAATGATGCCTTAGTCTGTATTGTGATCGGCATAGGATCAGTGTCAGACTGGGTGCCAAGGGCCCACCAATGATCAACTTCAGGGCCCCACTTTTACAGCTACGGGCAAATGTGATATTATCCTCAATCCCAATTTTATATAACAATGATCTGGGTAGGTTGTTACATAAATAAGATGTTGCCTTTATTTGTACATAGTGATTCAAGTATATAGTGCCAAGTACTGCTCATATAAGAGGCTGGTGGCCAACTCCTGCACAGGGGCCCACCGGAGGATTCTCCTGTTCCCCTGTGGGCCAGTCCAAGCCTGCATAGGATATATTCACATAAGAAAGACTTGTGGCCAAAATCTCTGAAAACCTGTTCCAGATTTCTGCATAGAAAATGTGACATTTATGAATCTAGTCAAACATTGTTTGTGATCCAAATATGATTTTACCATTATATTCATGGGGCTATGGCAGAGACTATGGATATTACCAGGATGTACAACACAGACCGTTTTCAACCTCATTTGTTCTAGGCATTTATTTATTTTACTTTTACATAGCACCAACATATTTTACAGCATGTTACAAACATCTTCATCATCATCACTGTCCCCATTGAATCTCACAATCTAATTCCTTAAAAGTATGTCTTTAGAGTGTTGGAGGAAACCCGAGTACTCCGAGGAAACCCACACAAACAAGGGGAGGACATACAAGCTCCTTACAGATGTTGACCCAGGACCCAAGGCCAGCAAGACTGCAGTGCTAACCACTGAGCCACCAGGCTGCAGTGCTACCAACTTTGTGTTTGTTACTCTCATAGCCACCCACATGCGATCTGGAAAGCAGTCAAGCAAAAATGAATTTAACAGGGGCTATCTTTTGAAAAATGTTTCAAAGAGAATCTATCATTTTTCAAGAGCACTATAAGAAAGAAAAGTTGCACTGTAGTTGGTGGGTATGGGTAAAAAAAAACAATTTTTAGAAAGATGTTATAAATTTTCCTTTAGTGTTCCAAAGGGTTATTTAAAAGTTTATGCAAAGTAGTGTAATGTTTAGCCTTATATGAATCTATCAAGGCTTGGACAGACCTGGAGATCAGTTTGTATCTCATGGTGCCTATCGGATCCTTATCATATGCGATTTTCAGTGTGAATGTTAACTGCTTTCCTCAATTAATGCAGACTCTGAACATGACACTGTGCAATTCATCATCCCAGTCATCTGTGTCTTTGTGCCACTGCAGTAATTACCAATAATGGGAGGCATTACTGGCAAGCACCGTGTGATTGGTTCTGTTAGCCATTTTGATGCTACTCTCTGCTATAGAGCTTGGATTGTTTCTATATAAATGAATCATAATCTCCTTTAAGGAAACTGGGAATTGTAAAAAAAATGGCACTGCAGCGTAGAAATAGAACGTCTGCTGTCTTAGATGAGAAAAGTGAGCTGATATCACAAATCCAGATTCAGGTTTATACTGTCTCGCATGTTATTTGGTGGCTGAAAACGATCGATATGTGTTCTGTTGGATGTATAATTTTCTCTTTATTATCCATCAAATAAATGGTAAAAATAATCTAAGCCAAAAATAAGAGCAACTACATAAAATACCATAAATATTTAAAAAAAAATGCAATTACCTTGATTTGATAATTGTAAAACAGGAGTTGCCTACCACAAGATTGTTGAAAATTAAATAAAGGTTTCATTGTATAATCTATTTTTCTACTTTATGTAATAGCAGATGAAGTTTTTGACTTCCTTCAAATAAATATTTGTGATAAATAGCCTGTAACTAAAAAAATGAAATTACAGTTCTAAAACAGGCACAACAATGTGGAGGCAGTGCCCCCTACCCAGAAATGTGGGTTTAGATTTTGTAAATTTCCATGAACAGTGTGCACAGAACCTTACAGCAGCAACTGCTATTAGGATTTGACTTACAATCCAGTTTTCATTATTTAAAATGATTATTCAGTGACACCTCTATCATTTCTGGCTACAAAATGTTTCCAGGTGAGGATTATTTTGATTTTTAAGTTAATAGGTAAAAAAGGTTTGGGCCGTGTTTTTTTAAATTAAAAATTTTTTCTATGTGTGTGCCTTTATTCATTTTGACTACAGGGATAGTAATGGAGATTTCTCATAGACACCTCTCCATTACTAACCCCAGGGGTTGATGTCAATGGACATAAAACAGCTGACATCAGCCCCAAAACCATTACTCCGCTTACCAACACACCAGAGCAAGTGGGAAGAGCTGAGGTGGCTGAGGGCTGGTCTTTTTACTCTGGGAGGGGGACAATATCCATGGCCCCTTCGCAGCCCATTAATATCAGGCCCCAGCTATCTGTTTAGCCTTTGCTGGTTATTAAAAACAGGGGGGACCCCATGTCATTTTTTGTTGGGCTCCCCTTTTTTATAACCAGTTAATGCAATGCAGACAGCTAGGATCTGTTATTAATAAGCTGGGAAGATCCTTAGATAGTGGCCCCTTCCCAAAATAATATCAGCCCCAGCTGCCTGCTTTCCCTCAGCTGGTTAGTAATAATAAGGGGGAACATACGTCTTTTTTTTTAATTATTTCTTTAATAGGTTTTAAATTCTAAACACCCTTTAGTGCCACATGAAAGGTAATAATGGATGCTAGTTTATTACATGTAGGGGTCTTGTGACATTAAATATCTACAGGACATCTATCTTATTCTATCTATCTCTATTTCTATAGATAAGATTGCTTTATTACTTATAAAGCTAGCTTTAAATGACGTAGAGAATGACAGTATCTGAAAGCTAACGTTAAAAACGCATTGCATACTGATTTCATACATATGGCATACAAATGCTACCTGATAAAACATCGCATAACATTCGTCTTACTTTTCTGGACCAGCATAGGAGCGATTTTATTTACGCTGATGAGAGGTCAAATAAAGCAGCAGAATCATCAGCAGAAATCAGCAGGGATAGGCGCCAGGCAGAATAAGCAAATAGTTAGGAGCTGCCTGCCTGTATGTTCTTAGCCCCATAGCAAAAAACAAGCAAAATCCTGAATAACCCCTTTAGCTATCTGATTCTATTTGAATGGCAAAAATTGAATGCCACATTTTTGTGGGTTGTGATTCAAGATGGTAAAATTGATTAATCAAATTTGACATATGCAAAAATATGAGTGATTTGTATTTTGGAAAATCAATGAAGATGGTAATATTGAAATATTTTCTCATCTTTGGTTATGATGAGTTTTAAAAGCTTGCAATCCATCCTGTTAATGGTATGGCTTTAGTCCATCTTCTTGATTCTGTCAATGGTACATACTGTTCAACCCTCTTGACCCCATTTTCATAGAATCATAGAATTGTAGAGTTGGAAGGGACCTCCTGGGCCATCTGGTCCAACCCCCTGCTCAAAGCAGGATTCGCTAAATCATCCCAGTCAGATGTCTGTCCAGCCTCTGTTTGAAGACTTCCATTGAAGGAGAACTCACCACTTCTCGTGACAGCTTGTTCCACTCATTGATCACTCTAACTGTCAAAAAGTTTTTTCTGATATCTAATCTGTGTCTCCTCCCACTCAGTTTCATCCCATTGCTTCTAGTCTTTCCTTGTGCAAATGAGAATAAAGATGATCCTTCTACAATGTGACAGCCCTTGAGATATTTATAGACAGCTATTAAGTCTCCTCTCAGTCTTCTCTTTTGCAAACTAAACAATCCCATTTTTGTAACTGGAGTATGTTATTTAGGAAAGTGACATTAGATTCATTGAGCTTCTTGTCCCAAAGGATGACTCCCAGATGAGCAAAGTCTCCCTGACAGCATGGCTATTTTTAAAAAGCTTTGGTTAGTCTGGGTTATAGCCTCATCATCATGATTCCAATCATTTGCATTCCGGTAATAGGAGTCTTTATTTATAGTCTTTATGTAAGTAAATGTTATACCTAAAGGTCCCAAAATATACAAGATGAAACAAAATTCTATAGAAGTTTTCTAGACATTATATTCTAAAAAAAACATTGTGATCCATTTCACCCGTCCTATAATGTCTACATAAACTGAAAATATACATATGACCAAGTGTAATAAAGTGTTCATTTTTACCAGTAAACACATTTTGGTTCAATTCACTGAACAAAGAGGAATGCTGCCTCCTTATGTGTGATAATATTAATTACGTCTAGTCCAAGGTCAGGAGTAATTTATCCGTACAATTTGTATGAGTAGTACGCATGTTTGTGGAGATTGGGGGTCATGAAACGTCAACAGCACTCATGTATTATAGCTCCACTTATTTAATCACTGGGAATGCTTTTTAGAACACTTGAAATGGCACAAATCCAAATTAGAACTTAACAACAAATCATAGAAGCGGAGTACTTAACAACGGCTCGCATTATTGAGATGCAGGCAGGTAAGATGCTGCTCCTGTAAATGTGCTATAAATAAAGCAAAGATGGCTTCATAAAAACTTACCGCCACACTTCTGAATAATTGTAAAAGCAAACCATGTAAACACATTGATATCTGGGTAAATGTTCATTCTGTGATTGGCCTACTTAGAAATGACAAGTAAACACCATGCACTCTTCATAGACCATATTGGGCAACATAAAAGGGGTTGTCCACTACCCTGGCTCAGTTACAGATTTTGCCATAAAGGGAATTTGTTGCCAGGTTTTTGCTATGTAATTTGTCAGCAGCAGGATTTAGGGACCTAGACCATGATTACAGTGATGTATCACTTATTTTACTGGGTGCAGCAGTTACAGCAGTTGTGCAGCACAGTTTTCTCTGCTGTAGATCTCTCAGATCTCAACTCCTGAACTGTGTGTATTTTCACCCAAGCCACTGATTTGGCAGATTTCTGTGTACGCTGCATATTGACAGAAATCTGCTAATCAGTGGTGAAGGTATGGATGGACTAGGAGGCACGATACACCTAGTTCTATAGTGATAATTTCCTGCTAGTAAAGAACTAATTGTATTGAAACAGAAACACACACAGCCTAGTAAGTGACACATCACTGAAATCAGGGTCTCAGCCCCTACATCATGGTGCTCTCAGATTACATAGCAAAAACCTGCTGACAGATTCCCTTTAAGGATAATGCCTCTAAATAGCCCCCTATACCTTTTCCTGCCAAGTTTCATGTTGTTTTATGCCTTTCTGCTTAATTTTCTGTTTCAGACCTTAATTAGTGAACAAACCATAACCCTAAGAAGCTATCATCATTAGGAAAGGCCAGATGATGTAAATTTCCCAGCTTTATAAAAACCCAGCCTCCTCTAACCTTGTGCCAAAAAACAGCAGCCATGGTTTCTTCTAAGCAGCTGCCTAGCACTCTGAAAATGAAAATGGTGGAGGCCCACAAAGCAGGAGAAGGCTATAAGAAGATAGCAAAGCGATTTCACTTTGCCCTTTCCTCAGTTCAAAATGTAATTAAGAAGCGGCAGTTACCATGAACAGTTGAAGTGTCAGGAACATCGCACTGCACTTGCTCACTGAGCCAGTGCGCATGCCCTGAGTAAGAAAAACTGTGCTCTAAGATACCTGTGGAGCGGGCAGCAGCAGAGAAGATGCGTGCTTCAGACCAGCAGGACCTGAAGCTCATGACTGCTGGGGGCGAGGCCTAAGCTCCAGAGAGCTAGGAGCTGCAGGATTACCTAGCAGGGTAATTACGGGACAAAGTTACCAAGGGGCATAGACAGGGACGTAAACAGATCAGGCCGGGGTCAAAGCACGACATAGCACGACAATACAAAGGATTAGACAGAATGGATAGTCAGGACGTAGCAGCAGTCAGAAACCAGAGAAGCAGATACTGTACACAGTGCAGAATCAAGAGACAAACTCACAACGGGGGACAGAACCGGGTCAGAACCATATAAGCAAGGTAGAAGACAACAAACAGGCACAGGCACACAGATGTCAACACACTTGGCCAAAGGCAAAAGTGATGGGGATTGGAGTTTCCCAGGGCAAAAAGAAACTCTCCCTGAACCAAAGAGAGGCCACAATAATTAACCCCAGGCATGCAGGTCAAGGCCTGCACTGGGCTCAAGACATTAACCCCTGACGTGCAGGTCAAAACCTGCACTGGGATCATGACATGAAGTCAAGATAAGATCTGGAAGACCAAGCAAAATTCCAGCAATAGCTGCTTGTAGAATTGCTAGAGAGACAAATTAGAACTCCCACTTGACTGCAAAAGAACTTCAGAGAGACTTATCAGACTCTGAAAGTTGTGGTACAACCTCTCCTGCGTTCTCATTATAGAATTCAGCATCGGAAGTATGGAAAAGAACATCTAAACAAACCTGATGCATTTTGGAAATAAGTCTTGTGGTCTGATGAAGTCAAAATAGAACTCTTTGGCCACAATGATCAAAAGGTATGTGTGAAGAAAAAAGAGCACAGAATTTCAGGTAAAGAACATCTTGCCAACCATTACACATGGGGGTGAATCAATCATACTTTGGTGTTGTGTTGCAGCCTATGAAATGGGAAACATTTCAAAGGTAGAAGGAAAATGGATTCAACGACATTTCAACAATTTCTTGATGTAAACATAACACCAACTATAAAAAAAACTGAAGTTGAAAAGAGGATGGATTCTACAAATAGATAATGATCCTAAACAAACATCAAAATCCAAAATAGACTACCTCAAAAGGCACAAGCTGGAGGTTTTACAATGGCCTTTACAATCCCCTGATCTGAACATCATTGAAATCCTTTGACTAGACTTCAAAATAGCAGTGCATGCAAGACGACTCAGGAATCTGAACTGGAAGTATTTTCCAAGCAAACATGTGTAAGTAACAAGCAGGCATCTAGGATGCAGTAACGGACCATATGCAGACCAAGGGTAACAGGCAGGGGCGGGACTACTGCCGTCGTAGGGGTCGCAGCTGCGACGGGGCCCCGAGTGTTTAGAGGCCCGATCGCGGAGCTGCAGCCACTCATTGGCTGTGTAGCTCCTTGCTTTGAGTAGCGCGATGGCTGCACACAGGACCTATGATGAGATCACAGGAGGGGAGGAATCAGGGGTCACATAATCAGGATCCTCGTGTATGCAGGACTCTGCTGTGTTAGTTGTCATGGTGCACTGCTGGATGAGGTAAAGTTTATGTGTGGGATCAGGAGGGGTTTACAGGGTGGATGTAGCAGAGCCATGTGTGTATGGGGTTTGCGGAGCCTTGTGTGTACGAAGTGTACGGAGCGGAGCCACATGTATATGAGGTGAGCAGAGCGGTGTGTATGAGGTGTACTGAGCGGAGCCGTGTGTGTACGTGGTGTACAGAGCGGAGCCATGTGTATATGAGGTGAGCAGAGCCGTGTGTGTACGAGGTGAGCAGAGCAGTGTGTGTACGAGGTGAGAGGATCCATATGTGTACGAGGTGAGCGGAGCCATATGTGTACAAGGTGAGCAGAGCCGTGTGTGTATGAGGTGAGTGGAGCCATATGTGTACGAGGTGAGCGGAACCATGTGTGTATGAGGTGTGCGGAGCGGAGCCGTGTGTGTACGAGGTGTACTGAGCGGAACTGTGTGTGTATGAGGTGTACTGAGCAGAGCCATGTGTGTACAAGGTGTACTGAGCGGAGCCGTGTGTGTACGAGGTGTACGGAGCGGAGCCGTGTGTGTACGAGGTGTACTGAGCAGAGCCATGTGTGTACAAGGTGTACTGAGCGGAGCCGTGTGTGTACGAGGTGTACGGAGCGGAGCCGTGTGTGTATGAGGTGTACGGAGTGGATGCTGCGTGTATATGAGATGAGCGGAACCGTGTGTGTACGAGGTGTATGGAGCGGAGCCGGGTGTGTATGAGGTGAGTGGAGCCTTGTGTGAACGAGGTGGACGGATCAGAGCCGTGTGTGTATGAGGTGAGTGGAGCCATGCGTGTACGAGGTGTACGGAGCGGAGATGTGCGTGTATTTTGGCATGGGGGGGCCATTTGAAAGTTCGCACCGGGGCCCATAACTTTGTAGTTACTCCACTGGTAACAGATGTTTATTTACAGCGAATTTTCCACGTAGGGAAGAAACTGAGAGAAGATTTTCCCTGAAACAGCCTATAACATAAGACAAAATAAGATAAAAGAACAGTAATGAACTGACAGCACATTTCATCCTAATAACATCACTCTAGCGGCAGATACAGTTGAATTCCTAAGAATCACTTATGGTGCCTAAACTGTGATGCCGTGGGGTTTCTGAGGCAGTCCTGAGGAAGACAGTGTCCTGTATCTTACGATGGCAGTGTTTCCCGTTGTTCCTGACATTGGCAGTGCTTCCCGATGATCCTGACATTGACGGGGATTCCTTGTGGTCCTGACGTGGGTATTTGGTGCAGCAGTTACGAAAGCGGGGAGTCCAAAAAGTCCTTATCACCAGCTGTTATTGTCCCAGCCAACAGGGGTATGCACCATTGTCAAGTCACAGTTCACAAGGGGCAGTCTGGTTCGTCATTCTATAAGGGAGCATGCCTGGCCTGCATCCTGTTCACCGACCTTGTCACCCTCAGTCAGTGATCTTGGCGACGTCAACTGTGGCAGCGGTTTCCACAATGTCAGCGATATAAGTGATGTCCGCAATGTTGGCGAAGTCGAATCAGAGCTCCATCGACAGTCTCTAGTCCTCTCGCTATTTCCTCTCAGACTCCAACCTAAATCACCTCGCCGCCTCACAGCTCGAGCCTCTTCACAGGACTCCCGCCCTAACTGCCTGGTAACTCATGCGTTGCAGCCCCGTCAGCTTAGCCACGCCCCCTCTTTTCAAATACAGAGTACGGTCATGAGTCTAAGGCTGTGTGCCCATGTAGCGATTTTTAAGCATTTTTGCCTCGATTTTCGCGCAAAAATGCTGCGAAAACGTTTAAAAATCGTGTACAGAACGCCCCCCATGCATTCCTATGGCATTCTGCACATGTTGTGCTAATGCTGCGCTTTTTTCCTCGGCGGAATCGCATCGTGGAAAAAATCGCAGCATGCTCATTCTTTTGTGCGGAATCGCAAACAATTGCCGCGATTCCGCACCCATAGGAATGCATGAGAACCGCTTACTTCCCGCATGTGGCTATGCCCACCATGCGGGAAGTTAAGCGTCTCATGTGCGGTTGGTACCCACGGTGTGGAGGAGAGGAGACTGTCCTCCAGGCCCTGGGTACCATACCCCTGTAAAAAAAAGAATAAAAATAAAAAAATCGGGGTATATTTACCTTCCGGCATCCCGTGCTGCATTCCCGGCCTAAGTGTTCCCAGTAATGCCTTGCGGCAAGGCCCTGTAATGACGTAGTCTCGCGTGACTCTAGCGGTCTCGCGAGATCGCTATAGCAACGCAAGACTACGTCATCACAGGTCTCGCAAGGCATTACTGGGATCGCTGAGGCCCGGGAATGCAGCGCGAAACGTCGGAAGGTAAATATTCTCCAATTTTTTTATTTTTTTAGCATTTTAACATTCTATCTTTTACTATTGATGCCGCATAGGCGGCCTCAATAGTAAAAACCTGGTCACACTTGTCAAACACTATGTTTGACGAGTGTGACCAACCTGTCAATCACTTTCCAAGCGATGCTTCAAATCGCTTGGAAAGTGCTTGAATATCGCACGCGAAAATCGCGGCAAAATCGCGATCATAATCACGGTAAAATCGCGGTGAAATCGCACGGTAAAAAACGCGCGATTTCTGGGAAGGAGTCCGGTTTTTAGTGAGCGTTTTAAAACGCTACGTGGGCACATAGCCTAAAGCTTTCTACTCTGCAATATACATGACAGCCCCAATGGTTCTGGACACATCAGAGAGGGGGCACCCCTTGCTTGGTTCTTCTTCTTACACATGGATGCAAAATCCCTCAAACAAGAATTGAAAGATTCTTGGCCGGCTACAAAAAGCGTTAACAAGCTTTGATACTTGCAAAAAAGGGGTGCAACTAGGTACTAATCATGCAGGGTGCCCCAACTTTTGCATTGGTCGATTTTCATTTTTTTAATTTTTAAAATGTAAAAAGATGAAAATATATATGTTTTTGCTTAAAATACACAAAGGAAATGTGTCTTCTTTAACTTTAGGCCCTTTAAGAGATCATTTAACTATTCACAATAACAGTAATTTTGACGAGGGGAGCACAAACTTTTACATACCACTGTATATTCCTTTGAACCACCATCTCATATCTATTGCAACTAAAAAGCAATACACATAATGTAAGTCTAACCAATATTTCTGTAGTGCAACATGGGATGATATATCATTGTAGCAACCTATGAAGTCACATTTTTGCCATTTTTTGCTTTTTGCATATCACAATTTGTATAAAAAATATAAATCTTACAATTTTCATAATGGCCACTGGGAACATTTTAGACTCTGACTTTCTTTTGTTTCAGGAAATAACACATGTAGATAGCCGCAATGGTTGGATCCTGACCCTATCTTTAGTATACAGTAGGAGTGTATAATGAGCATGTGCAATGGTCTTTGTGAAGGAAGAGGATTGGGGTCAGCTGTGATATCACTTATTGTGACACTTATTGTGATTGGCGAATCCTGTGTTATCAGCTTTATTTTAGCTTTGAGTATGAGTCTAAAAAAGCCCCAGTGGCCAGTGTGAAAATTGCAACATTACTAATTTTTTTTTTTTTTTTTTTTTTTTTTATTTTATAAATTGCAATTTAAAAAAATACATAAAAATAGATGTAACACAAAAACCTCATTTAAAAAATAGGTCATTTTCTGATAAATAAAAAAGATAAATGCCAACAGTAAATCTCCTTAAAGCTCTAGTGGTCCTGCCTATGGCTGTCACATTGCTTTTGGGTTATGGCAAAGTAGGTTAGTAGGGCAACTGTTACCACCCACCTTTTGTGTCTACCTTTTTTTCGTCATAGATTGTAAGCTTGCGAGCAGGGCCCTCATTCCTCTTGGTATCTGTTATGATCTATGTGATTATTGTTATGTTGTAATGTCTATTGTCTGTACAAATCCCCTCCGAAATGTAAAGTGCTGCGGAATATGTCGGTGCTATAGAAATAAAATTTATTATTATTATTATTATTAGGTTATGCTATAGAGGAAACAGTTATCGCTTTAGGAGCTATGTTACATTGTTAAATGTGAGCCTCATATTTGCGAGGCTTCCTAAATACTTAATCTGTTGCTAATGAGCACGTGCGTATATGTGATTAGCTCATTTACATAACCTCATTTTGCTTTCTTTATTTTAATCAGACTGAAGAAATTACTTTGCTGTGATGTTTAAATTATCTCCCTAGCAAATTTCAGTATTTGGTCAGCGGTATAGCAAACTTCCAATTTTATCTGCACACCTCACCACGTGTGGAAAATGTGTCTGTTCTGCAAGTTTCGTGTCATTTTTATATAATTGACTTAGTTATGTTCTACCAAGGTTTCTTTAATCAAAAATCCATCATAAGGCTCAGTTTACACGTCTGTTTCATGAATGTGTTCTCTCCATTTTTATAGATAGAACACTTACCCGTTATAGACTATGTCCATGTTCAATTGTCCATTGTTTTGAGACCCATTGTCTGGTTTTGTTTCAATTTGCAGATTAACCTCTTGACCATCTTGCAATTTTCCGATTTTGCCTTTTTTGTTTTTTGCTCCCTTTTTCAGCTCTTTACAACTACACAAATACCAAAAATGTATAGGTTCTTTTTATTTAAGTGGTAAAAAAAAAATCTGAAGTTTGTAAAAAAAAAAAAAAAAATTTATGTTGCCATTTTCTGAAACCCGTAGCTTTTTCATTTTTTGGGATCTGGGGCTGGTCAAGGGCTTATTTTTTTGTGTCCTGAGCTGATGTTTTTATTGATACCATTTTGGTCTAGATATGATGTTCTGATCGCCCGTTATTGCATTTTATTAACCCTCCATCAGGAACAATATTCGCACTAACTCGTAATGGAACAATGTGCCTGTCAAGCGCAGGCTAGAAAAATGCCTAGAATATCTAATTTTCTCAATTTCAGTGATCTAAAAGTGATCAGAGACCTTCATAGGGATGTAATAAAAGAGACTACACATTGTCAGGTGCAAAACAAACCCATTTACTCAACATAAAAGTAATAACTTTGATATACACAAATTTCAAAACTCCTGAAAAGTACACTTTCATTTGTAAGAAAATCTGCCTTATTTATATGAAATATCCACAAACCTTTCTCTATCCATTCATAAAACAAGCTAAATAAACAATAGTAATGACTAAAAACATTACATACCAACCTTATAAAGTGTGATGTATTCGGGACCAATGAGCCTGTGAAGCCAGCACAGCTATATCTTCCTTCCAGAAGCTCTGCAGACCAACTGTGGTATCAGGTTTCACACAGCAGCTAGAGCCAGGAGACTATCTAGAGGGAGGGGGTTTCCTGAAAATCTGGTGAGAAGGGAGAAATGAAAGTAGAAGAGCTGCGCCTGTCAGATCCATTGTTCCTGACGGAGGGTTAAACTGTTGAGATGGCAAGAAAAAGTAATTCTGGGGTTTTGATTTTTTTGTTGTTACGCCATTTACCAATGCAATTAATTTACTTTATATTTTAATAGATCGGACATTTTTTGCCACAGCTAAATCAAATATGTGTAATTTTTATTGTTTTATTTTGAATGGACTAAAAGGGGGTGTGACTTGAACGTCTGTGTTTTTTAATTTTTTAACTATATTTTAAAACTTTTTTTTACTTTTTACTGGCTTCAGTAGTCCCCTTAGGAGACTTGAAGCTACCATGATCCGATCTCCAGTGCTTCAGACGCAAGGACCTGTTGAAGCTCTATTAGACGCGAAACTGCCGTTGTCCACGACATGTATTCCGTTCACTCCTGCAACCTCCTGTTTTAAAGGAATTTTTTAAATAAAGAGAAAAATTTTAAGGGGGCAATGAGTGAGACCTTTTTGCTCCTACTTTCCATGTATTCACAAGTCTGAAGTTTGGGCACGCACCCAGAGTTCCCTTCGTTAGGCTTCCTCTGTTTGTTCCTAAGTAAAAGGATTAACCATGTGGTTGGAAGTCAGTTCTTGCACGCTCTTTTCACACAGAACGTACTGTACATTCTCTCTGCGCCCAGCTCTTGCTTTTCCCCTATTTTCTCCATCCCTGACTAAAGGTACCGTTACATTTAGTGATGCACCAGCAATCCCGACAACGATATGACCCGGTCAGGATCGCTGGTGCATTGCTAAATGGTCGCTAGTGAGCTGCCAAACAGGCAGACCTCACCAGCGGTGCAGCAGCGGTTGGCGGTCGTTACTTACCTGTCAGACGGCAGCTCTGGTGACAACTTCATCCCGCGTCTATGGAGTCGCTCATCGGCGCCAGCAGGAAGCCGACGGCGAGAAATGGACCAGGCCGATCTCCCACAAGCAGCGATATCCAGCGGGGAGTTAAGTGTCACATGTAGCGAGATCGCTCGCGATATCGCTGTTGCGTCACAAAATCGGTGCCGCTTTAGCGATATCGCTAGCGATCTCGCTATGTGTGAAGGGGGCTTTAGTCTAATTGCTGGAGCTTCAGTGAGGGCTTTGACTGATCACATTGACTTTTGCTCAGTGTTGAATGTGTCGCCCCTTGATGGACCAATCAGCTGTCAACATGCGCAAGAATCATCTAGCCAGTGGTAGGCTAATAAAAATGTATCACCTGTTAATACCATTTGGCTAAGTAACATTTAGGAGCTTTGCAACGCCAGAAAATAATCCTATATACTGTAAAATATTCTTATTATATATTTTTCTAAATTGTGTTCACCAAATTTTATGTAATTTTTTTGTAAATTTTAATGGGAATACTATAATAAAAAAAAAAAGGACTAAGACAAGATTGCTTGTCAATCATAAAAGTCCCAGGACTGAATATGGATTAATTAAAGGTAGTTGGACACTACAGGGAGGAGAAGAAATAATAGAGCCAGCACACAACATACGGCCAGCCATCAATAAGACAGTATTCCATTACTTATCACCAAGATATGCCATCACTTCCCGAACAGTAGAAAAGCTAAAAATGGAACAGCAGACAATGAATTGGGATGAGAAAAGTGCATCCTACAGGTCCTACTATATCATGTCGGATGACAGGGGCTAGTTGTGGTCCAATTTTTGTTCTTGGATCGATCTATCCACAATTGAAGCTTTGCTGGGAATTCACTGTCTATTTTCTGCTTCATAAACCTTTCCCGAAACGTGTGAGTACCACATCAGTAGGTTTTTTTATGAAACTTTTTTCTAATTCTTCCACTTGAAAGCTTCCCATCATTTGCAATGGATGATGATGCCCTTTGATAGCTCACTAATGTCATGCAGATTTCACAGACTTCAGAAAGAAAGGGCCATACAAAATGTATTTGCTGTTGCCTGACTTAGGTGATTATTTGCATTGGTTTTTCTCCCTGTACATTCCACCTGCTGCAATAATAGGAGCAGAGAAGCAGATGCACTGTTTTACCATATTACAGCACTGCTTAGCGTCTTTCATTTATCCTTATGCTGCTCATATAAGTTTGCTTTTCAAATTAATAGTACACTGAGGGGCTTAGCTATGCAGATTAAAACAAGAGCGTATCACCAGATTCATTTGTGATTTAAACACTTTAAAAAGTTTTGAGAATAAAGAACTTTATTACGAAAAGTTGAGAAATTTTGCTGATTTATTGTAAACTGTTAAAGCGTAACCATTCATTTCATTTATTTCCCATAATTCAAAGTGAAGGTATGAAACTTTGTAATATATCTCTTTAGCGAGAAATACTTATCTCACCTTGTGAACTAATCAGTTACTCTCTATTCTCTGGTACAATTTGTCTTCAGAATTTCAGCTCACTGAGGTATTGGCTGAGTTGCTGCCCATAATTGTCTATGGACAAATGATAATCATAGAGTAACATTATTGTGCAAAATATTATTGATGTATGCGAAATGTGAAATCATACAGGGCACAATGTTTAATGTTTGTCTTGTGATTTTTTGATAATAATATAATAATTTTTTTATATACAGTATATATAGATCCAAAATATTCTGCAATGCTTTACAATTCAGAGGTTCATATACAACAGTCATCTGTAACACAGTTAAAGATAATACAATAATTAAAGTAAAAATAATGACGACCCTGCTCTTCAGAGCTTACAATCTGCAATGAGATGGGGGGAGACACAAATTACAGGTGTGTATTTGCAATGATGATCCAGCCATCTTGAGGGAATGGGGGATAGATAAAGGCTGCATGAGGTAGTCATCAGCCAGTTTTTGTGGTGCTGTTGGGTGCGCTGGATTTTGATGGAGAATTATGCTCAGAGAAGTTGAGAATGGACTATATATAAAAAGGACTTTGATTAGGGAACATGATAGGCTGCCCTAAACAGATGTGTTTTTATGTAAAACAGTATAAGTTGTGGTTAGTCCTAGTTTTTTGTGTTAGAGCAATTCAGAGGATTGGTGCAACTCAGTAGAAGTCATGGAGCCGGGAGTGACAAGTACGGATTAGTGCGGATGTTAGTCTAGAGTTGCTTGCAGAGCATAGAGAACGGGTAGGCCGATAAACAGAAATGAGGTAGGTGGTGTAGGGGGGTGTCGCACTATGGAGAGCTTTGTGATTGAGAGCAAGCAATTTTAAATAGATCCTATAATGTATGAGCAGCCAGTGCAATGACTGGCGCAGAGCAGATGCATCCGAGTAACGATTAGCAAGATACCGTATTTTTCGCTTTATAAGGCGCTCCGGATTATATGACGCACCCCAACTTTGGAGGAGAAAAATAAGAAAAAAATATTTTTTAATAAAATGGTGGTGCTTCTAATAATCCATGCATCTTATTGCTTATCGGGGGTGGTGGCTGTGGTGAAGCAGGGTCCCAGGGTCGCCTCTGGAGGAGGCAGCAGTGGGGTGATGCTGCAGGCTGCAGGCAGGGATGAGGGGGTTGTCCGATGTGCAGCGCGCTGCTGCGGAGTGTCTTGTACTGGTGCCAGGGGTCTTGTGCTGCTGCTATGGGGCTTGTGCTGCTGCCAGGGGGGCTTGTGTTGCTGCCTGGGGGGCTTGTGCTGCTGCCGGGGGGCTTGTGCTGCTGCCAGGGGGGCTTGTGCTGCTGCCAGGGGGGCTTGCGCTGCTGTCGGGGGGCTTTGTGCTGCTGCCAGGTGTCTCCGGTGCCCAGCAGTGTCTCCGACACTGCCCGGGGTTCTGCCGACATTTTGCGACAGGTCAGAGCCTTGAGGCACTTTCACAGTTCCCTCTGTGTGATGGACTCCAGCAATATGGCCGACGCCAGCGGCGACGCATGCACACATGGTGATCTCGGGACTAAGATCTCAAGAGATGAGATTTCAGCGCTGAGATCTCATTTCTCGAGATCTTAGTCCCGAGATTACCATCAGCGCCCGGCGGCATCCATATTGCCGGAGTCCATCATACAGGGATATACTTGGGGGATGTACTGTGGGCAGCACCTTATATTGTCACTACCTCCGGCATTAGCTGTTTAAGCTTTCAGGTTACACAGGTATAGTGCTGAGACTAAAAACCTTTTATAGGTTTGAAACTCGTAGTCCATGTATTTCGTTTGAATTTTTATTATGGCTTTTGGAAAATTGTTATAAAAATTAAATTTTAATGCTCAATACCAATTAAAGTCCAAACAGACATGTTTATTACCGAGGTTTTTTTTGTACATTAAAGTCTCTTACTTTACGTGGCCTATTCTCTTGATTGGTGGGTTTCAAGAGGCGGGATACTGCTTGTCAGACATTTATGGCAAATTTTGTGACCTCTTCTTTACAGACATATTGATCCAAGATGCAAAATACATTTTGTTTAAAGAAAAGATTTATGTGTGATTAAGGGTCATATTTCTAGATTATTTGGATTGAGCCTGGTGTAATTTTTAGATACCAGACACAGTATTTTAAGCACATATAATTGATTGTAAGTGCCAAATGTAATGTTATAATTAAAAACTGTCATTGTAGCATATGTAAGATGGAACCAAATTACATTTCCCTAACATAGCATATCACACTGACTATTCGCCCTTCTGACTCTCATTATGTGATTATAAATATTTAAACACTGCTAGGGAGAATGCACATTTTATTTTAAAGCATTGTCTACCAAGACCTCTTGTGTAAAGTCAGAAAACTAATTGGATTCACATTGGTATTGTTGAGGTGATTTTGATTTTAAAATGTAAATGTTTTTTTTTTCATGTTGATACAATTTTAGATATCTTAACCGCTAGTGAAATTTTTTTAGGGGTATAATGGCGGAATATGAAATTGCAGTCCAAACATAATAGAAGTATCCTTTGTGACCAGACAATGTTTTTTTGTTCACTTTGGCATTGCCAATTATTACATTCAATATGTGGCCAGACTACGTAATGCAAAACATGTAGGCAGGCTTAAAATTCAAGATAATGGCATTATTCTGTTATTGGTATGCTGAGGTCATTTTGGGAATACGGTACATCTTATTAATGAAATTATTTGCTCTATATTAATGATGTAAATGGTAAGGGTAGATTGCCTGTATATTTGCACAAAAATGGTGTGACATTGTGTTCACTTGTTTCAACACAGAACATTTCTGTAGTATAAGACAGTTTGTGGATACAGCTCCCCCAGCTAATATTTAATCTGGTTCCTTGGGGAATACACTCCTGTTTGAAGTGATGATAAAGATTTTTTTAATCCAGCACAACAAATTCTAAGCAAAGAAAATATTTTTGGGGACTTCATTAATGGTAGCATAGGCATAAAAAAATAATTGACGTATTTCAAGCCCGGCTGACTCTTAATTGTATGTCAAGAGTTAAGGCCCCGTCTCACTAAGCAATCTCACCAGCGAGATCGCTGTGTGTGACAGCGATCAGCGAGCGGCCCCCCTGCCGGTATCGCTGATCGCTGCAAGAAACCTCTGGACATTTCTTTGGTCGCTGGTCTCCCGCTGGCCAGCACGCATCGCTGTGTGTGACAGCGGGAGACCAGCGATCAGGTGTAAAAAAATAATAAAAAAAATTAAAAATATAGTTATTCTCACCTTCCGATGTCCCGTTCAGCCATCCTGCCTCTCTCCACGCTCCAGTCCCTGTGATCCTTTGCATGAATGACCGCGAGACTTTGTTATCCCGCTTGACCGTGACATCTCGCGGTCATTCGTGCAAAGGATCACTGGGACCGGAGCGTCGAGAGAGGCAGGATGGCTGAACGGGACGTCGGAAGGTGAGAATAACTATATTTTTTATTTTGATACTATTTTCTACAGCGATAGCCAGCGATGCCGGGCGCTCGGCATCGCTGTGCTGATCGCTGGTGAAGCTGTCTTTGTGACAGCTCACCAGCGATCACATAGCGACTTACCAGCGATCCTGACACCTTCATATCGGTGTCGGGATCGCTGGTGAGTCGCTTAGTGTGATGGGGCCTTTAGCCAGACTCGAAACGCATCAGCTATTTCTCTGTGCCTATTTTACTATTTTAAAGATGTCACAATAAAGAATTTTTGCCTTTTATTTGCTATGCTGGATTGAAAACCTTTATCATCACATGAAAGCTTACTAATGCACATTAGAATTGTACCTATTTTCAAAGGAAGTACATATCATAGAGGGGACTGCTATGGGGACCTTGCAGAGATGGTGTCCAGCTGTGGGTGTGTTTTCCTTCTATCTCTGAAATGTATTCCATTTTATCAGCATAGTATCTTCAGATAAGGCAGAGAATAAAGGCCCTGTCACACTAAGCGATATTGCTAGCAATATCGCTATAGCATCACTGGTTTTTGTGACGTTATAGCAATATTGCTGGCGATATCGCTATGTCTGATACTTGCCACCGATGGCTCCCCCACTGATTATCGCTGATCGCACAAGAACGTCCTGGGCCGTTTCTTGTCATCAGCTTCCTGCTGGACTTCCTGCTGTGGAGACGAGCGACGCGTGGACGCGGGCGGAGGACGTCAGTATCGCCTCGTCTGACAGATAAGTAGCGACCCCCGACCCCTGCTATGTCGCTGGTGAGACCTGCCTGTGTAGCAGCTCACTAGCGACCACTTAGCGATGCACCAGTGATCCTGACCGCGTCATATCGCTGGTCGGGATCGCTGGTGCATCGCTAAGTGTGACAGGACCTTAACAGATGGCTCTTCCTTTGGCTTCTTGAAGGATCTAATACAATGACAAACTTTACTGTTTCTTTTCTCAAACACATAAGCGATGCTTTTCCTGAGCTGTCATCACTTGCAGTCCTATATGGAGGGTACTGTATATAGCAGTAGTAATAGTGGTGGGATGCTTTTACTCATAGTGGTGTATTTTACTCACAGATTTACCAGTAACCTTATGTCCAAATTATTATTTGACACAATATAGTTTCATAAATTGCTCCAACGAGTGTGGCAGGATGAGGATTAATGTGAATCTGGTTTCTCTGTTTAATCTTAAGCCCCCGTCTCACATAGCGAGATCGCTAGCGAGATCGCTGAAGCGTCACCAATTTTGTGACGCAACACTGTCCTCGCCAGCAATCTCGCTACATGTGACACGCAGCGGCGACTGGCCCCCCCGCTGGATATCGCTGATCGTGCTCGAATGTCCAGGGCCATTTTTTCATCATCGGCGTCCCACTGGCCAGCGCGCATTGTTGTGTTTGCCCCCAATGAGTGACCTTGTTGGCGATGCAGAACTCAGGGACGCAGGCGGAATCGTCCGAAAAGCTGCTGTGTGACAAGGTCCCAACGACTGCTGAGGTTGTTATACGGTTCACTGGATGGTTGCTGCGTCGCTGAAGAGATCTGTCTTTTTGGCAGCTTACTAGCCACCATTTAACGATGCACCAGTGATCCTTACCAGGTCGTATCGTTGTCGGGAACGCTGGAGCGTCACTAAATGAAACGGGACCCTTACACTGTGGATGCTACTACAGGTATTGTCTGTATTGTTCTTCTAATGACCCTCCAGTTCAAATTGCTTGTTTGTCCAGAGTGAGTGCTGAATGAAGTGACTTCCAGGTCTTGTGCATGTACACTGACACTGCCTGCTCTAACCTCTCTCCTGTATGCATAGGCCACCCGCTGCTGTGCGATCCTACGTGCAGTACGAGGCCGCTGCAGGCAGGAGAGAGGGATGACACCACACTGACACTCTCTAGCCTCCTGTAGTATAGTGGCATATGTGCATGGCTGGGGATTTAATTCACTCAGGCCTCACTTGTGCAAAGCTAAGGGAAATTGCAGAAAATGCTAATTGAGTGAGTGGAACAGACACAAAAATGCACCATGGAGCCCTAATTTGAATATTTTATTAAATGTGTTTCTTATGTTAAACTACTAAAATCTATACTGTAGGTATGTTATAAGGGCCAAGTTCCCTGTAGTGGTTTATTTTTCAGTTTTAGGATAACAAACGTACTTTAATGGTAACATGATTTAGAGGGTTGTTTCATTGAATAGATATATTCTAAAACCAATAGTTGTCATCGTTTTATGTCAGCAAATGTGGTCTTTTAGCCACTACCATCATATGTTTTTCTCAGTGCTGGTAAAATAGGCCATTTGTAGTATTCTGCACAATGCTTAAACCTGCAGGCTCCATCCTTTTTTCTGATGAATGCTGTTTTGTATTGTTGAGAAATCAGCCGTGTAACAAGAAGTTTTAGCTGAGATGGAAAAGATAAGCACCATCAATTTAATAAAAATACTGAGCCCGGGTTTCATAACAGAAGACAGTTTTTTCTCTCTTGAGCATACACCATGATGATGGATGAATTGTCAAGGAGAAGCACTGAATATAGATTAGTAAAGCCAAGCTTGTTGTGACTGAACCTCGCTGACAGCCGCTTTACAGTCATTTAAAATAAACGCCTATATTTTGGATAACACAAATGCAAGAATACACCATCAGATATGGATATTTATGAAATACGCACAAAAATCTATTTACTTCTATTTTGAAACCATATCACTGCAGTTAAGATTAGGGCAAAACCCATATCACACAGTCATATCTTTTACAATTCCAGGCAATATCTGAGCTGCTTTGGAGGTGTTCAGTCACTTTAGAGATTATCTAGAAACTACAGTCAGGACAAAGAAGTTGAAACTGGAAACATTTTTTTTTAATATTCATTAGAATATGACACTGATAGGCCACTTTGCCAAAAATTTGTACTTTTCTGTTTTGCACATATAACTAATGTAATCAAACAGGGGGATAGTGCTGTAAAGACTAAGGGACCGATTCATTCAGACTAGCGTTGTGCACAACTGTCTTATTAAAGGGGCGTTGTGGAGTAGGATGTACCAAATTCATTAGGGTGTGGACTCCACTTAAAGGAGTTGTCCCACGGATAAAAGTTCATTTTAATCGATAGATCTTTGAATAATAATATGTTTCACAACTGGATGTATTAAAAAAATGTTCTTGTGCTGAGATAATATGTTATTTACTGTGTAATTGTTGTGTCTGACCATGCAGAATGGTCTGCTGATACCACATCTCCTGGGCGGAGCAGGAAGCAAAAGAGTATACAGACTTTATAGTACACGATCACAGCTGATTCTCTCTGTGATGTAAAACATGTTTAAAAAAATGTTTAAAAAACATGTTTAAAAAAATGTACTCTTGCGACGAGCATCGCAATTAATTCCTGCACTCATATATGTGGATGGTAAGATGTTGAATACTTCCCCCTTCCCCCTCTCCTTTTTATGGATTTAGCTTTGATTTTCACACTACATTGCACTGCCATGCATATTGTAAGGTGGCTACCGAACATATCATTGATAGGAGGTGTGTATCACAGAGGTGGTTGTCCTTGATGTAAACCTGGAGTAGTGCTCTAGTGCTCATAGTACTACGAGGCTTGTTTTGTGAATATGTGTCAGGTTTACTTGCTGCCTGAGAGATGGTCAGGTCTGGCTGCCCACATAGCCCACCTCTGAGTCTAGTTCACATGTTAAGATGGAGTCTGTTTGTTTGACACATGGTCTGTGTGTGGAGGTAATAAGACCTCCTGTGCGATGTCTCCAGAGTGAGCCGGTTACTGGATGTTATCCAGCCTGTGTGTCCGAGACGGTCTCTAGAGTGACTTTGTTGGAACTGTTTACTTTGTTTAGCCTGCACCGAAAGGCCATTTATTTTCCTTTGTTTGTGGCATGGTTTGTAAGGCACCAATAAACCAGCCTGGACATTTAAATGGAAACAGTTCCTGCGTTACCTCAGCACACACCCAAGTATGTAGCATTCCCACAATACGTTTCTTAGCATTTTTCCAAGGTCCTATCACATGCTTGGCAGGATTGCTTTGTAATTACTGATAGATTTCAGCTGCTGTCAAGACTTTCCATTGTTTTTTGCACCTCTCTTTGTTCATGTGATCAATACTTTTCCTTGTGTCATTTCTCATTATTACACATACCTTAATTTATGGACATCTATGGTTTGATTTATTTGCCTGTATGAATTGGATGGTGTTACATCTCCACTGGAACCTTTTCCTGCGACTTCTGCTTCCATATTCACTCTGCGGGCAGCGCCGGTGATAGAGACGTCAGAACCTTCAGGCTCGGTCTAGCCACGAAGATTAGAGTGGCTGGGATCTGCAGTGCTGTCCAGTCTGACGGTGTGTGTGGTATATTTGGTATATGAAAGATGTTAGAGAGACATCCAAGGGTTCCCACTCGGCTCTGAAGTAGATATAGTGCATTATTATATGTCACTTTAGACAACAGAAAATGTTGAAGGGAAAATGTGCTCTGTATTTGGAGGTCAGAAATGTGATCGTCTTTTAGAAATGTTACTTTTCCAATCTATTGCATAGTGTTAGGTCAAGTATCATCGCACAGAATGCTGAATTACTTTGTAACTGCCATTCAGTCCCAGTGTGGGTAACGTGGGTGAGTGTGCTGTGTGCATAAATTAAAAAAAATGGTTGTGAACCCGAACTCTTAGGCCTGTTTCACACTTCCGTTTTTGACCATCCGTCAAAATCCGTCGTTTTTAAAAAAAAAACGGATCCGCCATTTTTTTTGGGCGGATCCGTTTTTTCCCCCATTGAGATGCATTACTGGCGGATCTTGACGGATGGCCATCCGTTGGATCCGTTTTTCTGCGGATCCGCCAAATTTTTTGCGTCCGCTGACATGCCCGGACGGACCATGCAACGTTTTTTTTGCTGCAGGATCCGCATTTTAGAGTGCGCATGCCCGGAGGAAGGAAGTCAGCCGGAAATTTAACCCTGAAATCATTTCTGGCAGACGGAAAAAAATCTCTCTCTCTCTCTCTCCCCTCCCCGGGCTACGGTTCCTTTAAAATTCTTCATTCATCGGATCCGTCAAAAAAACGGTCCGGTGGCATCTGTTCACATCAGTTTAGCAACGGATCCGCTTACCGCCATTTTGGCGGATTTTGACTGACACAAAAAACTGAAGTGTGAAACAGGCCTTAGCTGAAAGAGTCCTGATTTGTTACAGAGAAGCAGCTTTTAAGACTTGCGTTGTCATTGTATAAAATAAAACCGTGACCTTGGTTCCTTCTGTATTGTGCAGTTTATGCGGTATTAAGCTTGGCTGTAAGCCAATGTCTTTACAAAGCAAATTTGATGGTGTGGGGTTTCTTTCACACAATTACTAGTTTTGTTCTTTTAAAGCATGCTTTCTAAAACTTTTGATAAGATAACCTCAAGTGATGTCACTGACATTTACTAGGATTCAAAAGAAAGGATATAGAAAAAGTTAAAGATGAATTGTAAAATTATGCTCTTATAAAAGGTTGTCATGTAAAACATACAAAGTGTAAGTAAGAAATATACTAAATATTCAGAACAATGCATAAGTGGATGTCCAGACAGCCACAATTTTTCACAGCCAGTGACCTAGAGTCAGATATTGTACATCATTCTCCCTGGCCTGGGCATATCATGCCATCATTAATTTATAGTAACAGGGGTCAAAGCCAAATTATAAGATAAGAATAAGCATGTTAAAATAATATTCTTCCCATACGCATTGAATCAATATAATACATCATAATAAAAGCAGCCATCTTGACTTCTGTGTTCCAGTTCTCACATTTATTCTTTTTATACATAAAGACTATGGGATATGCCGTAAATTAAAGGAGTTCTAACTGCTTGCTGCTACTTTAGCATAGAATTATTAAAGAGTATCTGTCATAAGATTTTTGCTACTTCATCTGAGAGCAGCATGATGTAGGTAAAGAGAAGCTGAATCCAACGATGTATTACTTAGTTTACTGGTTGCAGCAGTTCTCATACAATCAGAGTTTTTAGATTTAGTAGTGCAGCAGAGCTGAGAAAGATAACCCCGCCCACACCAGGCTCACTATATACAATGTCTATAGACAGTGAGGTGCCCTTCACAGAATGGGGCGTAGTAGAATTTGGCCTCACTCATTGCTGTGTACGAGCAATGATAAGCTCCTGGTGCTAAGAAATGGAAAGTAAACCAAAGGATGGAGTTTGATAAGAGTGGTATTGCTGAAATCTGTGTTTTAACTCCTACCTCATGCTGTCTTCAGATTACATAGTAAAAAACCTGCTAAAAGATTCCCTTTAAGAAAATCTGCTGTAAACATAAAAAGCAGAGAAATAATAATTGGTTCAATATCCTGTCCTGTGTGATGAGCACAGTTGTACCTCGAGCTCATCACCGGGAGATGCTATCATGGTAGTCTATGTAACTGCTTCCCGCTAACTGTGATGAGCACAAGGATGGATCACAAGACTGAAAAGATTGTTGCTCCACTACCTTCAAAGATTACTTCTTTATAATTGGATCCAATGGTCATGTGCAGGGGTCAATAATTGGGTGTCACAGTCAAATGTTTTAAAATCTCACCCCCTTAAAGGGACAACAGTCCATCTTTCTATTTTATTGTGATTTAACAATGGCTGTGCTCATAAGATTTATTTATTTTATTTATTTTACTTATTTATATAGCGCCATTAATTCCACAGTGCTTTACATTAATTATTTTTATATAGCGCTAACAAATTCCACAGTGCTTTACAGTTTGCACACATTATCATCACTGTCTCCAATGGGGCTCACAATCTAGATTCCCTATCAGTATGTCTTTGGAATGTGGGAGGAAACCAGAAAACCCGGAGGAAACCCACACAAACACGGGAAGAATATACAAACTCCTTGCAGATGTTGTCCTTGGTGGGATTTCAACCCAGGACCCCAGCGCTGCATGGCTGAAGTGTTAACCACTGAACCACTGTGGATCAGATCTTCACATCTGAATAACTGACCATTTTTACACATCAAAATGTCTAGCCTATCTATCCTATGTATTTACAATAGTCACCAAATCGGACCCTTATCTAAAATATAACTATTAAAGTGATTTAGAACTCTCATATATAAAGTTATCTGTAAATTGAAAGGTCAATGAAAATGGTAACTTTATTACTACCTTTTATATTTCATTTTTTGTGCATTCTAAATAAGTTATCACTACTTCCTCCACTGCTTCTATGCAGTAGGTGGTTACTAAGGTGGAGTACCACAAAAAAAGTTATATACCAATATGCATAAACTTAAAATATTAAACTTATCTATATAAACTTAAGATATTGACTATACCCATGAAAATAGATTTGTTGGTGTCATAGTCAACTGTGGATCCATCTGATGGTCATTTCTAAACAAACACGTTATCTTTAATCCATAGCATTGAGGATAAGTTACAGATCGCTATGGGTCTGACCATTGAGAACCCCAATGATCTCGAGATTAAGGATTTGTGACTCCGAGGATCAGGCTCTAAATGGAGTGGTGGTGCTCATGCTTGACCTCTACTTAATTCATTGACTGTGGGACTGCAGAGTACAGCACTTGACTGTTTCTGGCTGTCCCCTAGACAATGAATGAATGGAGGCAGAGCATGAACACTTCCACTCCATTCTGGAGAGGATTGCAGAGCCATATTCTCTGCATTTCAAAACCCTGATATTGGGACTACTGGAAGTCCAACTTGTCAGGGCTTGAGCGAACCCCCAGACAGGGGATAACTTGTGATTTTTTTGGGGGAATAACTTTTAACTTAGATAGTTGTAAGACCACTTTTACATTGTCAAAGTGATGACACTAAATTAAAGTCATATTTAATGATCATGTAACCAAAAGAAGCCAAGAAATCAGTCATACATTGAAGTTTTCCATTCTTTGTCCCTAAACGTACATTTATATTGATCTATCATTTCAGAACCATTCTAGATAAATATGTGGGGAGGTTGAACTGACGGACAGGTCTGCCTGTGGAGAAAGGCAGAGGGATAGTGCAGTGTAGGCTGAGATACAGAGAAAGGGGTGTCATGTGGTAGTTTGACCATTAGAGGGCAGTGGGGATTGTAGGAGAAAGTGACTGTGTAGCTGCCATGGGTCGAGGTAACTGTCATTGGTCAAAGGTAACTGTCAGGTGATAGTGTGCGGAGCTACCAGGACTGGGAGTATAAAGGCTGAGGGAAGGTTCTGGAAAGTCCAGTCAGCCAGGGGAGCTTACTAGGGAGGAGGATCTGCCGTAGGGAGAAAGACGGTAAAAGCCTTCAGAGAGTAACTGACAGTGGAGACGGTCATGGGGGGTGACCCAAAAGGACAGTAGCCACAGATGGAGACGGTCTGGAGGTACCAAGTGGATGGTGTACTTTGAAGGGTGAAACGCTGTGGTGGAAGTGCCTAGGGCAGCCACGGTGGGAAGAGCCACAAAGGACGCAACGACGGTGAAACTAAAAAGTGAAGGTACCCGGGTCTGTGAGCAAGAGAACAGTGAAATTCCTGTAATGAAGTGTGGTGGTCGTCAGAGAGGCGGCCAATAAAAACGGACCTGTTGAATATAACTCGTGGCTCTGTCTCCATTCCTGTTGGATCATCACTCCCCTCGCCTATCCTACAAATACATAGAAGACTAAAGTATTTTCCTTTTAGTTTGTAACTGGGACTTTCTCTTTCATTAGTTGGAATCTATTTTTCAGAAAAGAAAATGCCATAAAGTGACTGGCTAGTATATAGTATGTATAATATTGTATAACTCCTTTTGCTTCTAGACTGTGGGCATCTGCCAACAAATTTGCTGTTATGTTATATATGTTATTGCTGGTTACAAGCAAACAGTGTTTCTATGCCTGACAAACAAGAGAATGGAAGTAGGTGATGAGAACATCATGCTATTGTTATCCGTTAATACCATACTTTCCTATAGATTGGTATACATATAAGGAATACATTGTTTGTCTGGAGCATTTGAATGGCTAGATAGACACCTAGATCTATCTCACACACCACGCATCTACATTGAGATAAAGCACTATGATGTTTCTTATATCTGTTCTTTTTAGTGTTTTTTTTTAAATTTGAGAATCATTTGGAATTTTAAATTAGTTATGTTTTATTATGTAAAACCAAACTGAATACAATGTTGTTTTATTTCTAATTACTGATAGAAAAGATTGTAGAAAACATTCTTTTTTTTTTGTTTTTGCTCAGGTTTGTATATTCCTAAAAGTGAAATATTCCAAAAATATGATGACCTTTGGGTAGCTTATAGGTTTGTAAGCAAATTGTATTTACTCTAAGGGAATAATATGGGAATTACGGTATTTGCACCTCTGTTATAGATACAACACCTGGACTTTGCAGACGGTGCTGCTGTTGCACTGCAAAAAAATATATATATAGCAGCTTCATTAATTATTTTAACTATGGAGATATCTTAAAGGTTGTATCCGGCATTCTGGGGTTTTAATAATATAGACCACAACTGTATGTTTTACATTTATACCAGAAGCTGTTCAAGTGCATACTGCATACAGTATGTACATTTCAATACATCTTCCTTCTACAGTGAAGGAAATAAGTATTTGATTGCCTGCTGATTTTGTAAGTTTGCCCACTGACAAAGACATGAACAGTCTATAATTTTAAAGGTAGGTTAATTTTAACATTGAGAGATAGACTATCAAAAATAAAATACAGAAAATCACATTGTATAAATTATATAAATTTATTTGCATTTTGCAGTGAGAAATAAGTATTTGATCCCCTACCAACCATTAAGCGTTCTGGCTCCTACAGACCAGCTAGCTGCTCCTAATCAACTTGTTACCTACATCAAAGAAAGCTGTCTTACATAGTCACCTTTATAAAAGACTCCAGTCCACAGACTCAATTAATCAGTCATACTGTAACCTCTACAACATGGGCAAGACAAAAGAGCTTTATCAGAATGTCAGGGACAAGATCATAGACCTACACAAAGCTGGAATGGGCTGCAAAACTATAAGTAAGATGCTGGGTGAGAAGGAGACAACTGTTGGTGCAATAGTTAGAAAATGGAAGAAATACAAAATGACTGTCAATTATCATCGATCTGGGGCACCATGCAAAATCTCACCTCATGGGTTACCCTTGATCATAAGAAAGGTGAGAGATCAGCCTAAAACTACCCGAGGGGAGCTTGTTAATGATCTCAAGGCAGCTGGGACAACAGTCACCAAGAAAACCATTGGTAATGCATTAATGCATTACGCAGTAAAGGTTTAAAATCCTGCAGTGCCTGCAAGGTCCCCCTGCTCATGAAGGCACATGTTCTGGCCCATCTGAAGTTTGCCAATGAACACCTGGATGATTCTGTGAGTGATTGGGAGAAGGTGCTGTGGTCAGATGAGACAAAAATTGAGGTCTTTGACATTAACTCAACTCGCCGTTTTTGGAGGAAGAGAAATACTGCCTATGACCCAAAGAACACCATCCCTACTGTCAAGCATGGAGGTGGAAACATTATGTTTTGGGGTTTTTCTCTGCTAAGGGCACAGGACTACTTCACTGAATCAATGGGAAAATGGATGGAGTTATGTACCATAAAATCTTGAGAGGCAACCTCCTTCCCTCCTCCAGGAAATTAAAAATGGGTCGTGTCTGGGTCATGCAGCAAGACAGTGACCCAAATTATACCGTAAAGGCACCAAAGGAGTGGCTCAAAAAGAAGCCCATGAAGGTCATGGAGTGGCCTAGCCAGTCTCCAGACCTTAATCCCATGCAAAACTTAAGGAAGGAGTTGAAGCTCCAAAGTGTCAAGTGACAGCCTCAAAATCTTAATGATTTAGAGATGATCTGCAAAGAGGAGTGGACCAAAATTTCTCCTGACATGTGGGCAAAACCCATCATCAACTGCAAAAAAAGTCTGACTGCTGTGCTTGCCATTAAGAATTTTTCCACTAAGTCTTGTTTGCCAGAGTGATCAAATACTTATTTCTCACTGCAAAATGCAAATAAATTTATATAATTTATACAGTGTAATTTTCTGGATTTTATTTGATATTCTATGTCTCAATGTTAAAATTAACCTACCCTTAAAATGATAGACTGTTCATGTCTTTGTCAGTAGGAAACCTTACAAAATCAGCAAGGCATCAAATAATTATTTCCTTCACTGCATAAAGCTTTCAGTTTTTGATCATCGATTCATTAGGACTAGTGTATGAAATGAGGGCTGTGCAGAATGCACTGAACTGAATGAATTCAGCACATATTATCAGTGTCGTGCGCCTTTACATAGCTTATGCCATCACTATTGATGAATTTGATGGGTGGACATAGCCATGCCCTATCCCGTCCTGCATCCTCCCAAGCATCGCCCATATTTGTGGATGAAATGCCAAAAGTTGCTAAATTTTTTGGGCCACTCTGCGTTGCCCAAAGATTTTGTGACTTTTCAAACTGTTTTTCACCAGTTTTCTAGTGAAAACACTTTGATGTATCACGTCAACCCTTTTGAGCCCATATTGCTTTTTAAGGAATATACTCAGCTTCTATCCCTGTTACAAGTCTATATGAACCAAACAGAAACTCTGCACTACTCTTTATGGAATCAAAGTAATTCAGAAATACAGTTAGGGCTCATAGGCTTCTATGGGCCCAATAATAACGGTTGGCACAATTTTTCTCTTGTATGGAAGTGCGGTGCAGCCATGTGCTTAACCCCTGATATGAGCACCCTGCATAAATATATAGCAACTTGTCTTTACTGAGTGCAGATTCATTTCTCTAAAGAAAGAAATGTTCTACATTGCCATTTCAACAGCAACATTAAGGTGAAATACTTTAGTGTATATTTTACAGAGTGTACTGCAGTTTGACATTGAAATAAATAATGTAAGAGAGCGACATGGAGGTGCTGACGTATGCTGCTATTATATGTCTTCGGAGTAATGGGGTAACGCTCTTGGTCATGTTCTTTCTGGATGAGTAGTTATTTAATGGTTTAGCAGACCACTGAGGGTACAATATAAAAACGGTAACCCTTTCAATAGCTGTTTGACTGTAATACCATCTGCAATTTTGCAATGATTGGAAGTGAAAAGTATCTGCAAATAATTCAATTTTCCTTTGAATAGTTTGCCCAGGAGCATGTGAAAATTACCTGTTACTACTTTAGGAATACAGACTCGCTGTTAGATTTAGTTTCTGATTTTCTTGCTTTTCTGATTAAATCTAGTGTTTTGCTATTGGTCAGAATTGACATGTGAATTTCTAAGCGTTACTCTCAGGAGCCATTCTATAGAGTCCTGTGCTGAGATAAATTAGGTATTGATTTATCAAACCTTGGCATGAATAACATTGGAAGTATTATCGGTGAGATTATTGTCTAGGTTTATTGTTAATTGATCTTCCAGACTAAAGCTAATGTGATGTGCAGAAGTATTTCAGAGCATGAGATGAAGCATCAGTAAGAGCACCCATATATTGCACTATACACTAAATATCACAAAATAGAAAAAAGAGATTTATATCCAGCTCACGAACAAGTGTATTCTGTTCTCCCGGTAGTGCAGGGATGTGAAGCTTGGGTTGGCAGCCAGGTAGAAAATAATTCAAAAGGTACATTCAGGAAAAGCTCCAGGTGAAAAATATTATAAAAACAGCTTTTTATTTAGAAAAAAATAATTTAAAAAGTCCATGGTTTAAAAGGTGCGGAGTTCACCTAGGTATGCTTGCACTGATGCATTTTGAAATTCCTACTATCACATGAGCTGTTTTATATAGTGGCTATAGGGGATGTGACATCATGGGATAATCATTTCATTATTTAATAATACAGATTGAAATAAATAATTCTTGTGGTTGATGTTTTAATGAATATATATACATTAATTCTGTTCTAATATTCATGCCTTTTGGTGTCCTTGTATTTAATTTTAAAATCCATGATACTTCCTTATGTTTTAAGATGCGTGATCTCTCCCATCCCCTTTTTGGGTGCCGGCGGGAACCTTTCCTATGGCATTTACCCTAAGACTGTTTAGATACCCACTGTGGTGATTAATGAAGTGCAGTGAGGCACCCTCATGGTTGTGAATAAATTTATAAAGCGCCTTATACTAAAAAAAACATTTTTCAAAAGGGGAAAATTCTGGAGATACTATTACAGATGTAAAAAATAGGAAATGCAGTCATCAATGAATATTCCAATATGATGTTTCAGGAACAAATGACCTTGATGAATTTACTTTCCCTGTCAGATGCAGGACAAAAACAAACCTGCCTAAATGATAAAAACTTCAGTGACAGAGTTCCTAATCCAGATTTGTATAAGGTTCAATCATGCACCTCAGCAATGGATGATTTTCAAAATATTCATTGCCTGCAAAGGATTCTCCACAAAGTATTAAAAATGAACATTTTATTTATGGTAAAGTTAATTTGTCCAATTACTTTTGCGCCCCTGAAATGAAGAGGCTTTGTAGAAAAATGGTTGCATTTCCTAAATGTTTCACAGGATATTTTTGTTCAGCAATTTTACTTAAAGGGAATCTGTCACAACTTTTTTGGCACATCATGTAAAAATATTCAATTCAGTGTCACTTATGCCTTATACCAGTAATTTTGATACCCCTTGACTCCCCATCTTTGATCCATAAATGCCGTTTATATTGCTCCTTCGGTGTATGTAAATCTGCTCTGTCCCGTCCGATGGGAGGGGCTTATTGTCCGTCTCCACCCCCCTCCTCGGCTTGCTGTACATATTATTTTCTGTGAATATCACTGCTCGCTCAGAATTACCATGCCTGCGCATTCAGATATCCTCTCACACATGCACAGTATGCTTTGCCCAACTGTGGGCAAAGCATAAAATCAGTATTGAGCATGCGCCGGCATACGCCATTATGTTCTATGGCCCTGAAGTATTGCGATGCAAATTGTGTGTTCCCTTACGCATCGCAATACATCCAGGCCATAGAACGTAATGTCATTTGCAGGTGAACGCACAATACTGATTTTATGCTTTGTCCACAGTTGAGCAAAGCATACTGTGCATGCGCGAGAGGACATTTGAATGCGCACTCGCGGTAACTCTATGCGAACGCAGGAATTAGCCAAAAGAAATGCATAGAGCAAGCCAGGAGGGGGGGAGAGATGGACAATAAGCCCCGCCCATTGGATCGGACCAAGAAAATTTGCATACACCGTGGGAGGAGTATAAATGGTATTTATGGATCAAAGATGGGGAGTCAAGGGGTATCAAAAGTACTGCAATAATGCATAGGTGACACTGAATTGAATTATATTTTTACATGATATGCCAAAAAAGTGGTGACAGAGTCCCTTTAAACTTGAAAGTCTACACTTCAATTGCATCTTAATTACTTCATTTGAAATCCAAATTAGTGGCATGCAGAGCCGAAATTACGAACATTCGGTCACTTTCCAAATATTTCTGGACCTAACTTTATGTCCATTCTTATAAAAGGTATCAAAAGCAAGTACACTGTAATAACATAGATGTATAAATGCATTGATCTCTGAATTTTATTTATAGCCATAGATGATGGATGGATTGCTTTATCTCCATGTAGCAAGGTTAATCTTTAGAAAAACTTTAGTAACATTTGCCTAGGAACAGGATTTATGTTAATCCTTTTAAGGCCTGGTGAACACCATTTTCACTGTATCCTGGAAGCTGATTTTCTACAGTTCATGATGAATGAATTTAATTTGAATTGAGAATCAAATCCACTGGTGTGATTCAATTTACCAGAGTGGAAAAACACCACCTGACAAAAATAAGACTTGTCAAAAGTCCTAAGTGTTCCTCTTTTGTATCAAAGAATGTAGCTTGTACAAAAGTGCTGCAAAGTAAGAATGCTTTCAAAAATAGAAGCGATAATAATTTTTCTTTTTATTTAACAAAATGGAAAGTGAACAAACAAAAGATAAATCTAAATCGTATGGGTATTTGGTGTGAGTGCCAGACAGGTTGTTCCAAACATCTTGGTGAACTAACCACAGATCTTCTGTGGATGTTGGCTTGCAGGTATCATTTACCTTATCCCAGACAGAGATTTTGAAAGAGGGCTCTAGATTTGCATAAGCCTACATCCACAGAAGAGCTGTGATTTGTTCTTCAAAAAAGTTTGAAACAATGTTTCTTTTGAGTTCCTTCAAAAACTGTGTGTGAGTGTATGTAGAATAATTGATGATGTTTTGAAGGCAAAGGTGGGGTCAATACAGATGAGCTGATTGGATTAGAAGAGATGTAATTCTCTATAAATTCAGCATCACTTATCATGCTCTGGGGTCTCTACAAACCCCAAAACGTAATAAATGTAAACTGTAAAAGTAAAAAAAATCCTTATTCACATCACCGCTCACCTCTATGGCCCCTCCATCACTCATCTGGTCCTTGCCCCATTTTTTGATCACTGCCTCTCTCACTGAATTTTCCTTTCTTGCTAGGTGAGAACTTCAGGCTGTGATGAAGTCTGGGTAGGTTCTACACACACATATGAAAGGAGACCACATCATGACTTCACAATGTGCGCACATGTGTAGAATCGTGTCTCATCAGAGGTGTAAGTTCTGGTCCAAGGATTTCAGCTATTCTGCTGCGTCCTAGCAAACTACCAAAATCTGCATTTTTGGTGAATGCATATTTTTGTAAAATTTGAGTAGAATTGGATTCCACTGTACTACAGTTGCTCATTTCTAGTGATCACATCAGTTTTTATTTGATTTAGTTTTCTCTTTTGTTCATTCACTTTGCATAAAGACATGAAAGTTATGAGGGGAAAACAATAATTCTTTCATCCAAGGAATGCATGTCATAATTATAATTCTCATCATCAGTGTATTAATATTTTAAGTAAAGTTAGCTAAAGCATTTTTTAACACAGATAGAATTCACTAAAGGAACGTCTGAGTACCTGAAACGAGATGTACGCTCCGAATGCCTGTCCTATTTATGTCACATCATATACACGAGCTGTGTGAGTTTAAGCTGTTTGTCTATTTCATAAGGTCATTGTTAAACTTTGGCAAAACAAATTTAGTATTTAGAAATGTTGAAAGGGAATTTGTTGGTTGATTCTCTTGCATTACAAACATGTATATTATACTCTGAAATGCTGGGGGGCATCTGAGACAAAAACAGTTTAAAGCATTACCGGGGACTAGGTGATTTGTCAAAGGGGACAGCTTCTCCGTGCTCACCCTCTCTATACACACACATAGGAGAGACCTGTCAGTCTAGCTGAGTAGGCAGAGACAATACAGTAGTCCTTGGTCATGCTTTCAGCTACAGTATCTTTTAAGGTACTGTCACACTTAGCGATGTACCAGCGATCCCGACCAGCGATATGACGCGGTCAGGATCGCTGCTACATCGCTAAGTGGTCGCTAGTGAGCTGCCACACAGGCAGATCTCACTAGCGACATCGCTGGGGACGGGGGTCGCTACTTACCTGTCAGACACGGCGATCCTGCGTCCTCCCGCCCTGCTCCATGCGTCGCTCGTCATCACAGCAGGAAGCGCCACAGGAAGCTGACGACGAGAAACGGTCCAGGACGTTCTCGTGCGATCAGCGATAACCAGCGGGGGAGCGGGTTGTAGGCAAGTATCAGACACAGCGATATCGCTAGCAATATCGCTATAACGTCACAAGTTATTGCGATATTGCTAGCGATATCTCTTAGTGTGACATGCCCTTTACTCTCAAACAGTGCAATGCTCTGGTATAATATATACACGATTGTAATGCAGGAGATGGTCTCTGATTCGTGCTGCCTGTGGTTGCATGAATCAAGTAAAAGGTCCCCTTTAAACAGTGTGTAATGCCTCTCTACCGCATGTAAGAGGAAATCCGAAGTTGGCAAGCGGCATGAGTTCTACCGCAGTCATTTATACAATAACAATCTTCTTCCTTCTTAATCATTAAAGCCTCATTTGAATTACCATACATGAAATTGGTTTCTACTTATAGATTGTTTATCAGCTGGCATTGTAAGCACTTAAATATTTCTCTATTTTTTCCTTTCCTGATGATTTGCTTCATTAGCGGCACTCTTCAAATCACATTTACCTAATCCACAGTTTCAGTATACTAACAAGGGTACGCTTCAGTGAGTGCAGACTTATGTAACAATGGGACTGCTCAGCTGGAGAGGATTTCTAATACTCTCCTCATTGAAAAAATGCAAGCCTCTGGTTTCCTCTGGATTTAATGTTCCTGTGTTTCTGTTTGGATTTAAGGGCAAATAAAAGAGTTTGAAAATCCTTATAATCCCGCAATCTCTATATCTGCTGAAACACTAGTTTCTGTTTTATACATTTGTAGAAAACAAATGGAGCAAAGAAAGGAACAAACATCACTTCTTGGATGCTGTGATACTTATCTAGATCATGCACTTTCAAAGTTATGTGAATATTCACTGCTTTACTTTTGGATATTTTATTTATCCATAAGAGAGATTGCCAGTAAGGACATGTATTATAGAACAGCAGAAGAGAAGGCTAAACTAGTGGATATTAGGATTTCCCACTATGGAACGCCAATATTCAGTATTGAGTGTGGTAAAAGCTGCCTGGTGTCACGCAAGAAGGTCATTTGGGAGGAGTATTGTCAACTTCTGTCTCTTAAGTGCTTTTAACTAATCAGCCTTACTGAAAACACTTGAGATAATGTTGATTGACTCCGAACAGCTTGAAAATGTTCCTCTCAGATGCCCTTTTCAGCTGGATGTCAGATACAGAGTAAAACATCCAGTCTCTAAAGGCCCCATTACACATAACGATGTCCCAGCGATCCCACCAACGATCCGACATGGATGGGATCGCTGGGACATCGTTAGGCTGATCACTGGTGAGCTGTCACATAGACAGCCCCTCCAGCGATCAGGACCAGCGAGCAAGCTGGTTTCCAATGTAAACATCAGGTAACTAAGAGATGTGGGGCTCTTGGATACCCACTGTTTACGTTGGATACCAGCGTCCAGCGTCGTTGATCGCTGGTCTCTCGCTGCCACATACAGCGATGCATGCTGGCCAGCGGAAGACCAACGATCAAAAAATGGCCCAGGAGGATCCTGCATGATCAGCGATACCCAGCAGGGGGGCCGGTCGCTGATCCCCATCACACACAGCGATATCGCTGGAGCGATCACTGATGCATCACAAAATCAGCGATCTCGCTGTATGAGACGGGGCCCTTAGTCTTTTAGAATCTACTAAATTAGCTAGAGGTGAGTAGATGAGGCAGAATTGGAATTTGCGTGTTTTTGCATTTGTTTTCTGAAAATTGGATTCACAGTAAATTTAACCCCTTTCCTACATTAGACGTACTATTCCATCCATGTGACCTGGGACCTAAGTCCCAAGGATGGAATAGTACGTCTAGCGCGATCAGCGGGTTATTGAACCCCTTAAAAAATAAAAAACGAAGCAAAAAATTATGCTTTATTATCATACCGCCGAACAAAAAGTGCAATAACGCATGATCAAAAAGACGGATATAAATATCCATGGAACCGCTGAAAATGTCATCTTGTCCCACAAAAAACGAGCTACCACACAGTGTTATCAGCGAAAAAATAAAAAAGTTATAGCTCGCAGAATAAAGCGATGCAAAATAATTATTTTTTATATAGAATTGATTTCATTGCATAAAAGTGCCAAAACATAAAAAAATGACATAAATGAGGTATTGCTGACCCAAAGAATAAAACCGCTTTATCAATTTTACCGCATGCGGAACGGTGTAAACGCACCCCCCCTAAAGAAATTCATGAAACGCTGTTTTTTTTTCATTCTGTGTCCCAAAAATCGGAATAAAAAGCGATGAAAAAATGTCACATGCCCGAAAATGGTACCAATAAAAACGTCAACTTGTCCCGCAAAAAATAACACCTCACATGAATCGGTGGGTCAAAATATGGAAAAATTATAGCTCTCAAAATGTGGTGATGCATAAACTATTTTTACAATAAAAAGCGTCTTTTAGCGTGTGACAGCTGCAAAACATAAAAACCCGCCATAAATAGTAAATCAAACCCCCCGTTATCACCCCCTTAGTTAGGGAAAATAATAAAATACATTTTTTTTATTTATTTCCATTTTCCCATTAGGGCTAGGGTTAGGGCTAGGGTTAGGGGTGTGTTGGGGTTAGGGATGGAGTTAGAATTGGGGGGTTTCCACTGTTTTGGCACATCAGGGGCTTTCCAAACGCGACATGGCGTCCGATCTCAATTCCAGCCAAAAATGTCAAATGGCGCTGCTTCCCTTCCGGGCTCTGCCATGCGCCCAAATAGTGGTTTACCCCCACATATGGGGTATCAGCGTACGCAGAACAAATTGCACAATAATTTTGGGGTCCTGTTACCCTTGGGAAAATAAAAATTGGGGGTGAAAAGATCATTTTTGTGGAAAAAATATGACTTTTTAATTGTATGGCTGCACGTTATAAACTTCTGCGAAGCCCTTGGGGGTTCAAAGTGCTCACCACATATCTAGATAAGTTCCATGGGGGTCTAGTTTCCAAAATGGGGTCACTTGTGGGGGGTTTCACGCCTGTATAGGGAAGAGTGTACAGGGAAGAGTGTACAGTGAAGGTGTCTGTGAGGTGAGCAGTACGGTAAATATTGTCTTTTTTTAACCTTTTTGGGGCGTATTATATCATATGGACAGCTATGTGGGGGCAATTATAATGTTTGAAGGGCTATGTGGGGAGACATTATACATTTGATTTGATTATCCCTAATTGTTAAACATATGTACAATGGAGAAATTCAGCTGCATCACTGCATTCACTTATAATCATCAAAGACTCTAAAACCAGATTTGACCAATTGATCTTCTAGTAAAAAACTATTGCTGCCAGAACTGGATTTTATATATGATGATGAATTCATAAACGATAAGATGGGATAACATATATTAAATCAGCGCATTTGATAATAATAATAATTTTATTTCTGTAGTGCCAATATTTTCCACAGAACTTTACAAATCAGAAAACCTTTCTGATTAATTTAAAAAGTGACAGGAAATGTACATATTTCAAGGTGTAATTCTTGTAAAATGTAGTGATTTCCTGATCATATAACACTTTATATAACCGAGTCAGAGTCAGTTTATGTGAAAGGAGAGAGATCATTTACGAGTATATTGCTGTAAGCAATTTTATTTTAGTCACGCATTATGCATATTTCATGTATGCCTGGTTTAAATGGTGGATCTGGCAACATGTTCGATTATAAGAGGAAACACAAATCTCACTTACTGCCACTGCATAATGGAAAATTTCAAGCACATCTATAAGTTGTAATTATGCAGAGAACACTAAAATCCTGCAACCAAGGCCATCCATTACAATGAACCAAAGAGCCAACTAAATTGGTGCAGATTTGTGGAATTTCTGTTGGTAATGTTTTTTGCATTTAAGTCTTTTATTATTGTAATCCATTTATCAACAGTGTAAGGTTCCTGCACTTTGATCTATTCTTTTATAAATAGATTTTACTTTTTCAGTGTGCCTGACATGAATAAAAATGGATAATGTTAGAGATCACTGAATAAATTTGAGTGGAATTGAATTCAGTGGGGGGTTTCCACTGTTTAGGCACATCAGGAGCTCTCCAAACTTGACATGGCATCCGATCTGAATTCCAGCCAATTTTGCAGTGAAAAAGTCAAACGGCGCTCCTTCCCTTCTGAGCTCTGCCATGCGCCCAAACAGTGGTTCCCCCCCACATATCAGGTATCGGCGTACTCAGGACAAATTGTGCAATAACTTTTGCAGCCCTATTTCTCCTGTTACCCTTGGTAAAAGAAAAAAATTGAACCTGAAGTAATTTATTTTGTGAAAAAAAGTTAAATGTTCATTTTTTTAAACATTCAAAAAATTCCTGTGAAGCACCTGAAGGGTTAATAAACTTCTTGAATGTGGTTTTGAGCACCTTGAAGGGTGTAGTTTTTAGAATGGTGTAACTTTCGGGTATTTTCTTTCATATAGACCTCTCAAAGTGACTTCAAATGTGATGTGGTCCCTAAAAATAAAATGGTGTAAAAATGAGAAATCGCTGGTCAACTTTTAACCCTTATAACTTCCTAACAAAAAAAAATTTTGGTTCCCAAATTGTGCTGATGTAAAGTAAACATGTGAGAAATGTTGCTTATTAAGTTTTTTGAGTGCCATATCTCTGTGATTTAAGAACATAAAAATTCAAAGTTGGAAAAATGCAACATTTTCAAAATTTTCACCAAATTTCCATTTTTTTCACAAATAAATACAAGTTATATGAATAAAATTTTACCACTAACATGAAGTACAATATGTCATGAGAAAACAATGTGAGAATCACCGGGATCCATGGAAGCGTTCCAGAGTTATTACCTCATAAAGGGACAGTGGTCAGAATTGTAAAAATTGGCCCGGTCATTAACATGCAAACCACCCTTGGGAGTAAAGGGGTTAATGTACCTTATTTTCGGGGGTCTCTCTGCAGACTCAAAAAAATGGTAATCTATATATATATATATATATATCCTTAGATCATCTTACCACTCACCTCTGTGTGTCCCTCGCTCCTCACTGTCATCCATCCAGTTCTCACTGCATGATCCATCATATCACTGCTGCACACGCTGAAGTCCCTGGACTGTCACATTGGACTCGGACTTTTAGCTTTGATGGAGCCCAGAAGGGTTCTGTGCAAGTCACGGTGCACATTCTGACGGTGTGACATTTGCATACTTGCATAGAACCCTTCTGGGCCCTGAAAAGTACTGACCCAACGTGAGAGACCTGATAATTTGAGCATGTGCAGTATTGATTTGAAGATGCTGCAAGGACTGGACGAGTGACGTGGAAGTTATAAGGGTTAAAAGTTGACCAGCGATTTCTCATTTTTACACCATTTTATTTTTAGGGACCACATCACATTTGAAGTCACTTTGAGAGGTCTATATGAAAGAAAATACCCGAAAGTTACACCATTCTAAAAACTACACCCTTCAAGGTGCTCAAAACCACATTCAAGAAGTTTATTAACCCTTCAGGTGCTTCACAGGAATTTTTTGAATGTTTAAAAAAAATGAACATTTAACTTTTTTTCACAAAATAAATTACTTCAGGTTCAATTTTTTTCTTTTACCAAGGGTAACAGGAGAAATAGGGCTGCAAAAGTTATTGCACAATTTGTCCTGAGTACGCCGATACCTGATATGTGGGGGGGAACCACTGTGGGCGCATGGCAGAGCTCAGAAGGGAAGGAGCGCCGTTTGACTTTTTCACTGCAAAATTGGCTGGAATTCAGATCGGATGCCATGTCAAGTTTGGAGAGCTCCTGATGTGCCTAAACAGTGGAAACCCCCCACTGAATTCAATTCCACTCAAATTTATTCAGTGGTCTCTAACATTATCCATTTTTATTCATGTCAGGCACACTGAAAAAGTAAAATCTATTTATAAAAGAATAGATCAAAGTGCAGGAACCTTACACTGTTGATAAATGGATTACAATAATAAAAGACTTAAATGCAAAAAACATTACCAACAGAAATTCCACAAATCTGCACCAATTTAGTTGGCTCTTTGGTTCATTGTAATGGATGGCCTTGGTTGCAGGATTTTAGTGTTCTCTGCATAATTACAACTTATAGATGTGCTTGAAATTTTCCATTATGCAGTGGCAGTAAGTGAGATTTGTGTTTCCTCTTATAATCGAACATGTTGCCAGATCCACCATTTAAACCAGGCATACATGAAATATGCATAATGCGTGACTAAAATAAAATTGCTTACAGCAATATACTCGTAAATGATCTCTCTCCTTTCACATAAACTGACTCTGACTCGGTTATATAAAGTGTTATATGATCAGGAAATCACTACATTTTACAAGAATTACACCTTGAAATATGTACATTTCCTGTCACTTTTTAAATTAATCAGAAAGGTTTTCTGATTTGTAAAGTTCTGTGGAAAATATTGGCACTACAGAAATAAAATTATTATTATTATCAAATGCGCTGATTTAATATATGTTATCCCATCTTATCGTTTATGAATTCATCATCATATATAAAATCCAGTTCTGGCAGCAATAGTTTTTTACTAGAAGATCAATTGGTCAAATCTGGTTTTAGAGTCTTTGATGATTATAAGTGAATGCAGTGATGCAGCTGAATTTCTCCATTGTACATATGTTTAACAATTAGGGATAATCAAATCAAATGTATAATGTCTCCCCACATAGCCCTTCAAACATTATAATTGCCCCCACATAGCTGTCCATATGATATAATATGCCCCAAATAGCCTTCCATATAATAAAATGGCCCCCACACTGCCCTCCATATAATATAATGGAACCCACATTGCCTTCCATTATAATGGTATTTCAGCATGTGGCAGCTTTAAGAAAAGGAAACAACGACTGTATAGGGAAGAGTGTACAGTGAAGGTGTCTGTGAGGTGAGCAGTACGGTAAATATTGTCTTTTTTTAACCTTTTTTCACGGCTTTCAATACTTTGGCAAATGGCAGTCAGCTGTCCAACATCTTGATGAATTAGAATGGAGCAAGCTGCAAAAAAATTGCATTCTAGAGAATGCAGATTTTTGTAAAATTTGAGTAGAATTTATTTCCACTTCAATACATTTTTCTAAGTCTAATTGCATATATTGCATATAAAGTGCATCAAAATCATATTTTTATATGCAACAAGAAAAGATCAGATTCAAAATCCAGAAGTTCTGCAGCAAGATTCACGTTTTCAGCTTTGAAGTAATTTCTGGAGCTAAAGACTCATCTGGCTGTTTCAACAAATTCTTTGGTCAAGATGTTGGTTTAAGGGCTTCCCATATCCATTGTGACCAATGTGTAATGTTTGTGTCCAAAATCTTATTTGGTAAGTGAGTTGTGTCTCTGCAATATGATGTTCCTGCTGTTGCATTAGTTCTCTATGTCAAGCATTTGTGCTGTAGGTTGAAAAAGGAAATATATACCAGATACAAGAGGACTTGTGGTTTACATAAATTCAGCATCTTGGAATTTATGTAAGAAAATTGAAATGTGCATATTGCTTTGCTTGACTCAGAAGTCAGATGGAGTGTTGGTGGACAAGTACTTACCTGACTTTTTAGTTTGATAATATTCTTCTGCACTGGCAAAATAAACGCTTCCATAGTTGGAAACTTTCTAAGTTGTTGAAACTTGCTCTTGGCTTTAGAGCTGTTGACATCATTATTGTAGAGTAGTCATGGTGTCTCCATATTGTGCCATTTTCTCCACAAAAAAAGTCTACAAGCTGATGGCCTCTGTGTAGCATGTTTCTGAAGAATTTGTCTTCATCAAGTTTATTTTTACTGCACAAAGTACACCGTAAAAACAAATCCTAAAAGGCAATGTCAGAATTGCATTTTTTCACAAGTTCTTCCCACTTCAAATTTTTTTCCCATTTTTTTGCGCAGTAATATGAATGGTTTCTTTCAAAAGTACAAATTGTTCTTCCAAAAGCAAGTCCTCATACAGTATGTCTATGTGGACAAAAAAAAAAAGTTATGGCTCTGGGAAGGGGAGGAAAAAATGAAAACGCAAAAAAATTCTACCTCTGCTACAGTGTATTTGAAGGTTATTAGTGTACTGTGGCATTGAGTCTGGACTGTTGTTCCATAAATTGATAATTAACAGAATCATACCTAGTTAATGATATAATAACAAAAGAATGTACTTTTTACATTTCTCCGGTTTCACTATGAATACTCTGAGTCGTAGATCACTACCAGTGGAGTAACTGTAGAGGTACAGAAGTAGCAGTTTCAACTGAACCTTCATTCTGGAAGCCAAACCCTCCAAAGACTCTAAAGAAATAGTAACTAATCATTCTAATTTTGTAATGATGTAATTTTGATATACAGAGTTTTCTCACAATAAACACTGTGTGAATACATGATTCACTGGACATTACCTGGAAGACCTTCAGTGACATTTGTTCTGATAATGTTACACTATGTATTTGGAAATAGAACCACCTCCAGTGCTGCCAATAGCCACTTATGTTTATTTAGCTTCAAAAACAAAGCACAGCTCATTAACCAGAACAAATAATAATTAAAGTAGCAGCTCCTGACCTGCAGCAGATGTTTACTTCAGTACAATATACCCTAGAGAAGATTGAAAATATTCAATAATTACTTAAATATGGTGTGTTGCCTTGTACATCATCTTCAAAGGACAGTTCAAGAAACTAAACGCAAAAAATGGATATTTTCTGCAAAACAAAAATTATTAGTTGTTTACTTCCTTAAAATTGATGGCCTGTCCTTTGGCCATTCTGCAATCAATGACTGCTACTTCCAATAGGTGACACTAGAATTTACATCCTCCTTCTCACTGAAGAGGCAATTTGCATATTTAACTTCCCAGAGGAGCATTACATGGCATATAAGCCTCCTTACACTGGCTTGCCATGCACATGATTTTCCAGAAGGAGAAATGTTACCCTTAAATCCCAGAGGCACATGGCACACACAGGATGCCAGTGGTCCCCTCTAGTAACTAATTTAGTTGGGGCATCGAGAGTTGAACTTTCACTGGTCTAATATTGACTTCCTTTTGTAAGACAAATTGATAACCCACTTACCTTGTAATATACTATTGGTACTTTTTATCTACATTTTTGTGTTACCAACACATGTATCTTTAAGAATTTTTGTCATAAAATTTGAGTGCATGTAAAAAGCCACTTAGGGGGTCTAATTTTGACCAGCTTATTTTGCCTCTGCATGGATAAATGGAGTGGTAGCTAAAGGTGGCAGAGAAAGAGCAGATGTATCTGTTGCTCCTTTGGCTAAGAGGGTCCAGAATGACATCATTTTATCAACAGCACTAGATAAAGAGGGCTAGATTTTGTACTCGGACTCAGTAGTTTTAAAATTTGGCTGTAAATGAATGAATATACACGTCTAGTTAATTTTCCACTTTGACGAAAAAAAGTTGGTACACCACCTATAGGCACCACGAATTAAAGATTCTCGAAGTGAAAGCCTAGGGACAAAATAACATCACATTTGTATAAAAAAAAATATGCCATGTAAAATTACCATTGTTATTATCCTGTATGATGCCCAGTTCTGCGCCACATTATACTTTTCTGTCTGCTTTAGTTAAAGGGAACCTGTCAGCAGGTTTTTGCTATGTAATCTGAAGACAGCATAATATGGAGACTGAGACACAGATTTCAGTGATGTGTCACTTATTAGGCTTAATTACTGCTCAGACCACAGTGTAAGTGAGCCCTGGTCTGACCGCGACCCCTCCTTTGATATCAGCTCACTATCAATAGACAATGTAGTTAGAGAGCTGTGTTGTGGGTGGCGTTGGCTTTCTGAGCTGTGCTACATGATGCATCTAAAACTCTGATTGCTTCACAGTTGCTGCAGCCAGTAAACTAAGTGATACATAGTTGGATTCAGGGTCTCTTTTCCTGCGTTACAATGCTCTTAGATGAGATAGCAATAACCTGGTGACAGATTCCCTTTAATAAAAACGCTTCTGGTCTCGGTGACTATTAGTGTCATACTGGAATTCTTTATAATCAACAGAACATATTATTCTGAGTGTCCACCAACCATCTACTTAGAACATGGGCACATTTAAGGCCCTAATACACTTTAGATGGAAATCATCCAAACCTGCCAAATGTGATCAGCCAAACATCTGTTATATATGGGGCTACTAGACTCTTCCCCAACAGAGGTTGTGAATGGATGGAAGGATTGGGCATTTGGCATTTCAAAACCTGATCCTTTTATTTTCAAAAATTTTCTGAGGGATCATGTGCATTGAAGAGTTGGGAAAGATATGTGTCTGTATGTTCAGCAATACAAAAAGGGTGGGGGAACAAGAGGTGCAATAGTGCCCTATCACTAGTGACACTACGATGTGAGTGGTGTAATGCAGTTCCACTCACCTATTCCGGTTGTGTGACCCACAACTGGCTTGAAGACATAACACAGTATCAGCTGCTGCAGGACCTCCACCGACCACTCCAAAGTGGAAAAACTGCCAGAGAATATGGGAAGCAAGATGTGCCACAGTCCGCGCTGCTGAATCCACAAAATCACCTGGGATGCAAGATGTAGTAACAAAGTACTGCTTTATTCCTTCCTACGCGTTTCGGCGCCCTTCCTGGCACCTTATCCCTGAGGAAGGTGCCAGGAAGGGCGCCGAAACGCGTAGGAAGGAATAAAGCAGTACTTTGTTACTACATCTTGCATCCCAGGTGATTTTGTGGATTCAGCAGCGCGGACTGTGGCACATCTTGCTTCCCATATTCTCTGTATGTTCAGCAGACAGCCATCTCATGATTATAGCCAGCTTTACTCTTCATTGCATCGGAAACTATGGTGTTTGCATTGGCCACATAGGACATCAATAAGTAAGATTAAATATATTAGTGTGAGAATTAACACATAAGGCATAGACCCTGGCTTCCTAGTCAGCTATATATAGGTTTATTTTATGCTGAACATTTGGAGCCTATTGATTTTTCAAAGCATTGGTCCAATAGAAGGCCCTCTATTACTTTGATAGGTCACAGTTTAGTCTCATATGTACCTGTTACAGAGAGACATTTTAATCAGATCCTGGGAACAAGCAATGCAGGTCGCCATTCATGCAGCTAGAATCAGTAGTGAAAATGGCTCAGGTCCACATCTATGATAGAGATGGAATTTGGTGGTGGAAAGGAGAATTTTCATGGTCAAATAAGGACTAAGGTTTCTTATATTTTCAGAGACACTTATTACAAGTTGAAAAAAGTAACATGGACCTCTAGCTTAAAAGACTAATGTTACATATGAAATAAAAGCTCTAAATCTAAAAACAAGCTTATGGATGGTACGAGAGGTCTAAGTCAACACCAGGGCATTCACATGTTTACAGTATCGTTCATTGAGAAAGAGAATGGTTGTTTCTCTCTTTGCTGTCAAGCTTTCTTCCCTTTGTGGTAGTTTACAAGCCTTGTCTGTCAGGCTGTGTCAAATCAAGGACAGCAAAGCATGGAAGCAGTGGAGCTTGCTCTGCAGGACAGCACTTGTGTCTTGTCACCTGCTGTGAGAAATACCTTGTGTTCATGCAAAACTCTGTCACTGTCAGTATGGAGAAACCAGGCATGTCACACATGGTAGTAAACCACTATTAAATGCTACTGAATAACAAAAAGCAATATTATAAACCAAATGGAATATTTATATTCTTAATCAATATCAGCTTAAATGGAACCTGTCATCCTGGAAAACACTGTTTACCTGCAAGTAAATCGCTGTACAATGTTATCCAGCCACCTTACTGAGAATGTGGCTACCAAGAGAAAATGAACTTATTTCCCTTCAGAAGCCACCAGCTTTCTGTCATCGGATGTGCACAAAGTGACTACAGTCGTCACTCACAGCACTGCTCACTATACTGTGAGCGGCGACTGTAAGCACACCCCGGCACTTTGGTTGACAGTTGGCTTTGCAGTGCATCTGTGCACAATGAGCTGTCAATCAAATTGTTATAGCTCAGTGCTTGCCCCATGACTGAAAGCCAGCGGCTCCTGTAAAGAAATTAAATTTCTCTCTGTAGCTGCACTTTCAGTATTGTAACACTTTTCACCATCAGATTAACCCTATATCTGCAGATAAATAGCATTTTCCAAGGTGACAAGTTCCATATTTTTATTTATTTATTTTTTTTTAAAACCAACTATAGAGTGGATTCAGGAAAGAAAGTAAGCTGGTCATCACTACAACAAAAAAAAGTTACAAATTAATTACATGTTTAAAAGGGTTGTCCAGGCTTGAGCTAAGTTTACATAGAATGACTGCAGATTGACAGATGTTGACAATGTGCATTGTGCATGCTGTCAGGATTTGCCTCAACTGCCAGAATGAGCCGGCAGTGACATCACAGAGAGTGTGTAATATGCATACTGGCAGCTACGTGCCGACTAGATTCTCATCTATTTCTTTCAATAGAACATTGAGGGAAGTGGATTAGAATGCTCATCTGCTTCTCTTAATGTTTTATTGATCACAGTAGATAGTAGTAGACTGTAATAGACCTCATTCATAATGTCCTATCCCAAGCTATCTCTGCTTGGGAAGTAGACTTTCCTACATTTGAACATATCAATGTTTGACTTCAGGAAAGCCCATTTAGTGCAAACAGTTAACAAAGAATACTAAATAGCTATAAAAGCAAAAAGTATTCATTTCTCACGTCAATTTAAATAAATTGCATTATTAATATTCTCAGACGTCTGATTGTTTTACTCTGCAGTTAAGAAGCCTGATGTATTGAAAAAAGGGTAATTGTTCATGCATGTTATCCTTTGGCATGTAATATATCTAGCAATATGTTTGCCATGCTAGTTACAAATCAAATTATTTGATTTTATCAAATGAAATGTAATAGATGCATAAACCCATAACTAATGATTTTATTGCCCATCAAATCAAAATGAAAGTAATGTTCTGCAAACAGTTCCAATGGTCAAGCAGTTTCCGTGCAAGTTCTGATTTTCTCGAGTGTTCAGTTGGTGTGTTCATGAATAAATAATGTGTAGTCAGAAGTAGACAAGCAACAAGATACATAGATTTCTTAAGGGGTTTGTCCACTAGTAGGACAACCCCTTCTTGATATAAATGTTTGGCCCCGATAAAATAAAAAGCTTATATGCCCCTCCCATGATAGCGCTGTTCCATTGGTTTCGACATTCGTGGTCCTGGGGCTCTCGTGTGGTTGTATGACACATGGTGCTGGACGCCCAATCAGCGCTGTCGTTACTGTCCCCATCTATGTACGAATTGAATATGAAGAAGTCAGAGATGCAACTGATCTCTCACTTCCTTTTCATGTTCAATTCGACAGAAGGTGGAGACAGTGACGCCAGCGCTGTTTGCACGCCCAGCACCATGTGTCATACAACCACATGAGAGCCCCAGGACTGAATGCCGACAGCTGGAATGGCGCCATCATCGGAGGTGGGTATAAGGTTTTTTTATTTTATTGGGGCCAAACATTTAGATCAAGAAGGGATTTCCCTAGTAATAGACAACCCCTTTAAAGAAGGCCAGCGGTGTATAGAAACTTGAAGTTTAATTTTCTTTCAGACAGACTTTCTAAATAGAGGTTACTGACACAGAGTAATTTTTTAAGTACTGTTTTCCAGAATTGTCCCAAAGAGTATATGGCGTGAGATTTCCATTCAATAAAAAATTACAAAGCTTTATTGATCAGAAAATATTAACATACCACATTGAGATAAAAATTAAAGGCAAGAGGTAATTGAAAAAATTAGGTTTATTTATGCAGGTTACTATATGGTGTTCAATCTGGTATTTATTCAGCTCCAATTTTTTAAGGGTTTGTTACATTGAGTAAATTTTTCTTATGTATATACTAGATGGAGGCCCAATGCTACCGCATCGGGAGCGCAGTAATGTCATGATGGGGGCAGGCTTTGCAGCGTTGAGAATCTCTCCCCCATGTGCTCACCCACCTAGCCACTCTTTCCCCTTGTGCTGACTTCACCCATCTGTGCTTTCTTCTTTTTCCTGTCTATACCACAGCTCCTGGGCAGGGGAGGAAGCAAAAGACAATACTGACATTACAGCAGGAGATCGCAGAGGATACATTTTGTGAGGTAAAATATTGCTGAAAAACAGTCATTGAAATATTTTATTTCGCAAAATGAATCCTATGTGATCCCCTGCTTTAAGGTCAGTATTTTCTTTTGCTTCCTCTTCTGCCCAGGAGATGTGGTATGCTCCGTACACGGTCAGACACAGAAAATTTTTAAAATGAACTTTTGTTCATGGGAAAACCCCTTTAATGTGACAGAATTCCTCTGCCTGTAGACACATGGCGCATCTGCTGCCAGGATCAGCTGAATGATTCACTGCGCCTGCGCAGAATTTGCACAGGTGCAGTAAATTAGACCACCGCCATCTTTGTGCAGACAGATGGCGGCGGTCATATTAAAACTTCACATGCGCTCCTCCTGTACAAAGATGGCAGCAGTCAGTGAATCATTAGGCTGATCCCGGTGGCGGCGTGTTCGCAACAGTGTTCCGCTGGTGGTACCGTGCAAGAGGCTGCATACAGTGTATACAGTGTGTGTGTATGTGTGTTGCATATGGCATTTATAATTTGTGTGTTTGTGTGTGGTGCGTGCGGCATATACAGTGTGTGTTTGTGTGTGTGTGATGCGACGGTGTTCCGCTGGTGGTGCCACGCAAGAGGCTGGTACCGCCAGCAGTTTCCATATTGAGACACCCATCACTTGGGTGTCCCAATATGGTGGTTGGTGAGCTTCTGCTGCTTGGAATTCTGGGATCCGGAGACATCTGGATGGAACAGGATGTGAAGACATTACAAGGTAATTATGTAATAAGATAATAATAATAATAATAATAATCTTTATTTTTATATAGCACTAACATATTCCACAGTGCTTTACAGTTTGCACACATTATCATCGCTGTCCCCGATGGGGCTCACAATCTAAATTCCCTATCAGTATGTCTTTGGAATGTGAGAGGAAACCGGAGTACCCTGAGGAAACCCAAGCAAACACGGGGAGAACATACAAACTCCTTGCAGATGTTGTCCTTGATGGGATTCGAACCCAGGACTCCAACGCTGCAATATTGTTCTGTATGGACATGTATCCATTATTTGCACTAAGCACTTTGTTTTGTCCTTTAAGGATTATTTCATGACACTATACAGTTGTGGCCAAAAGCATTGACACCCCTGCAATTCTGTCATAATACTCAGTTTCTTCCTGAAAATGATTGCAAACACAAATTCTTTGGTATTATTATCTTCATTTAATTTGTCTTAAATGAAAAAACACAAAAGAGAATGAAGCAAAAAAGCAAAACATTGATCATTTCACACAAAACTCCAAAAATGGGCCAGACAAAAGTATTGGCACCCTCAGCCTAATACTTGGTTGCACAACCTTTAGCCAAAATAACTGTGACCAACTTCCGGTAACCATCAATGAGTTTCTTACAATGCTCTGCTGGAATCTTAGACCATTCTTCTTTGGCAAACTGCTCCAGGTCCCTGATATTTGAAGGGTGCCTTCTCCAAACTGCTATTTTTAGATCTCTCCACAGGTGTTCTATGGGATTCAGGTCTGGACTCATTGCTGGCCACCTTAGAAGTCTCCAGTGCTTTCTCTCAAACCATTTTCTAGTGCTTTTTGAAGTGTGTTTTGGGTCATTGTCCTGCTGGAAGACCCATGACCTCTGAGGGAGACCCAGCTTTCTCACACTGGACCCTACATTATGCTGCAAAATTTGTTAATGCCATGCACACAGTCAAGCAGTCCAGTGCCAGAGGCAGCAAAGCAACCCCAAAACATCAGGGAACCTCCACCATGTTTGACTGTAGGGACCATGTTCTTTTCTTTGAATGCCTCTTTTTTTCTCCTGTAAACTCTATGTTGATGCCTTTGCCCAAAAAGCTCTACTTTTGTCTCATCTGACCAGAGAACATTCTTCCAAAACGTTTTAGGCTTTTTCAGGTAAGTTTTAGCAAACTCCAGCCTGGCTTTTTTATGTCTCGGGGTAAGAAGTGGGGTCTTCTTGGGTCTCCTACCATACAGTCCCTTTTCATTCAGACGCCGACGGATAGTACGGGTTGACACTGTTGTACCCTCGGACAGCAGGGCAGCTTGAACTTGTTTGGATGTTAGTCGAGGTTCTTTATCCAACATCCGCACAATCTTGTGTTGAAATCTCTTGTCAATTTTTCTTTTCCGTCCACATCTAGGGAGGTTAGCCACAGTGCCATGGGCTTTAAACTTCTTGATGACACTGCGCATGGTAGACACAGGAACATTCCGGTCTTTGGAGATGGACTTGTAGCCTTGAGATTGCTCATGCTTCCTCACAATTTGGTTTCTCAAGTCCTCAGACAGTTCTTTGGACTTCTTTCTTTTCTCCATGCTCAATGTGGTACACACAAGGCCACAGGACAGAGGTTGAGTCAACTTTAATCCATGTCAACTGGCTGCAAGTGTGATTTAGTTATTGCCAACACCTGTTAGGTGCCACAGGTAAGTTACAGGTGCTGTTAAATACACAAATTAGAGAAGCATCACATGATTTTTCGAACAGTGCCAATACTTTTGTCCACCTTCTTTTTTATGTTTGGTGTGGAATTATATCCAATTTGGCTTTAGGACAATTCTTTTTGTGTTTTTTCATTTAAGACAAATTACAAATTAAATGAAGATTATAATACCAAATAATTTGTGTTTCCAATCATTTTCAGGAAGAAACTGAGTATTATCTGACAGAATTGCAGGGGTGTCAATACTTTTGGCCACAACTGTATGTGTACTGGCTCTTGATTTAGATATCATGTAGCTATTGGTCCTGTGGAGAGTGAAATCCCTGTTATATATACAGCTCTGGCAAAAATTAAGAGACCACTGCACAGTTTTATAAAAATCAGCTTCACTACATGTCTGACAGCCTTTCCATTCCAGTGTCACTTGAATTCCAACCAGAGTACACCTCATTCTACTTAATGTGCTTCTGATTAAGTGATCACCTAAACCAAATCTTATTTAACGAAGGAAAGTATAAAAACCCTGCTGTGGTGTTGACAATCCTCTTGCAATAGGACAAGCTGGATGGCAAAACAAGTGCTAGTAATATCCTAAAAGTAATAGGAATGAAAAAATAACTTTTAACTATGCCAAAGGAGTTGACAAGAAAAGTCTTGAGTGAGGAAAAGAAGGGCTCAATTTTGGCTTTACTAGCCGAGGGATACAGTGAACATCATGTTGCCTCCATCCTTAAAATTTTTAAGACGGCAGTCCATTACAAGAGGGTCAAGCAGCAGACATTGGGGACAACAAAGCTTCAGACCGGAAGAGGGAGAAAACGACTCTCCACCGACCGGGATGACGGTTATCTTATTCGAATATCACTCATCAACCGCAGGGTGACATCAAGTGACCTACAAAAGGAATGGCAAATGGCAGCTGGGGTATAGTTCATGGCAAGAACAGTTCGTAACAGGCTCCTAGAGGTAGGGCTCAAGTTATATAAAGCTAGAAAAAAGCCTTTTATCAATGAGAAACAAAGGAGAGCCAGGCTGAAGTTTACCAAAGACCATAAGAATTGGACCATAGAGGACCGGAGTAAGGTAATCTTCTCTGATGAGTCTAAATTTCAGCTTTGCCCAACACCTGGTCATCTAATGGTTACACGGAGACCTGGAGAGGTGTACAAGCCACAGTGTCTTGCACCTACTGTGAAATTTGGTGAAGGATCGGTGAAGATCTGGGTATGCTTCATCAAGGCTGGAATTGAGCAGGTTAATCTTTGCGAAGGACATATGAATCAAGTCGCATACAAGGTTATCCTGGAAAAACAGTTGATTCCTTCTGCTCAGGCAATGTTCCCCAACTCTGAGGACTAGTTTTTCCAGAAGGACAATGCACCATGCCATACAGCTAGGTCAATCAATGTGTGTTTTGAAGGACCACCACATCAAATCTCTGTCATGGCCAGCCCAATCTCCAGACCTGAACCCCATTGAAAACCTCTCTGGATTGTAATCAAGAGGAAGATGGATAGTCACAAGCCATCAAGCAAAGAAGAACTGCTTAAATTTTTGTACCAGGAGTGGCATATGGTCACCTAAAAGCAGTGTGAAAGACTGGTGGAAAGCATGCTAAGACGCATGAAAGCTGTGATTAAAAATCATGGTTATTCCACAAAATATTGATTTCTGAACTCTTCTTGTGTTAGAACATTAGTATTGTTATTGCTAAATGATTGTGAACTTGTTTTCTTAGCATTAATTGAGGTCTGCAAGCACTGTTTTGTTATTTTGACCATTTCTCATTTTCTGAAAATAAATACCAAATTTAGTGCTTGGAAATTCGAAGACATGTTGTCAGTAGTTTATAGAATAAAAGAGCAATTTACATTTTGTTAAGAGATATACCTATAAACAGAAAAATCAGACAAACTGAAAATTTTGCAGTGGAATTTTAATTTTTGCCAGAGCTGTATATTCTATATTCATGGAGGGCTGCTTCTATTATTTTGCTTTTTTCACTAGATACCTTATGATCTCTCTTATAGATCAATAACCTTTATTATTGCCTGTGTGATGTTTACTATAGAGTGATGCCATGGAAACCCATATATAAGGATCTTTTTTCTATGCAATGTGTTTATTATTACCACTAAGTCATAAAATTGTTGCATAAGGTTTGGCTGCGCCACATGTTCTGTCATTCTTTGTATAACCGTTTGTCTTTAATGTAATTCTTGGGATGCTTTGAATAAATACGTTTCGCCCTTGCATTGGTTAATTATCATGGTAAATAGTAGTCTGTACACAGCTGTCATCATTTACAGTGATTCTGATTAACCCAATATAAAGATAAATGATTCAAATAAGATTTTCCTATAATTTTTTGTTGCATTATACAGCAAAAACCATGTTACTTGAACAGCTACAACATAGCAAAGGGATCTCATTGTTGAAAAGTTATCAGTCAAGAGAAGGCTCCAAAAAGTTATCAAAAGGCATTAGATATACCATGGAACATCTTTGGAAAATGCCATCGAGACGTGGCTTAAATTTAGCACAATAGTGACATTACATAGTTCTGAAAATCCCTCAAAAATGATGAAAAGGCAAAAATGAAAATTGTTCAGGGAGGTTACCAAGAGGCCTTCTGCAACATTATGGAGTTGCAGGAATTTCTGGCAAGTACTGTTTGTCTACTGCATGTGAAAACAATCAGCTGTATTGTCATATGCCTAACCTGTGGGGTAGGGTGGAAAGACACCCTTACGAGTAAAAACATTTAAGCGCTGCTATGTTTTGAAAATAGCATGCAAAAAGCATGTGGGAAAATATTTTTTGGTCTGTTGAGACCAAAGTTGAACTTTTTGGCCATAATTCCAAAAGGTATGTTTAGCGCAAAGCCAACACTGCGTATCACCAAAAGAACAGCATACCCACAGTGAAGTGCAGTGGAGGAAGCACGCTTTGAGGTTGTGTAGTGCAGCGGGGTTGGTGCAGTATGACAGATAGGCAGGGACCACAGGAAGTTCACAGCAAACGTGTTTAATGTCCAAGAAATCACAAAGTGCACAGCATACGGTATCCTCCAAATTGCAGCTGGGGCGTCACAACAGTCCATGCATGAGACCTGTTGCCGAGGGTGACTGCACCACTGTATCAAGCTGCGGGGTGCTCTGGGCTCTGTGTTACCTCACACAGGTTGAATGCTGCAGAGTCACCTGCTCTGCCACTTGCAAACACACAGTGACACCCCCAAACCCTATACTGCAGGATTTTTAACTGGAATCTATGGCCATGGGCCACTTGTAAGACCCAGCTTGAAGGAGGCAGACTGCCCCACTACCTTCCTGTAGTCCACTTCAGAAATAAAAGCCCTGACATTGCCACTTCAAAAATAAAAGTCCTGAACATTGCCTTTGCCAAAAAACTTGACCAGGTCCACACTTTTACTTTGCCTTGTGACTCACAGGTGTCCTGCCGTGAATACAAGGCTCCTTTTCAGAAGCTGGAACTTGGGATTTGTCAAAGTGGAGGGAATTAAGAGCAGTTGTAAATATCAGTCCATTTTACAACAACACCTTTAGGCCTTTGCTATAAAGCAAAGTTGAATTAATTTTATTTTTCAGCACAACAATAACCCTAAACATACCTTAAAATCAATAAAAAATGGCTTTTAAAAAATGAGTGCAATATTTTGGATTGGCCCAGCCAGAAACCAGAAGGGAATCCAATTGCAAATCTGTGGGTCACCTGAAGAGGGATGTACACAGGAGATTACCTCACAATCTGAAAGATTTGAAGCACTACTTGCAAGAAAGAGTGGACAAAGATTGCAAATTCTAAGTAATTTCTCCATCTCCTCCATTCCATTTCTTGGTGTATATCAGACAGCACTGGGAAGAGATCCAAGTGCAGTGCGATATTTCACACGGACCCATAGACTTGTATAGGTGCGAGTAAGATTCTGGCTGCCAGTCACAGCATTCAGTGTTTGTTCTCATAAAAAATTGGCATGAGAAAATAATTGCTGATATTAGCTGACCTATTGTATAACACTGGGCTGAGTGCTATGTGATGTTTTATTGCATATCACTAGGCCGTGTTATACACTCATGTGACCCCGGCCTAAGGGTGTGCATATATTTATGCAACTACATTAATTTAGTTCTTTATTTTTATTTTTCCACCAGAAAATATTTACATTTGTTTCTCAATGGATTTATACAGATTATGACTGACATTAAAAGTGGAAAAATTACTGAAATTATTCTTCTTAGTATGATTTTTTTTTTTTGCAAAAAACTGGCATTTTAACAAGGGTACATAAACTTTTCATATCTACTTAACTTAGAAAAGTCTCTGTCAAAAAGAGGGTGGCTGAAAAGAACCTGAAATTCAGTAAAGATGTCTATTTTACTGAAACACAATAGTAATTTTATATATGCACAGCCATAATGTAGCATAAACAAGATATATGTGTCGTGTTTATGTTAATAGATTTTTACCTACTTACAAATGCATGCATCCTATAATGCTATTCTTAAATTTTATTTGCTAATCTATATTTGAAGAGATGGGGTGTCAGCAGGTAGGAGACTAGTGATAGAATCATAAAATGGTAGAGTTGGAAGGGATCTCCTGGGTCATCGTGTCAACCCCCCTGCTCAATGCAGAATTCACTAAACCATCTCAGACAGATGTCTGTCCAGCCTCTGTTTGAAGACTTCCATTAAATGAGAACTCACCACCTCTCCTGGTAACCTGTTCCACTCATTGATTACCTTCACTGTCAAAAAGTTTTTTTTCTAATATCTAATCTGTATCTTCCCCCTTTCAGTTTCATTCCATTGCTTCTCGTGTTTCCATGTGCAAATGAGAATAAGGATGATCGCTCTACACTGTGACATCCCTTCAGATATTTGTAGACAGCTATTAAGTCTCTTGATCTTCTTTTTTGCAAGCTAAATATTCCCAGATCCTTTATCTGCTCCTTGTAGGACATATTTTGCAGTCTGCTCACCATCCTGGTAACTCTTCTCTGAACTTTCTCCAGTTTTTCAATGTCTTTTTTAAAATGTGGTGCCCAGAACTGGACAAAGTATTCCAGATGAGGCCTCTCCAAGGAGGAGTAGAGGGGGATCACGTGAGTTAGACTGTGTGCTTCTCTTAATACATCCTAGAACTGTGTTTGCCTTTTTTGCTGCTGCATCACACTGTTAGTTCATGTGAAGTCTGTGATCTATTAGTATACTTAAGTTTTTTTCACATGTGCTGTTACTTAGTTCTATTCCTCCCATTCTGTAGATGTAATTTTTGTTTTTCTTGCCCAGATGTAGAATCTTGCATTTCTCCCTATTAAATACCATTCTATTAGTCGCTGCTGTTGAGCTGTTGTTCCGCAGCTATTGAATAATGATGTGGCTACTAGACTAGAGTCATGAAAATCAATTTGCTCATCTTCTCAATTATTATTATATTTACATTTTGTCTTCACACTTGGCAATACATAGTGTATCACCCCAGTATGGTATGTTTTACTAATTCAAGGCACCGCAGACTAGAGTTGAACCAATATATCTAAGCTTGCCTTCTAACATTCCTTTTCTGATAAACTAATACCATGTTTTGCTTTTTTTGTCTGCACTGAAATACATAATAGCAATAATCTTCTCTGATTGTTGCATTTTTGCTGTGTTTTTTATGCATTCTCCACTTTGTATGGGTTTTGGGACAGATTTGAAGAAACAGGTTTTTCATGTTTTTTTATTAGTACAGAAATGCTGAGATTCTACACTTAAAAATAATACACCAAAAAAGACACAGTTCAACAGAAAATTTAAACACAATGGACTTTTCATGAAATTACCGTACATCCACTTTGCTTGAAGTGTTAAACAGTCGATTTTATGCACATGAGAACATGGTCTAAGGAACATAAAAGACACTTTTATAAAAAATTTAATTTTGGCAAAACTTTACACAAGATTCTGAAAGAAATAACAGAAGAATGAGCATGTGTGCTGTGGTTTTTCAAATACACTTAATTTGCAGTGGATTTTCCAAATTGTTTATAGGACACTCTCATTGCCTTAAAATGGCATTTTGTCATCATCTTACCAATAAAACTTAATAAACATAATAATTAGTGATGAGCGAACGTGCTTGGATAACGTCTTATCCGAGCACATTCGGGTGTTATGCAAGCATCTGGACGTGCTTGAATATTATGTTTGAGTCCCTGCAGCTGCAATGATTTGCGGCTGTTAGACAGCTTGAACACGTGGGGATTCCCTAACACAGGGTTCCCCAACTCCAGTCCTCAAGGCCCACCAACAGATCATGTTTTCAAGATTTCCTTAGTATTGCTCATGTGATAATTGCTTCACCTGTGCAATACAAAGGAAATCCTGAAAACATGATCTTTTGGTGGGCCTTGAGGACTGGAGTTGGGGAACTCTGCCCTAACAAACAGACAATCCCTGCATGTGTTGAGGTTGTCTAATCATGCAGCCGCGTGGACTTGAACATAATATACGAGCACTCCCAGATGAGCGGATAACACCCAAGCGTGGTCGGATAAGACATTATTCGAGCACGCTCGCTCATCACTAATAATAATATGAAAATTGAATGATCATTACTAATTATTTTAATAGAGATGAGCAGACTGATCCAAGTTGAATTTTCTGAGATTCATGGTTTTATTCAAATTCAAACATTTCGAGATTCATTTCTCAGTTCGCAAAAAACAAAGCTTGCCAGACACCACTTCCTAAACTGTTAAAGCATCAGAGAACTAGTGTCTTTTTGTGTGGCTGCACCGCCTCCCCTTAATGCGCTGTAGCTATAGCATCTAGAGGATTATTATGCCTTGTACAGTGGTGCTCAGTACCTGGGCCATCACAGACCACCAGTTCCCCATGGAGCACAGGTTGTTAGAGTCATTTTCCATCTCCAGAGTCACTAGGTAAGTGTCTTTATTGTAGAGTGTAAGCTCTTATGGTCAGCTCTTTCTCTCTCTTTTCTGTATTGTAAGCTCTTTTGGTCAACATTGTCTTTTCCCTTCTACAGAGCCTAAGCAAAGGGTTCCCTTTCTCTCTCTGTATCTCATGTAGAGTGGAAGTTCTTATGATCATCTGGATCCTCTCTCTCTTGTCTGTAATGTGTAAGCTCTTATGGTCAGTGGGGTTCTCTCTCTTCTTCTCTTCTATCTCAAAAGTGTATTTTCCAGTTAATTACAAGTTTTCCTGTATGGAAAGTTTGGCAAAGTAATTAAATTTGAATTTCAAATGATTCGCTCATCTATTCTTTTTGGTCTTATACCAATCATACAAAAATGAAGCACTCTTCAAAGGGACTTCTCCCTTAACATTTTGTAAATCTAGTGCCTATGTTAATATTCTAATCAATAAAAATGGAGTAGGAGAATATGAAAAAAAATGGTTATCCAGACTTGTGTCGTTGTGTAGCTTGCTTGAGATTTTTATTTAGGGTGAAATAAGACAAGCAGTTTTGTTTTAGACTATGATCCACTTGTCTCTAAATTAGTCTACTTAAAAAGAAAAATTGTTTGTCTAGTGCCGCTTGAAATATGAGCACAGGATTTAATCCAAACCAGAGACATCTATCTGGAGACCTAAATATTATGTTGGTACCGTAACTACTTCCAGGCAGTCATCAATGATAAACGTCCTGACAGACCGTATTCTGCTCCGCAGTGACTTTCTAAAAGGTCATTGCATAGTAGATCTGCTGCATGCGATTTCGAGAGCTGTGGGAGTGGGAGCCGGCTGTCAAAACACAGTTGGACTCTCAATCGCTGTATACACAGAGCTAAACAATCTCTGTTTACGGAATATATGGGAATCGCTGGTGGCGCTTTCCCCACCGGACCCAGTGGTGATGTGATCACTAGGTGTAGAGAGGGAGCAGGAGCTTCTAGATCCCAAGAGCCCCAGTCAACTTTTCTAAGGAGCCAGGAGGCTAAATTTGTCATGTAACTGGGGCATTATACCTGGCTCACAGGGGAAATTAGGTGAAAATGAAACGTATTTAAATCCTAGAATAGCCCAAAAGTCTTCTATGACCTAATAGGGGAACATGGTGTGAAATAAATTAAAAATAAATACGTAAATAAAAAGCAGGAAAAAAATAGCTGCTTCCTGTACAAATTGATATTACTAGCTTTGCTACCTAAAATGAAGTGTGAATAATTTATAAAAAATAATTGTTATGGAAAGGAAACATAATTAAAATGTATTTCAGTGGTTCTTTGTTGTTATAAAGGTGTGAAAAACAAACACATAGTTCCTATATTTTCCCACCAATATTGCCTGTTATCTGGAAAAAAAATTGAGAAGAGAGTTAGGAAATAACATAGAAATTACGCCCAAAATATCATGAAAAAAAGTACAAAAATTATTTGAATATACGAGTGAGAAAAAAATAAAACTTTACAGGGCTTTAAACCATATGTACCAAAACAAGACAGGAACAGTGGTAAAATAGCCTGGTCTTGAATCAGTACACAATGAGGTACTGGTTGGATTTTTGAGATGTGTAGTGCTCAGGGAGGCACAAATACTTTTCCAGAGAGTTAGCATGGATCAAATTGGCATTGGTTTAGCCAGTGTTTAATCTAAGTTAGTGTAAAAATAATTTTTGACAGATGTGACATTGTTTATACCTTATGGAGAAAACAGGCCAAAAAAAAGTGCCCAAATAAATTGATAATCAAAACATTACAGGGGTTGTCCATTTTATCTTTATCTTAGCAAATATGTTCTGACACTTCCATCAACTGCTCATTGTAATCTGGGTGGAAGGCTGCACTAAAAATCAGGCAGTGCTTCACAAGGTAGGAGACTAGTGCTGAACCCGTAAATTGGTCCGCTGGCATCAAGCCCACTGGTTAGTAATGGAGAGGCATCTATAAGACACCCCCATTACTAACCCAATAGTCAAATGTAATAAAGACAGAGACAAAGTAAAATCCTTTAACTGAAGTAAACACAGGCTCCTTAATTTGAAATAAAAACTCCCTGATCCTCTTTTACCCATTTATTTACCAAAAATTAAAATAAAAAAGCAAAGTTACACTCACTTTTCCGCTGATAATCCATTAATAGCCATGTCTCACTATGATATGGATGGTTTAGAGAGCAGTCACATCAGTTCTTTTTACTCCACGAGAGCTGGCTCACACTGAGCAGAGCGTGAGAACGTGACGACATTAAGGTTACCGCCGGTCACAGGTAGAGCTTCTCACGCTCTGCTCATTGTGTTCTGTCTGACATGGAGAGTGGTCGCATCACTAATGTAACTGCTCTCCAAATTATCCGGATCATTGTGGGATATTGCCATTAATAGATTATGAGTGGAAAGGTGAGTATAAAGGCGAGGGACCCCACAACATTTTTTTATTTTATTTATTTATTGCAGAGGTACCGGCTGGTGAATACTCTCTTCAGCATACGCCTGATCTTGCTGCTATCAGCGAGACCAGGCATTCAATGATGAGAGCAGTACTCTTATCAGCCGACGACTGTGACACAAGTCACAGCTTCTGGCTCACAAGCTGTCATCTGTATGACAGTGTGGGTTTCGCAGCGCTCTGACTGGTGGTAACGAACTTACCGCAGATCAAAGCTGGTGTTTTTCGCACTGTCATACAGATGACAGCATAGGAAATGACGAATGTTCCAGCCCCCCCATTCATTTGAATGGGGTTCGAGTTTGAGTTTGCGTAATGTTCTGGAACCTGAACCAAGTTTTTTTAATGCTCGACCGAACCCAATGGACCCAAACATCCACGGGTTCACCCATCACGTATCATGGCCCAATGCATTTGTTAACATACAGATAAAGTGAAATATCCCTTTAATTGTTTTTTCTGTAAAAGTTTTATTATTTCAAAATGCTCTAGTTCACATTTTTGATATTGAAATCAATAACAGATTTGACAACTGATGCAAGAAAAATCACTAAAAAATGTAAAGTCTAAAAAACAAATATGAATTTACATTTACTGTAGTATAATAAACACTGTTGAATATTTTACTACACATTGTTAGTGAACATGAATAGAATATTGTTAGTGAACATGAATAGAATAACTGACATTTCCATGTTGAATTTGTAGTTTAATGGGACATCAGCTCTTGACAATGCTCAGAATTCTTTCTGTATTAGTTTTTCTTGTAAAACAATCAACCACGCCATAGCAACTTATCATGAGTTCAGTAATGAAGCATATTTGAGCCAGGAAATATTGATGTATCGCTATAAATGACAGTAATAAATTATTAGCAATCCTGACTTATTTATGACTTTATGTGAACTGGTGCTTGACATTGCAATGAAAGGACATTTTATGATTAACGTTTCTCTTGTATTATTTTAATTATAGATACCAATGCCAATGGATTAAAGAGCACATAGCCTAATTTTTTGTGGGGAAGTGTACAACTAAATAAGGATAGGGATTGCCTCATCTTTGTACTTATAAATTGCGCAGAATCAAACCCATAAAAAGTCTCCTGCTTTCTATGGAAACTGGGCTGTGTAGAGATCCAGACATATGTCAAATTCAGATTTTACACCAATCACATCACAAGTAAATATTCATACCTACTATTGTGGGTTAAGACTAAGATTCATCTTTGCCCTGACATCTGCAAATACAACTTTCATTGGAAACTCCTTTAGGCATTGGATAAAGTATTTGCTTTTATTGTTTTGTTTGTTTTTAATAGAGGAAAGATACTTATTAAAATGTTGCAAATTTAAAGGGGTTGTACACTTTTCATACGACCCTTTTCTCAATCAAAATGTTTCCTTCAAGTAAAATTAAAAAATGTTATACCTACCTCTGGTACCGGCGCTGTTCCAGTGAAGTCAGTACTGGCTCTCTTGGGTCTCGCGGCTCTCCTGCGGCCAATCAGCAGCCGCCTCACTTTCCCCTCCTTCAGACATAACTGACATCCGGAAGAAGTCAGAGTTATTGCTGCTCTATTGCTTCCTACAGATGTCTGATTTGTCTGAAGGAGCAGACAGTGAGGTGGCTTCTGACTGGTGAGTCCTGAGAGAGCCGATGCTGACATCACTGCATCGGAGGTAAGTATAGCTGTTATTATTCTACTTGGAGGAAACGGTGATTTCGATGCAGTTGTCCAAGTAGTGGTAAAACCCTTAAAACAAAGTTCTTTGACTTGTTTTTTAGGATATTACCTATTTATTTATTTAGAGGAAATAACATAAATACGCTTTTGCTCCAGTCTAAAAGCACCTATAATTTTTCCATACAATGGAAAGAGTTGACGATTAGCTACCGCCATGCCACAGCCTTGTTTCCAATAATGGTTTTCCAGTATGTCTATAAAAATTTTCAACTGTTCATGATTTATTAATCATTTCTAAAAAAAAAAAGAAAACTTGGATTGGTAATGCTAATGGATATTCCTATCTAGTACATCTTTCTTTGTATATCTACAAACTCTGTCTGTACACCTGTACTCAAATGTAAGCAAGATGAGCAAGAGCGATATTATATGAGACCTCTGAGATCCACACTGATCCTCAAAACTAGAATGCCATAGCACTGGTGTAGCATTGCGTCTGCCTAATGTTTTTTTCAAGCAGGATTTACTCATAATATATTAGGAACAGTTTATCAAGCTCCTAATAATGTTTTCAATGATGACTTTATAGTGCTGTATGTGTAACATTGAGGCTTATTCCCAGCAAATGTGTATCCAGACTAGCCCAGGAGTGCCGTCACTCATCCCTGCTTGTATCATCGGTATGATTTACAAACACAAAAGTGTGCAGGGAGAAGGAAAAGTAGTCCCTCTTCTCTATGACATACATAGAAAAAATGCAGAGTTCATTTGAGTCCAGTTTATCTCATACTCTGTCTCCATTAAAAGCTCCATTGGAATCTCATTTTTGGGTATTCAGACATAATACCTGATGGAAGAGGAAAAACGCACCAGTGACCCATTTCCGTCACATCTCCTCCAGTCCCTTTCCCCTGCTGTCACCACTCACCTAACTAAAATATTTAACCTCTCTCTCTTCTGGTATCTTTCCCTCCTCATTTAAGCATGCCATCATACATCCACTACTTCCACTACTTAAAAAACCATCCCTTTGACCAAAACTGCTGCTAACTATAGACCTGTCTCTAATCTTCCCTTCATCTCTAAACTCCTGGAACGCCTGGTCCACTCCCGTCTGATCCGCTATTTCTCTGATAACTCTTCTCGACCCTCTCCAATCCGGTTTCCGCTCTTTACACTCTATTGAAACTGCCCTCACTAAAGTCTCTAATGATCTACTAACAGCTAAATCTAATGGTCACTACTCCATGCTAATTCTCTTGGATCTGTCTGCAGCATTCGACACTGTGGATCATCAGCTCCTCCTCACCATGCTCCGCTCCATCGGCATCAAGGACACCATTCTCTCCTGGTTTTCCTCCTATCACTCTGACCGCTCCTTTACTGTATCTTTTGCTGGTTCCTCCTACTCTCATCTTCCCCTTACTGTTTGGGTTCCTCAAGGATCAGTCCTAGGCCCCCTCCTCTTCTCTTTGTATACTTTGTATACTATTGGTCAAACAATCAGTAGATTTGGTTTCCAGTACCATCTCTATGCTGATGACACCCAATTATACACTTCTGATATCACGCCTGCCTTTTTAGAAAACATCAGCGATTGTCTAAATGCTGTGTCTAACATCATGTTCTCACTGTATCTGAAACTGAAAATGTCAAAGACTGAACTACTTGTGTTTCCTCCCTCTACTAATGTACCTATACCCGACATTGCCATTTCTGTGTGTGGTTCCACTATTACTCCCCAGTAACATGCCCGCTGTCTTGGGGTCATACTTGACTCCAAACTTTCATTCGCCCCCCACATCCGATCACTGGCTCGCTCTTGTTATCTGCACCTCAAAAACATTTCTAGAATTCGACCCTTTCTTACTTTTGATTCCGCAAAAACTCTTACTGTTTCTCTTATTCATTCTCATCTAGACTATTGTAACTCTCTTCTAATTGGTCTCCCTCTTACCAAACTCTCCCCCCTCCAATCTGTCTTGAGTGCTGCAGCCAGGATCATATGCCTCGTCAATCGTTACACCGATGCCTCTGCCTTGTGCCAGTCATTACACTGGCTACCCATCCACTCCAGAATCCAGTACAAACTTATTATCCTCACCCACAAAGCTCTCCATGGCTCACCACCACCCTACATCTCCTCCCTCGTTTCAGTCTACCACCTTACCCGTGCCCTCTGTTCTGCTGATGACCTGAGGTTACCATCCTCAATAATCAGAACCTCCCACTCCCGTCTCCAAGACTATACATTTGCTGTGCCAATTCTTTGGAATGCACTTCCCAGGTCAATACGATTAGTCCCCAATCCCTACAATTTTAAGCGTGCCCTGAAAACGCATTTATTCAGACTGGCCTACCACCTCAACACATTAACCTAACTATCCCTGTGTGGCAAAGTCAAAAGTTTTACCATAACCAGGTTGCCCGCATCATGTTCCCACATGCTTTATGCATCTATTAGCCCTCTGTGCTGTACTGTTAACATTATGGCTGGTCCAAACAATCAGGGCAATTGTTACCACCCACCTTTCGTGTCTACCTTTTTTCCTCATAGATTGTAAGCTTGCGAGCAGGGCCCTCATTCCTCTTGTTATCTGTTATGATCTATGTGATTATTGTTATGCTGTAATGTCTATCGTCTGTAAAAGTCCCCTCAGAAATGTAAAGTGCTGTGGAATATGTCGGCGCTATAGAAATAAAATTTATTATTATTGTTATTAATAGCCTCTTAGGCTTAGGTGGTGGTTGAAGTATTTTTGTTTCATTGAGTTTCTGTATTGCAGTATTTTTCAATGTTGGTGTTTAAGCTTCAATATATCAACTTTATCCTAAAATCCATCAATGGAACAATTAACGATGGAAGCCTACAGTAGCTAACTATTCTGTCTCTTTACTCAGTCACCCACAAACAGGATTGTGTTAGTTGCCAACATTTTGCTGCTACATAGTTTAGACTTTGCATGAATTTATGTAAATGGCAATTCAAGAATTTTAGCAACTTCATGTTGAAAAATAGAAGCAGAAATCAAGATTTTTGTAAAGATTTCGCAATAGATGTTCATGAAATTTTCAGATATTGCAAGCAATGGAGTTCTTAATTAGTTGACATGAAATAATGCTTGAAAGCCACCAATTACTCTTCTATATACACTCCTACACAGGATAGAACATTCCTCAGATAACCATTAATAACCTCATTGATGGCAGCCAAGGTGTATAAATGCTTGTAGTTCTGCATGTGGTGCTCATACTCCATACTAATGGAATTGATATGTTGTGAAAATTTTCTTTACATTTTCTCATCATTGACATATAATTAACATGTTTATCAATCCTGTGATTTCCATACTTCCGTGACTTTCCTACTTGATGTTGCAGTTTCAATGTTCAGGAGTGTACAAAGACATTGGTTCACACACTGACCTCACAAAACTTCTGATTATATCCAATAATATTGAAATGGCTCTTTTAGATTGGCTATGTTACCTGATTGGCATATCATAATAGATAAGATACCAAGCTCAAGGATATTATTATTATTATTATTATTATTATTATTATTATTATTATTATTATTATTATTATGCATTTATAAAGCACCATTTATTCCATGGCGCTTTACATGTGAAAAGGGGAAATATAGACAGGTACAATAAACATGTGTAAGACAAGGGACACACAAGTACATAAGGAGAGGGGACCCTGCCCACGAGGGCTCACAGTCTACAGGGATGGGTGACGATACAGTAGGAGAGGGTAGAGCAGGTCATGCGATGGTTCAGTAGACCGAGGATCATTGCAGGCTGTAGGCTTGTCGGAACAGGTGGGTCTTCAGGTTCTTCTTGCTGGTTTCCGTTGATGGTGAGAGTCTGATGTGTTGCAGCAGAGAGTTCCAGAGTATGGGGAAAGCACAGGAGTCTTGTATGCGGTTGTGGAAATAAGAGATAAGGGGGGAGTAGAGAGGGAGATCTTGAGATGATCGAAGGTTGCGTGCGGGTAGGTACCTAGAGACCATGTCACAGATGTATGGAGGAGACAGGTTGTGGATGGCTTTGTATGTCATAGTTAGGGTTTTGAATTGGAGCCTCTGGGCAATAGGAAGCCAGTGAAGGGCCTGGCATTGGTGGGAGGCTGGGGAATAGCGGGGAGACAGGTGGATTAGTCGGGCAGCAGAGTGTAGGATGGACTGGAGCGGAGCCAGAGTGCTAGAGGGGAGGCCAGAGAGTAGGAAGTTGCAGTAGTCGAGGCGGGAGATGATAAGAGCATGCACAAGTGTTTTTGTGGTTTCGTGGTTGAGGAATGAGTGGATCCGGGAAAAATTTTTGAGTTTGAGGCGGAAGGAGGAGGCGAGGGCTTGGATATGTGGTTTGAAAGAGAGCGCAGAGTCGAGGATCACCCCAAGGCACCGAGCGTGCGGGACTGGGGAAAGAGAGCAGCCATTAACATTGATGGATAGGTCTGGTGGAGGGGTAGAGTGAGATGGGGGAAAGATGATGAATTCTGTTTTGTCCATGTTCAGTTTGAGAAAGCGAGCAGAGAAGGCTGAGATAGCAGACAGACATTGTGGGATTTCAGTCAGTAAGGAGGCGAGGTTGGGTCCAGATTGGTAGATCTGCGTGTCATCGGCATAAATGTGATACTGCAAACCATGGGATTCTATGAACTGTCCCAAGCCAAAGTTGTACATGGAGGATAGTAGGGGTCCTAGGACAGAGCCTTGAGGAACACTGACAGACAGGGGGCGAGGTGAGGAGGTGGTGTGTGAGAGGGAGACACTAAATGTTCGGTCTGTTAGGTATGATGAGATCCAGGATAGGGCCATGTCTGTCATGCCAAGAGATGAGAGATTCTGTAGCAGGAGAGAATGGTCTACAGTGTCGAAGGCAGAGGACAGGTCCAGGAGGAGGAGGACAGAGTAGTGTTGCTTTCTCTTGGCAGTTAGTAAGTCGTTAGTGACTTTAGTTAGGGCAGTTTCAGTTGAGTGATGCGGTCGGAAGCCAGATTGTAAACGGTCAAAGAGGGAACAGGAGGAGAGGTGGGAGGACAGTTCAAGATATACATGCTGTTCCAGTAATTTTGAGGTGTAAGGAAGAAGACATATCGGGCGATAGTTAGACACAGAGGATGGGTCAAGGGATGGCTTTTTGAGGATGGGTGTGATTGAGGCATGTTTGAAGGATGAGGGAAAAACACCATTTGTAAGTGAAAGGTTGAAGAGGTGTGTTAGAGATGGGATGAAGACTGTGGCAAAGTTAGGGATGAAGTGAGACGGGAGTGGGTCGAGGGCACAAGTGGTGAGGTGTGATCTTGACAGAAGGGTGGAGAGCTGATCTTCTGTCATGGTGGAGAAGCTGGCTTTTGCAGAACAGGGCTGAGCGGCTAAGAGGGGCATTGGGGGCTGCGGGCCAAAGTTTTGTCTGATCGTGTCGATCTTCTGCTTAAAGAAGGAGGCAAAGTCTTCAGCAGAAATGAGAGGAGGGGGAGGAGGTGCTGTGAGACGGAGTAGAGAATTGAAAGTGTTGAAGAGCTGTTTAGGGTTGTGGGACAGGGAGGCTATGAGAGATGCGAAGTAAGTTTGTTTTGCGGCCGAGAGCGTGGACTTAAAGCTGTCAAGGCACTGCTTGTATGCGTTGAAGTGCTCAGTAGAATGGGTTCTCTTCCATCGACGCTCAGCAGCCCTGGAAACCCATCTCAGTTCTTTGGTCAGGCTGGTCAGCCAGGGCTGCCTGTTGATTGTTTGAATTTTGCTCTGTGTGAGGGGGGCAGCCGAATCAAGTGTTGCTGTTATTGTGGTGTTATAAAAAGTGGCAGCAGCATCTGTGTCATGAAGGGAAGCTATGTCTGTAAGAGGGAGAAGGGACTCAGAGAGTGATTGTAAATTGAGGTGTTTGAGATTCCTGCGAGGGTGAGCGAGTTTATGGAGTGGGGTTGCGCAGTAGGAGAGGAGAGGGAAGAGAATGTCAGTAGGTTGTGGTCAGACAGGTGGAGGGGTGAGTTATTGAGATTAGTGAGGGAACAGAGACGGGTGAAGATAAGGTCCAGCGTGTGACCATCTTTGTGAGTGGCCGCAGAGGACCATTGAGTGAGGCCGAGGGAAGCCGTGAGCGATAGGAGTTTAGAGGCAGCTGGGGTGGAAGTGTCAATGGGGATGTTGAAGTCGCCCATGATGATGGTGGGGATGTCAGCAGAAAGGAAATGGAGTAGCCAGGTGGTGAAGTGGTCGAGAAAGGTGGAGATGGCTAGTTCTGGTGGACGGTAGATGACAGCCAGTTGGAGGTTGGAGGGGGAATAGATGCGGACGGAGTGCACCTCTAACGAGGGAAGAGTAGCGGAGGGTGGCAGAGGAATTGGGATAAAGGAGCAGGTATCAGACAGGAGCAAGCCAACTCCTCCACCACGTTTGTTGCTGGGGTGAGGGGTGTGAGAGAGATGGAATCCGCTATAGGAAAGCGCAGCTGGAGAGGCTGTGTCAGAAGGAGTGAGCCAGGTTTCAGTGATGACAAGGAAGGAGAATTTGTTGGTGATAAAGAGGTCATGGTTAAATGATAGCTTGTTGCAGACAGAGCGTGCGTTCCATAGGGCTCCAGGTAAGGGGGTTGGGGGAGTGGGGGCTGGATGAATGGGTATGAGGTTATCATGGTTGTGAAGACATGTAGAGGATTGTGACAGGGTGATAGAAGTGAGTGTAGAGATGTGTTGAGGAAGGCCAGGATTTGGGAATACGTCGCCAGCAATGATGAGTAGTAGACAGAGCGTTAGAAGGTGGGAGCAGGATAGGACATGATGTGGCTGTGTGTGTCTGGAGAAAAAGGATTGTATGTGGAGGAACAGTTGTGACGAAGAGGTGAGATGGCTGGGAAGGATGGAGGGGGAAATGACAAGTTCCTTACTGGGTGGAGGGATTGCAGGAGCTAGGGAGAAATAGAGCAGTATGGTGGAGGAGTGGGTTTCCTCATTTCTAAAAACTGGTCCTTCAACCCTATCCAACCCCCACCCTCCCTTATCCTCCCTTCTTTTGAGGTTCACTCTGTCCGTATCTACTCTCCCTCTAATCTCCAAATGGCTGTCATATACCGACCACCGGGCTCAGCCACTACCTTCATTGACCAATTTTCCACTTGGCTCCTCCACTTTCTGCTGACATCCCCACCATCATCATGGGAGACTTCAACATCCCCATTGACACCCCCCAGCCAGCAGCCTCCAAACTCCTGTCACTTACCTCATCCTTTGGACTTACTCAGTGGTCCTCCACAGCCACCCACACAGATGGACATACATTAGACCTCATCTTCACCCGCCTCTGTTCCCTATCTAATCTCACAACCTCTCCCTTCCCCCTATCTGACCACCATCTACTCCTCTTTTCATCCTTGTCCTTCTCACCTGCCCTCCACGTCCAGCCACTAGCACATCCTCGCAGAAATCTCGCACACCTAGACATTCACAGACTCTCAGACTCTCTTCTACCTCTGTCCTCCATACCTTCACTCCACAACACGGACAGTGCCACCGCTTTCTACAACGCCACCCTCACATCAGCTGTAGACTCAGTCGCCCCTCTCATGCATGGCAAAGGGCGACAATCCAATAGGCAACCCTGGCACAACAACCTCACCAAAAAACTTCGACAAGCATCCAGGGTCGCGGAGCGGCGTTGGAAGAAAACACGCCTGCCAGACGACTTCACTGCTTTCAAACAAGCTACACTTGCCTTTAAATCAGCCCTCACCTCTGCTAAACAGACCTATTTCACAAACCTTGTATCTTCACTATCCCACAACCCAAAACAACTGTTCAGCACATTCGACTCTCTCCTCCACCCACCACTGCCACCTCCAACTCCCCTCATCTCTGCTGAGGACTTTGCCACCTACTTCAAAAACAAGATTGACCAAACAAGGCAAACTTTTACAGCTCCACCACCCCAACCGCTCCACATACCAGACCTCTGCCCTTCCTTAATAACCTCCCTCTCCAACATCACTGAAAGAGAGCTTACTCATCTCCTTTCCAAATCACGCCTCACCACCTGTGCACTTGACCCCATCCCTTCCCACCTGCTTCCCAACCTCACTAACATGATCATTCCAGCCCTAACCAATCTCTTCAACCTATCCCTAACTTTTGGTACCTTCCCCTCTGCCTTCAAACAGGCCACCATAACACCCATCCTCAAAAAATCAAAAATTGATCCAACTCCTCTGCCCAGCTATCGCCCCATATCACTGCTCCCGTTTGCTTCCAAACTCCTTGAACAGCATGTCCATGCTCAACTTTCCTCCCACCTCTCATCTAACTCCCTCCTTGACATCCTGCAATCTGGCTTCCGCCCGCACCACTCCATTGAAACTGCCCTGACCAAAATTACTAATGACTTACTCACAGCCAAAGCTAATAGACAGTTCTCCATCCTCCTCCTTCTTGACCTGTCCTCTGCCTTTGACACAGTTGACCACTGCCTACTGCTACAGATTCTTTCTTCCCTTGGCATAAAAGACCTCACCCTGTCTTGCATTTCCTCATACCTTTCTGACCGCACATTCAGCGTTTCCCACTCCCACACTACCTCCTCATCCCAACCCCTCTCTGTTGGAGTCCCCCAAGGCTCTGTCCTGGGGCCCCTACTTTTTTCCATCTATACTTTTGGCCTAGGACAACTCATAAAGTCCCATGGCTTCCAGTAGCACCTGTATGCAGATGACACTCAGATCTACCTCTTTGGCCCAGATGTCACCTCTCTTCTGTCCAGAATCCCGGAGTGTCTATCAGCCATATCCTCCTTTTTCACCTCTCGCTTCCTAAAACTCAACGTAGACAAAACTGAACTCATTATCTTTCCTCCATCTCACGTATCTTCCCTACCCGATCTATCTATTATGGTAAATGGCATCATGCTCTCTCCTGCACCTGAAATCTGCTGCCTTGGAGTAACTCTGGACTCTACCCTGTCCTTCAAACCGCATGTCCAATCTCTTGCCACCTCCTGTCGCCTCCAACTCAAAAATATTTCCAGAATCCTTCCCTTCCTCAGTCCTCAATCTACTAAAACTCTTGTACATGCCCTCATCATCTCCCGCCTTGACTACTGCAACACTCTCCTCTGTGGCCTCCCTGCTAACTCTCTTGCACCACTCCAGTCTGTCCTCAATTCTGCTGCCCGACTAATCCACCTCTATCCTCGCTACTCCCTTGCCTCTCCCCTCTGCAAATCCCTCCATTGGCTCCCAATTCCCCAACGAATCCAGTTCAAACTACTAACACTGACCTACAAAGCCATCCACAACCTTTCCCCTTCCTATATCTCTGAACTAATCTCCCAATATCTTCCCTCAAGTACTCTTCGATCCTCCCAAGACCTCCTACTCTTCTCCACACTTATTCGTTCCTCACACAACCGCCTCCAAGATTTCTCCCGAATATCCCCTATCCTCTGGAATGCCATGCCTCAACACATCCGATTATCCACCACCCTCGGATCCTTCAAACGGAACCTGAAAACCCATCTTTTCAGGAAAGCTTACAGACTGCAATAACCATTCTGCCACCTCACCACCGCCTGAACTGCCGCCTCATCACCACCAGAGCTGCTGCACCCCCGACCTTCTGTCTTTTCCCCGCTATCCCGTAGAATGTAATTCCGCAAGGACAGGGTCCTCTCCCCTCTGTACCAGTCTGTCATTGTAAATTTGTTGTGGAAACTTGTTTACTGTTAACGATATTTATAACTTTGTATGTAACCCCCCTTCTCATGTACAGCACCATGGAATTAATGGCACTATATAAATAAATAATAATAATAATAATAATAATAGTATGGGGGTTATAGTAAAAAGATAGCGAAACATTGTAGTGGTGTTATAGTCCGTTACCTTGCTGTCAAATTCCAGTCCAATTCTAGTCTAATTCAGAGTACTTAGAAATCTGTACTTTGAAATATGGATTTTGAAATAGATGGAGCTGACTATGTCTGGAACAGACCCATGGTGCTGAATATATGTGCAGCTAAAGACAATCAGGTGTGAGTGAAAGTGGGGTGTGACTGCCCAGGCCAAATGCACTGAGTTAAGCAGAGGTCATAAAAGGGGGAAGGGGTTATACAGACCAGTTAGATGTATGTGTCATGTCGGACGCTATTCACACCACAGCGTCCGGCAGGCAGTGGTAGTTCCACCTCCGTCCACTATAGCCTCAGTGGCGCCGCCTTGATTCTCTCAGGCTATCGGGGGTTAATCTAGCTGGAGATCAGGTTGGATGTTTGATCACGCCCACGGTCTTTAAATAGTGGTGCTGGCCTATGGGCGTCGCCGATTATAGCTTGTGTTTCATACCAAGTGGTTCCGGTCTGGAATGGAGGTGTTGGAGAGAGAGAGATTCCTATCTGGTGGCGTATGATCTGTTGTTACCTTTTCGCCTTCCCATATTTGTGTTTTGTTGTGCCCTGTTCACATTACTGTATAGTCCTGTGTGTATGCGGCGCGGTGCAGTTTAAGTTCTCCCTGTCTGTCATTACTGTGTGGGGCTTTGGTGGTTTGTCTCCTCACTGGGTGCAGGGTGGAGGGTTAAGCTTAGGGCTGAGTAGGAGATAAGGAAAGGTTGGAGGCTCAGGCATTTGCACCATTAGCAAAAACCCTGGGTTGAGGGTCAGACAGGGTTTCCCCTAGTTAAAGTGACACCACAGGGGCCCTGGGTATTTCAGCCTTAGTTGACCCAAGCCCCGTGTGCCGCATATGGCAAAGATAACAAGAATGGAGTACAATTATGGATACAAGAAGATGGGTAAGCAATGCATACCATATACAGTTGTGGCCAAAAGTATTGACACCCCTGCAATTCTGTCAGATAATACTCAGTTTCTTCCTGAAAATTATTGCAAACACAAATTCTTTGGTATTATTATCTTCATTTAATTTGCCTTAAATGAAAAAACACAAAATGAATTGTCCTAAAGCCAAATTGGATATAATTCCACATCAAACATAAAAAAGAGGGTGGACAAAAGTATTGGCACTGTTCGAAAAATCATGCGATGCTTCTCTAATTTGTGTAATTAACAGCACCTGTAACTTACCTGTGGCACCTAACAGGTGTTGGCAATAACTAAATCACACTTGCAGCCAGTTGACATGGATTAAAGTTGACTCAACCTCTGTTCTGTGTCCTTGTGTGTACCACATTGAGCATGGAGAAAAGAAAGAAGAACAAAGAACTGTCTGAGGACTTGAGAAACCAAATTGTGAGGAAGCATGAGCAATCTCAAGGCTACAAGTCCATCTCCAAAGACCTGAATGTTCCTGTGTCTACCGTGTGCAGTGTCATCAAGTAGTTTAAAGCCCATGGCACTGTGGCTAACCTCCGTAGATGTGGACGGAAAAGAAAAAATGACAAGAGATTTCAACGCAAGATTGTGCGGATGTCGGATAAAGAACCTCGACTAACATCCAAACAAGTTCAAGTTGCCCTGCAGTCCGAGGGTACAACAGTGTCAACCCGTACTATCCGTCAGCGTCTGAATGAAAAGGGACTGTATGGTAGGAGACCCAGGAAGACCCCACTTCTTACCCCGAGACATAAAAAAGCCAGGCTGAAGTTTGCCAAAACGTACCTGAAAAAGCCTAAAATGTTTTGGAAGAATGTTCTCTGGTCAGATGAGACAAAAGTAGAGCTTTTTGGGCAAAGGCATCAACATAGAGTTTACAGGAGAAAAAAAGAGGCATTCAAAGAAAAGAACATGGTCCCTACAATCAAACATGGCGGAGGTTCCCTGATGTTTTGAGGTTGCTTTGCTGCCTCTGGCAGTGGACTGCTTGACCGTGTGCATGGCATTGTGAAGTCTGAAGACTACCAACAAATTTTGCAGCATAATGTAGGGCCCAGTGTGAGAAAGCTGGGTCTCCCTCAGAGGTCATGGGTCTTCCAGCAGGACAATGACCCAAAACACACTTCAAAAAGCACTAGAAAATGGTTTGAGAGAAAGCACTGGAGACTTCTAAGGTGGCCAGCAATGAGTCCAGACCTGAATCCCATAGAACGCCTGTGGAGAGATCTAAAAATGGCAGTTTGGAGAAGGCACCCTTCAAATATCAGGGACCTGGAGCAGTTTGCCAAAGAAGAATGGTCTAAAATTCCAGCAGAGCATTGTAAGAAACTCATTGATGGTTACCGGAAGCGGTTGGTCGCAGTTATTTTGGCTAAAGGTTGTGCAACCAAGTATTAGGCTGAGGGTGCCAATACTTTTGTCTGGCCCATTCTTGGTGTTTTGTGTGAAATGATCAATTTTTTGCTTTTTGCTTCATTCTCTTTTGTGTTTTTTCATTTAAGACAAATTAAATGAAGATAATAATACCAAAGAATTTGTGTTTGCAATCATTTTCAGGAAGAAACTGAGTTTTATCTGACAGAATTGCAGGGGTGTCAATACTTTTGGCCACAACTGTACAATACAATGCAGTTCACATGGGGCATTCAGGAGCATGAGAAAGTGGTGGAAATTCAGCAATGCATACCATATACAATACAATGCAGTTCACATGGGGCATTCAGGGGCATGAGAAAGTGGTGGAAATTCAGCAATGCATGCCTGTGTGAACAGAAGATATAAAGTTTTTAAGTGTTATTTTTTTCAACTGCTTTTCTCATGAAAATACTAAATTAAATAATGAAAAATTATACATCCCTAATTTCAGCGTTTAATTGTATGTTACCCTGAGATGCAAGAGTCTGCTGTCTAATATTTTCAAAACCCTCCCTTCAATAAAGGGAGTACCGCATTTTTCGGACTATAAGACCCACCGGATCATAAGTTGCACCCCAAATGATCAGAAGGAAAATAGGGAAAAAATGTAATGTGTCAAATGGGGATCCGTCTTACAAATTCAGCTTACCTGGAGGGGATCAGCAGCGCTGGTGGAGCGGGGTCATAGGAGATGTTCGGTGGTCTGGCGATATGACTCTCATCCCAGGCTGGTGCGGCAGGTGCAGTGGCCTCTGGGAAATCCCATCGCAGGCTGATGCAGCTGGTGCGGCAGGTTCAGCTGTAGTGCTCGGGGCTCAGCCGACATCTTGAGAAAGCCCGGAGGCCCCACATATCCATTGCTGTGATGCGGTGGCCTCCGGGAAAATGGCTGCCGGGAGCGCCGCATGCTCAGATTGAGATCTCGGCAATGAGATCTCATCCCGAGATGTTGGGAGACAAGATCTCGGGACAAGACAAATCCTTGCTGCTTTATAAGAATAGGGCTCTTATGGGTCCATCTAAACATCAACTTACGGTAACTAGCAATAATTGAAGGTATGGATAGCAATACCAGGGTATTAAAATTATGATCTTTCTGTTGATTATTCCATAATTCCCTTATAGAGAATTTCATAATGGTTTTCAAAGTTAGACAACTCCTTTAAGGCCAGTGAAACAATCAGGGGTATAGCAAGCTTTCCTGACAAATGAGACATGAGTTGCATGAATGTTGAACAGGTGTGTACATACTAAACTGGAACCTATCACAGATATTGAAATGGTGATCCACACATTAGTTGCAAGGGTGTGGACTGTAGTGTTGTATTCCTGCCCCTGAAGACAACAATTGCATCTTGTGTGCAATGTTTCGATATATATATATTGTGTAGTAAATGATATTATGTGATTTGCCATGTATTGTGGTAATGTACAGTGTATAATTAAGGTAAAGAGTTAATGTAGAATGTGTGTAGTGGATAGAGCAGGGTAAGCACAGGATAAAACATACACTAGGATTCAGGCAAAAGGTAGTGACAAATAGAGCAGAATGGACAGGGATAGTCCTAATGAGTGCAGAAGTGATCTGAGTAGTATCTGATAGTTAAATGTGTGGGACTAACCCATTATGAGAGGCGGCTGGGTTGGTAGAAAAGGAATTACTTCCTGATAGGTAGTTAATTAGAGTGAGATGTAGAGAGTTCGTTGATGACAATTACAAGGTCAAGCTCAAAGTGCAGTTGGCTGACAGCAAGAGCAGTACATTTTGTGTTGGGCAGTATGAGGCCTTACAAGACTCTCTGTGTACATTCCTGCAACATCCAGTGCCTAAGGCCCGAAACAGGTTCTATGGAGACTACCTCATCCCCTTTCGTACAGAGGAAGATGCACATGGAACTGCGTAAGGGAATGTTAACGGATCTCGTCAATACTGTGGGGTCTGATGGGAAGTCTCTGGGCTGAAGGAACCAGTAATAGTTCAGGCGGAAGTGAAAGTGACGAGGAAAATGTACTGTATTACTGAAACAAGCATCGGAGGGTGCTGTGCCCGATACTGGGTGATACAATCTGATGTACTTGAACTGTCCAGCAAATTTTTTTGTGTTCAAACGAATCGGCTGTCCTCTGAGTTGTATGTGGCTGTTTCTGAATATGGAAAATTGAAGATAACAGAGTCATGAGGCCTACAAGTGAGGGTAATGTACCCTACATGAGACTGGGACATGATTTTCCTGTAAAGTGCCAGGGCGTTATCGGGCAGCAGGTCGACCACTGGTGCCGCCCTTTGGCACCTTACACAGTGATACGGGATATCATTTGAGAAGCTATTCACATTAGTTCCCATACTCAGTAAATATAAAAGCCCACAACTACAGGTCTGACAACTGAAATGAATATTCTTTCTGTTGAGAGCAAAGTAAAGTATTGCAGTGCGCAGGCGCCGGGAAAGGTCAGAGAGATCGCAGGAGCCGCGGCAGAAGTAAGGAGGAGGACGTCATATGAGACTTCTGGAATCTCTTTTACTTTGCTGGAATCCGGTACCCCTTCAGGTTTTATGACAAATCCCACACCAGTGCCATTCCAGGTCTTCTGGTAATCGTTACACTGTTATGTCACATGAGGTGCAGCCAATCAGTGGCTGATGAATGGCTGCAGCTCATCAATATTCCATCAGAGCTGGCATCCAATTAAATAGTAATGGCTGTAGCCAGATAGCAGCCACTAATGTGAGCACTAGGAGACCTGGTGTCAACAGCGGTTGAATAGCGCTGCTGCAAAAGACTAGTATAAGCTTTTCATTTTTTACTCTGTAGACTTGGGCAGTTAGGAAGCAGTTGTCTAAGTAGTGGACGGCCACTTTAAGGTAAAACTATATTTATTTCACATAGCAACCAATCAGAACTCAGCTTTCATTTTACTACAGTAGTTTAGGAAATGAATGAGGAAAATTGTATCCCTCCCTGCCTGTCAAGAGGTACTCTTTGTGGCGGTCAGTAGTGTGTGTGTCCACTCCAGTATGTCATGAGCAATTCAACAAAGAATGGTAATAGTCTGTGTATCTGTATCCTCACTCACAGAAGCACAGCACTGTATATATGGTCAATCCTCTGACCTTTTATTTATGATTTGGTGCAGAAGTGGCATAATAAAAGGTCACCAAGTTTTCCTTCACAGGAAGACTTTGAGACATTAATAATGGAGGTCAAAGATGCCTGCAGCTCAGAAATTACATGTGTGCAACAGGACCTGCAGATTTTGGGGGGCAGAATTGATTCTGTGGAAGGAGAGCATGATCACATGTGGCCAACTTGCACAAGATATCTATTGAGCAACAGAAGGTGGTCAGAGATCTGTCGGTTCAAGTAGAGGACTTGGATAACAAGTCCTGCTGTGTATTATTGACCTCGTAAGTTTGTTTTCTACGAAATCAGTCACAGACCAGTATTCTTATCCCTGGGAATTATGGTGTTTTATTTACTTCAATTATTTGTTTTTTTATCTCTGTATTCTCTGTTGTCCTTGTCTTCTTCCCTTCCTACTGTTTTTCCCCTCCCCAATCCCTACCTGGCAAGTTTCGGCTCCCATCTCTCAAAATATCCTAGAGGAGGAGGTCTGGAGCTATTTCTCGTGGGGGGTGAGAACGGTACTGGCCCTTGGCGATCATAGGAACATGAGTTCTCTTTACAAATCCAAATGTTACGCATACTATCTCTAAACATCAAGGGACTTAACTCCCCTAGAAAGAGGAGGCTTGTCCTTCGAGAGTTGAAGTCCTAAAAAGCGGATATCGCTTTCCTCCAGGAGGCACATTTTGACAACACTGGATCCTTCAGGTTCGCCTCCGGCTCCTTTCCCGTGTCACATTCTACGTTCTCAAATAATAAAAAAGGGGGAGTGGCTTTCTTAATTTCCTCGGGTTGTCCTCTACGGGTGAACAAGGACAAACATTGACTCTGCGGGCATATATGTGGTACTGAAGGCTTCTTTGAGAGGCAGCTCCATTATTCTATGTAATATTTGTGCCCCAAACTCAGGTCAGATCAAATTTCTTTAAAGGATTTTTTCCCTGATCCAAAAACTACTCCTGGCAGCCTTGTTGGTGGTTGAAGACTTCAACCACTCTTTCTCGGAACAATCTGATAGATTTTCTATAAGTAGTAGACCCCCTTCACAAAACCTGATCAATTTGGTGAGAGAATTTAAAAAATGAATTAGGTCTAACTCCTTGTTTGACTTGTGGAGAATTGATCATTCTAGAGATAGGACTTTTTCCTTTTACTCTCCTCCTCATCGCACCCATTCTAGAATAGATTATTTTTTTGCGAACATCCCAATCCTTAGGATGATGGTGAAGGCAGAGCTGAGTCACATCACCTGATCTGATAATGCCCCGGTGGTCTTAGATCTTAAATCCACTCAACCGATTTCCAGGGCGTGTCACTGGTGGATGAATGAGTTTCTAATAAAGGATCCGATAATTCGGAAGACTTTATTGACTCATCTCTCTGACTTCTTCCATCTGAATGAGGGCTCGGTTTCTTCTTCTTCGGTTCTTTGGGAGGCCCATAAGGCTGTCATGAGGGGTTACTGTATCAAGGAGGGCTCTAGATTAAAAAGAAGCCCTAAAGCGGAATTTGATAAATTAACTTTTCAATTATCAAGTGAGGGACGTAAGTTGGTAGTCTCACCTTCAGAGAGGACCTTAAATAAGGTGTGGCACTTAGAAACAAATTGAAAGACCTGGCATCATGTAGGGCTGAAAAACTCCTTCTTTATACCAAGCAAAAGTACTATGAAAAAGGAAACAAAGCTCATACACTTTTGGCCAGATTGTTGAAGGAAAGAGCCTTGAACTCCCATCCCCAGGCTTTGAGAGGTTCTGATGGCATGATCCATTATAATCCTACTGAAATCTCAGACATGTTCTACAATTTTTACAGCAAATTATATTACTTACAAGATATCATCTTTTTAAATAAGTCCGATAGAATAGAGGCACTGCGTCAATTTTTGTCAAGTTTGAATCTTCCAACCCTCCACTCTGAGGCCTTGTTGTCTCTTAACCAGAGTGTGACATGGGAGGAGGTTTTGGACATTTTGAAGGACCTCCCCTTGGGTAAATCTCTGGGCCCAGGTGGGCTGACATATTTGTACTACAAAACCATTGCAGAGGAGCTCCCTCCATACATGGTAAATCTCTTTAACTCCTTTCTTGAGGGCTCCCCCATGTCGGATACTCTGGCCCATTCCTATCTGGTCCTTTTCCCAAAACTGGGGAGGGATCCCCTGGATTGTTCAAACTATCGACTAATAGCATGATTAAATTCTGATTTTAAAATATTCACCCGCTTACTGGCTAATAGATTGAGCTGTTGGCTTCCCCAGCTTATTAACAAGGACCAGGTGGGTTTCATCCCTAACCGGCAGGGGGGAGACAATACTGGAAGGGTGATAGATCTGATTGATGTTGCTAATAAAAATAAACTACAGTCTCTTATACTAAGCTTAGATGCAAAAAAGGCATTCGACCACCTTAATTGGTCCTTTTTATTTGAAACTTTTAAGACTTTCGGCTTTTCGGGTCCCTTTCTGTCAGCTACTGGATTTTTATATAGCTCCCCTTCTGCCTCAATTAGGCTCCTTTTTTGCATTTCTCCTTCATTTAAGATATCCAATGGGACCCGTTAAGGCTGCCCTCTATCGCTCCTATTATACGTTTTATGCATAGAGCCAGCGGCGGCAATGATTTGGCAAAATCCGAACATATCAGGCGTAGAGGTGCACAAAAAGATGTTTAAGATTTCCTCATTTGCTGATGATGTCCTTTTGACCCTGACCAATATACATATTACGTTACCTAACTTTATGGAGGATCTTAAAAAATATGGGGAATCATCGGGGTATAAGCTAAACACGTCAAAAACAGAGACCCTCCCACTAAATATACCTCCTGATGTACTGGACCACTAAATTTTAAATTTAGATGGAAAGCTGAGACTATTAAATATTTATTGGTTAATATAACCTCCCTTTACGGTAATCTGTATACTTCCAATTTCCCGCCTCTTCTGAACGAATTAAAGAGGTCGCTGGACAAATGGAAGCTGCTCTCGCTTTCTGTAACAAATGGAAGCGGAGGCAGTGATGGTGAAGTTCACATTGTTTTTTTATTTTTAAAGGGGAACCTCGGGACCACGGTCCAGGGGGGTCCGAAGTGGGCGTAACTAGTGAGCCTCGGGTACCCGTAGTAAAGTCCCTCAGACAGGACCAGAATGGAATACCCGGAGGACACAGGTGCTACCTTCAGTTAGACCCCGGACACGTGGCAGCTGTCCCAGCCGGACCAAAAGTGATAACAGAAATAATAGCAGAGTCCATAATGAGACGGGTCCAGGATCCAGGTAGTTGGTAAATAGCTGGCTCCAGTAACCATGTCACAGTCCTCGGACTCGGTTGGCTGTTGGCGGAACGGGATGGCTTTTGCACAGATGTAGCAATGATTGATACTCGTTGATCCGGTGCTCTCCCTATTGAGGAGAGGCCAGAAATATCAGCCAGTGCGCTGCCATTGGATAATTACCAATTTTGAAAAATGCACACTGTCCCTTTAAGAAGCCAGGGGAGCGCGCGCGCATGCCCTAATAGCTTTAGCTGAAGCCCTGCCGACGGGACACCAGGAGATGGGGAAGGGGAGAGAACAGAATGCTGAGAAGCAGCATGGGACACACAGGGAGTCGGCTGCTGCACAGGGACAGCGTGCAAGGCACGAGGTGAGTGCCCCGAACGGGGGGCAGCTGCAGACCGAGGCATAGAGCCAGGACAGGGACCAGGTGTAACACTTTCATTAATAGGCAGGATTTCCTCTCTTAAGATGTTCCTCCTTCCCAAACTCCTCTATTATTTTGAGACCTTGCCAGTAGAGGTTCCCATGAGTGAGCTTAAGTCTCTCCAGGCAGCTATGATGAGGTTTATTTGGAGTGATGGATGTCACCAGATCTCTAAATGTGTCCTTGTTTCCCCTAAATCACAAGGAGGCCTCTTGGTCACTGATATTGTTAAATACTATTGGGCTGCTCAGCTTCGAAGAATCACTTCATGGGCCTCATTTTGGGCATACAATAAGTGGACAGAAATCGAGAAATTTTGATGTGCGCTGGTCCATCCAAACTAGCTACTATGGCTAAAGAGGACCATTGTAACCCCGGAGCCCCTGCTAGGCCCCATTCTTATCACGAGAGAGATTTTGCTCTCCTGTATGAAAAAATTTGGTCTGGCCTCTATTAATTCACCTATGGTTTCATTTATATTTCAACCCCTGCTGCCAAGCAGTCTTGAACATACGATGGCCCACCCTTGGTCCTCTGCGGGCTTGTTTAGATTTTCAGATATGGTTGACTGGGACACGTTGGAGCTTCTTTCATTTGATGATGTCAAATCTAAATTCTCTATTATTAATAAAGAATTTTATCAATACCTACAGATTAAGAATTTTTCCTCTTCCCTTTTTGGCTGTCGGGAGTATCCCTGCCGACGGACTTTGAGAGGATTTGCAGAAGAGGGTCATCAACCAAGGGTTTGGTCTCAGAAATTTATAAAATTCTGAGTTTTCCCCAAGATAGTCGTCAACCAAAACACTCTTACATGTGTAAATGGGAATCAATCCTGGGAATGGAACTCACCCCCCAAAACTGGCATATCATCTGGGAGAAGGCAGCTAAGTCTTCTATCTGCACTCTCTACAAGGAAAATCAGTATAAGATACTTATGTTCTGGTATCACACTCCTGACCTCTTTCACTGACTGAACTCCTCAATACTGGATGTGTGTTGGTGCTGTGGCTCTGATGTGGGCACGCTGTATCATATTTTCTGGTCATGTCCGGGGATTGGGAACTTTTAGAGGGAGGTGGGTTCATTGATCTCCAAGGTTCTCTTTACTGTGGATCTAGACCTGCTCATATATCTGCTAAATCTTAAGGGGGCTTTACACATAGCGATATCGCTAGCAATATCACTAAAACGTCACTGATTTTGTGACGTTATAGCGATATTGCTAGCGATATCGCTATGTGTGATACTTACCTCCGACCGACTCCCCCGCTGTCTGTCGCTCATCGCGCGAGATTGGGCGGCTCCATTTCTTGTCGTCTGCTTCCTGCTGGGCTTCCTGCCGTGTGAGACGGGAGGACGTCTGGATCGCTGTGTGTGAAAGGTAAGTATCATCTGCTGCGTCGCTGCTGCATCGCTGTGAGATCTTCCTGTGTGGAAGCTCACTAGCGATCATTTAGCGATGCACCAGCGATCCTGACCGGGCCGTATCGCTGGTCGGATCGCTGGTGCATCGTTAAATGTAAAAGGGCCTTTACTCCTAAAGGGATGGGGAAATGGCCAGCTAAACTACTGTTAAACATTCTTACCGCAGCTAGATGTTTGTTTGCCCTCAACTGGAGACAGGTCTCCCCTTCGTCACACCTTCATTTGTTTTATAGAGTTAATGACATCCAAAGAATGGAATATATGACGGCAATTCTGAATGCGAGTGTGGAGAATTTTGAATTGGTATGGGCTCCATGGGATTACTTTTGAGCACAGAGAAATTACTAATTCCATAGTGGAATGCTGGATCCTCCCTTCTTCCGACACTTGCGCTCTCCCATTCCCATCATCTACTTATGGTGTGTGTCCTGTCTTACTGTCTGTTATAAATTTGGGTTATATGTTTGATATATTGTTTATGGGTTTTTTTTGTAGTAAGGTCAGTGAGTCATTGACATTCTCCTTATTTTCTCTGCTTTGTACTGTAAAAGCTTGTCTTGACTCTCCTAGAAGCCCAAGAAAATCAGGTTGAAAATTATCTCTTCAGGCACATGTCTGCAGAGCAACATGTCACCATGTACTGAAATAATTCACATGAAGCTACACCAAGTCCCGGCTGTGCAAGAGTTAAAGGAGGTGGATAATCAGAAGTATGTGGTGTATTGTACCTGGCTACTAGATAGATTTGAGCCTGTTGCAATACATTACATCCAATGAAGCATGGTTGCATATAACCAAGTGTGTTAAATTGCAGAACAGTAGGTACAGGCATACTGAAAATTTACACAAGCCGTACCAACAGCTACTTCATTGTACAAAAATCAGCATTTGGTTAAATATCTATGATATGTGGATTTTAGGTCCAATATTCTTTGATAAAAATGTAAAAACAGTTGATTAAATAGATATCTTTGAGCAATACTATGGACAGATACCAGATCACGAGAATGAGTGTTTTCTTTCCGCACCGCTAATAGCCTCTTCAGGGAGAAAGAGGACATGAACTCTAGTACAACATACGACCTATAGGCAGCACCACTCCTAAGGGCTCGCCCACACGATGTCATCCGATGTAACTTAATTTCTCCATCTTCTCCATTGTCTCTGTCCGCGGATATTGGACTGCACTCGGATGATATTCGCGTGCAGTCCGATGATTCACATGCATACATAGACTTATATGGGTGCAAATGATCCGATCAGATACACTCGCAGCATGCTACCAATTTTTTGTTCTCATGCTGAATCAGTTTGAGAAAAAAGTGCTGGTCAGCCGGTGTGCTCCGAACGCACCATGTTGCATTTTGGTGCGCTCGGCGCACCTTCAAAAGTGCGCAGCACACACAAAAAATCCTACTAGCGCATGGCCAGCGCACGGTCTACGCACCCTATGCTAAAGATAGGGTGCGCAGATCGCATGCAGTCGTGTGCGATAGTAGGAGGAAATGACCGGACGGGGTGGGCAGGGGGCGGGGCTTAGCAGTGCCGTGTGCTGCCTGTAAAATGCACTATTCTGAAACCAGCCGAACATTGGGTCAAATGTTTTCTAATAAAGCATCGGATAGCACTAGGCTGTGTTATACACTCGTACATTTGTGTGAACGAGCCCTAAAGCATAAGAGCTGATTTGATTGAGTGAGAGGCTTCTGACAAGTGTTCTAAGGTGTATAGTCTTGTGGAGAGCACCAAGCCAGCGCGCTGAGACTTATAAGCCATGCATTGTTCATTTGGTAATTTAAATATGTTAATAGCTTCTTCTGGGATTTAAACATGTCAATAGCCTCTCAAAAGACGAAAAAAGGAACTCTAGTGCCACCTATTGAAAATCACAATCCTAAAATTCAATGTTGACATTTTAAAGGGCCTTGTAACATGAGTTAGAATAAGAAGCCAACCTAGAACCTCCATTTGCAGACACATGTTTCAAGGTGTATGGCCCTCATCAGTGTAAAGCAGAAGAGCTGATAACTCCAAGGAAGCCAAATGTGACAAGGCAATGCTTACAGGGACATACAAACCCACTTCAGTTTCTGTTATCTTATATGGTATTTATTTTATGTACTAATACATGTTATTGCTTGATGTATTTTGTATGAATTCTGATTTTGTCTTTATACTATGTTACACTACATAATGCACTTTGTGCTGTGTGGCCCTTATATATTTTCTTGCCTTGGCTAGGGACCTTTGTGTACAGGAGATAGGGAGTAATTCTGGTCACTTATCATGGTCAGTTTTTTTTTTTTTGCACAATTGTCCTTTTTTAAATGTGTACACCATTTGTGCTGTTTCCTTGTATTTTGCATTGAAGCTTTAATTACATTTTACTGTATTTTTCATGATACTCACTAGTTTGCACTGCTAGTATTTATTTATCCCTTGCTCTTTTCTTTGAGCACATGTGTTTTACTGTGCGATCATGTTGCACCTAGAGATTATACTTGGGTTGTTCCTGTAGATTTGCTACCTGTAGATTCAGGTAGGGTCTGGCATAGCAAAGTGTGCGACACATTGCATTTTCTGAAGAGGCCACATCACGTATGCATCTACACAAGGGGCATACATAGATATCATGTGGCCCTAGTATGTATGTAGGGCCCTACCCTTTCTGTGATATGGGAGGGCCATTTCTGATTCCTGAAAAAGTGGCATGTAAAAAGTCTACAGTGTATGGCACATATGACTCTATTTACTTATCATTATCATCTTTTAGGGTGTGATAATGAATAGCTACATTACCCACACACATCCTTCCACCTTACTAGCATTCTAACTACTTACAATATGGAAGTTTGCTCTTAGTATTTAGCCCCAGGGGAACACCCAGAAAAGGGAGTATCACCTTACAGGTCGCCTATTTATGCACTATGCAACATATAACATTTCACTTACAGATACTACATGTTAACATATTCATCACACCCCCAAAATTAATACATGCTAGATCTGAAACGCCCTAAGCAAATTCTGACCCCACACAGAGGCATCGGTCACTGCACATTACAAGGGAAGATACAGGAGATGTAGAACACATCTGAGTGGACATCACCCCATGCTTTCCGAGCACCTGTACTTAAAAGGATCCCATCAGGTCCCCCATACTCTCCAACCCAGCAGCATTCACCTAGGTGTGATTAAACTCCCTGCCTAACCAGCCCTGTATAACGTAATTCAGTTAAATAGATGCTTTAAAAAAGTATTTATACTGTCCACGTTTTCTATGCTAGTTAGGGCTTTGACTAGTCAACGGGGCATTAGTGTCCCAGACTAGTCAGCCCTCTTTCCTTGTTATCATGACCCTGTGGGCGTGATTACATATTTTGCATGAGCTGGCCTCAACGCCAGCTCATACAAATCTAACGCATGCATGCCGCTCATTTCGGCAGCTTCAATGCATCTCTGAAGCCGGGTGTACGCTTCCCAGACACACTGTGAATGAGCTGGCCATGATATCAGCTTGTGTAAATTGTTATCATGCTCACAGGGGAGTGACTAGTCTGGGGCATCTAACCCCCCCCCCATCGACTAGTCAAAGCCCTAATTAGCATAGGAAACTGGGACATTATAAATGATTTTTTAAAGCATTTATTTAACTGAATTACATTGTACAGAGATGGTTAGGGAGGGAGTTTAATCACACTTAGGTGAATGCTGCTGGGTTGGAAGGTATGGGGACCTGACAGGTTCCCTTTAACAACTTGTGAAATTACACCTCTAGGTATAAACCTAACAATATTAAGGGCATGGTGGGGGTTGTAGTCATCTCCCATTTTTATTACAAAGACAGTACAGTTGCTACAGTGATGATCAGGAGCAAAATAAACATTCACATGCATTAAGTTACGTGTTACATCTATTCTGGAGTTGCCTCTTTTTTTTCTACTCCATCTGTTCAAGACATTCATAATGACTGCTCCTGGTCACAATTCGTCTCTGCAGAATGTATAGAGCAGATGTCTTCAGTTCCCCATTTTTGCAGCAGATCCACAATCCCCTGAAATAATATTATTTACACAATACTCTGCAAAAGATTCAGGCAGGTGTGGAAAATCGCTGCAAAGTGAGAATGTTCTCAAAAATGCAAGTGTGTAAGTGTGTAGTTTATTTTTTATTAATTAGCAAAATAAAAAACTGAATGAACAAAAAAGAAATCTAAATCAATATTTGGCTTGGCTAAAAGTTGCATTCAAAAAGCATAAATTCTTCTATGTATGCTTGAAGGGAAATTGTTCCAAACATCTGGGAGAGCTAACCACAGATCTTCTGTGGATGTAGGTTTTTCTTTTGCCTCTTCATGTAATCCCATACAGACTTGATGATGTTGAGATCAGGGCTCTATGGGGGCCATATCATCACTTCCAGGACTTTACACTGAACATAGTTCTTAAAGAAGCACTCCAAAGTTTTTATCCTCTTAATATATTACAGTCATCAGATTATATAGCACTGTGTACTTACAATTGCTCATTTTGCCTTTCTACCCAGTTAATTCTTATCTTTTACATTAGGTCTGTGCCTCATGTGATTAAAAACTGACTAACAGAATCCTTCTAAACTCAATGTAAAAAATAGAAGTCAATTTTCTCTGTATGAGTCCCCATAAGCCACCGCTACCGGGCCATGGGAAGAAAGAGGCTAAGTGCTGGAATTGGCGCATCTTGCAGATGCGCCTTTTCTGTGGTGGCTGGGGGCAGATTTTTTTTAGCCAGGGGGGGCAATAACCATGGCTCCTTTCTAGGCTATTAAGATCTGCCCTCAGTCACTGGCTTTCCCTCTCTGGCACAGAAAATTGTGCAGGAGCCCACACAAGTTTTTTCCGTGAATACATTCTTTTAGTAAATACATACATGTCCCAAATTTTACACACATATACTACTAACAGTATTAGACACTGACATATATCAATCTAACTATTCTGCAATGGTGTACTGTATGTAAACCATGTCTCCTATTCTGTCGTGTTCTGCAATGATTTTACAGAAGCCGATAAATGAATTGGCTATTCTGCTATCTATCTCTCTATGAAATATAATTATATACAGTATATATATATGTGTCACTGAATTTATATATATATATATATATATATATACCTATACTATGTGTATATATCTATTCTATTGTAAGCTGTCAGTGTGATTTTACTGTACACCGCACTGAATTGCCGGCTTTTCAAAGGACACCGGTGCGTATTTCTCGCAGGTCACACTGATGGTCCATGTGGCGTGTGAGTTTTTCTTGCAGCCACAGACTTGCATTGGTGATGGGAGCTGCCCCATAGATTATCATTGGTACGAGTGCTAGTTTTTCTCAACTAGCACTCGTCCGTATTCCTCTCTAGAGTGACTCCTTCCTTACATGTACGTGTTGTAACTGTTTTTTTTCACAGATACAACACGTATTCATTATAATCTATGGTGTAAATCACATGTCCATGTTTTAACACAGACCGTGTGTCCATGCTAAACACATGTCCATTTTTTCCGGCAGCACAGATGTCAAGGATTAATATAACTCTATCAGTTTGTGAAAAACACATACAGCACATGGATGGCATCAGTGTGCAGTCCGTGTGCTGTTTCTTTAAAAGGAACCCGTCAGGTCCCCCGTGCCCCCAGCACCAGCAGCAGTTGTGTCTGCATATATAAATACCCTGCCTAACAGTCCCTGTATTACATTATCGCCAGCGCTACACATACCTCGCTCATGTTCGCGGCTTCTTTCCCTCACTTGTGTGTTGTGAACTCATTTTCTGGTCTACCAGTTGTGAGTTCTTCTTCCGGGCTCCCTCTGGTGGTAACAGGAGGTAGTGAGGTTGATTTAATTAGTAGAGAACTGCCACCTGATGATGAGGATAACGATTGGATCTCTGGAATCTCAGACTGGATTTAAGACAGCCGACACCCTATTCTGGTGCTGGTGATTCCTTCTGGCTTTTCAGGTCTTGGTTTTCAGCTCTGTTCCAGTCATCTCAAGCTAAGTGTTTCTGCTAATGTTCACACTTGATTTTGTTGGTCTATTCAGTTTTTTGTGTGGTCAGCCAGCCCCGGCTGCTGGGGCTGTGCTGAATTTCCACTCTTATTTATCTGTATTTGCCAATTTGCTTTTTGTCCCTTATTAGATTGGCCTCTTTTTTGCTCTGTCTCAGAATATTTCAGAGTGCTGATATAGTGGGAGAAGTCTAGGGACTTCAGGGTTAATTTTGTTATCAGAAGTGTTGGACATTATTTTTATAGGGTTTTTTGGGCAGATTGCAGACAGTGTCTTTCCTTTCCTGTCCTTTCTAGTTAGTTTGGGCCCCATCATTTGCTCAGCCTATTTTCCTGCCTGTGTTTGTGTTTTCATCTTGTTTCACCATCAATACATGTGTGGGGGCTGTCTATTCCTTTGGGGTCTGCTCTGGGGCAGTTAGTTTCCCCCTTTTCTTGCTTTAGGCTTATTTAGTCCTCTGGCTGTGACGAGGCGTCTAGATTCATCGTAGGAACGCTCCACGGCTGCTGCTAGTGCTAGGAATCTGTGTCCTGCCATACTTATGCAGAGATCCAGATCCTCACATTTGTCTCCAGAGGCTAAGTCCTTTCAGCCAGCTTCTGGGCATGCTCCTGGAATGAGCTCCCATTGGAGTTCAGGAGTCAGGTGCTCAGGTCCTGCTCCTGATTCCATTGGTTCAGCTCAGGGCTCTGGAGATTTCCAGAAGGTCCTGGTCACTATAAAAAGTGCGCATGGCTGTTCCGCCATGCGCTAGTATTTTTCATACTTGCTGCTGTGTGTTTGGTAATGGATGCTTGGACTGGTGGATGACTTATTATGAAACCCCTTCCCTCTGATATTACGATTGTGTGAGTGATTGGGCAGCCGCCAGTAGCAGCGCTAGCTCCAGCTACACCTTTTGCAGCAGCTAAGCGTCCTGCATTGCGCCAGCGTCCTTGCAGCGCCTTGCTTGCGGCTCTATTCACACCGCGCTGCGGTTGCAGCCTCCCGGGTGTTCGCAGTTGCGACACCTCGTTACTAATCTTTACGGTAGGTCTAGAGGGGATAGTCCTGCTGTTTAAGGCTATTTCTGTGACCTTTATTACCGTGTCCACATCGCTGAAGTCTGTGACCCTATACAGACTCAGCGGTATTTATGTTTTTGTTGGCAGCTCTGTGCATACAACAGAGTCTGCTTTAGTGCACTGTGTGCAGCTAAAACCCTGTGCACATTACCGCCTGAGTGCCCTGCCTCTTTTAGCAGCGGTTACCCCATCTACCGCACGGTGGACCCCGAGCAGTGAACACACTTTATTTTAATTTTATTTAGTGCATTCCACCGCTCATAACATAATACTAGCGCCAGGGTCTGGCTAGAGATGACAGATCAGCAGCAGCTGTTACAGCTTGTGCGTCAGCTCGAGGCTCGTCTTGCTACTCTTGAGAGGTCTCTCGCAGCTGTGCAGGCTACAGATGCTGCCGTCCAGGCACTCACAGATGCGGTAGGACGTATGTCCATGTCCGCCCTTGCACCGACAGTTACCCGCCTCCCGTTGCCCGATAAATATGCTGGGGATGGCGCCTCCTGTAGGGGTTTTATTAGCCAGTGCTTGAAACACCTGGAGCTGCTGACTGCACAATTCCCTACGGAGTGGCCTAAGGTGGCTTTTGTTATCTCCCTACTGTCGGGCAAGGTGCTGGAATGGGCTACGCCTCTGTGGGAGCGTGGTGACCCCGAGATTCGATCCGCGGCTAACTTGCTAACTGCCATCAGGCAAGTTTTTCTCGGTCCTCGGGTCACGCATAATACGTCCCTGCAGTTACTCGCTCTTACTCAGGGGTCACTCTCGGTTAGCCAGTATGCCGTCCGTTTTCTGACACTGGCGTCTGAGTTGGAATGGTCCGACAAGGCCCTAATCCCCATTTTTTGGTGAGGTCTAGCGGAGCATGTGAAGGATGCTCTCTCTACTAGAGAGATTCCCACTAGCTTGGAAGAGCTAATCTCAGTCTCCTCACGTATCGATCTCCGTTTTTCGGACTGCGGTATGGAGCGAGCTCACTCCAAGTGCAAATCCGTTTCGGCTCCCAAATTTTTTGTACCCCTTGAGCTAGACGAGCCGGAGGTTCTACCTCCTGAACCCATGGAGGTGTCTCGCACCAACTTTAATACAGACTCTGACCAGGAATCCATCTGCGGTTGTCACCATGTCTATGCGGTTTCTCCGGAAGCCGGCTCCCCGCAAAGGTCGGAGTCTGAACCTGCTATCGAGACCTTTGTCCCTCCTCATCTCAGGGCTCAGGTGCTCGCCTGGGCGCATGCGCCTAACACGCACCACCATCGGGGCTATATGCAGGTCTCAAAACTGTTGGCTGATGCGTATTGGTGGCCCCATAGAGCTCGGGACATGAAAAAATGTATTCAGGCTTGCACCTTATGTGCTCAGCCTAACCCTCCTAGACAGAGGGTGGCGACATCTGCTGACACGCAGCAGCGTGCCTCTGTCACTCCCGCTCCTACTATCTCCCAAGTGTCCCTCTTGAAACCTGGTGACCTCGGTTCCTCTGATGCCTTCCAGGTGTCTCGGGTTACTGTAACCCCTACCTGGACACCAAGCTCGCCCTCGGACGAGTTTGAGCCCTATGCCACCGTAGGGCACAGGGTATTCGCCCGGAGGGCTCGGGGAGGAGGGGGCCTTAGGAGGGGGGGTAATGTTAGGAATCTGTGTCCTGCCATACTTATGCAGAGATCCAGATCCTCACATTTGTCTCCAGAGGCTAAGTCCTTTCAGCCAGCTTCTGAGCATGCTCCTGGAATGAGCTCCCATTGGAGTTCAGGAGTCAGGTGCTCAGGTCCTGCTCCTGATTCCATAGGTTCAGCTCAGGGCTTTGGAGATTTCCGGAAGGTCCCAGTCTCTATAAATAGTGCGCATGGCTGTTCCGCCATGTGCTAGTATTTTTCATACTTGCTGCTGTGTGTTTGGTAATGGATGCTTGGACTGGTGGATGACTTATTATGAAACCCCTTCCCTCTGATATTACGATTGTGTGAGTTATTGGGCAGTCACCAGTAGCAGCGCTAGCTCCAGCTATACCTTTTGCAGCAGCTAAGCGTCCTGCATTACGCCAGTGTCCTTGCAGCGCCTTGCTTGCGGCTCTGTTCACGCCGCGCTGCGGTTGCAGCCTCCCGGGTGTTCGCAGTTGCGACACCTCGTTACTAATTTTTACGGTAGGTCTAGAGGGGATAGTCCTGGTGTTTAAGGCTACTTTCACACATCAGGTTTTCGGCGTCAGGCGCGATCCGGCGTCGTGCCGGAATGCCAGATCCGGCAAATGTTTTGTAAAACCTGATGTGCCGGATCCGGTTTTCTGCCGGATCCGTCTTGTTCTTGACAGACAAAACCGGATCCGTCTCATCCGGTTCATCCGTTTTTCTATCCGTTTTTCGACGGATTACGCCGGATCTGGTTTTTAAAATTGACCCTTGTGGCCTTCCGAACGGGATTGGCTACTGGAAAACTATATATAGCATGTTCCTACAGCCCTTCTTTGACAGGTTGTAGAGGAGAAAGTGCAGGTTGGAGAGAAGAGCAAGTTACTGGCGAAGATGGATGTTGTCATTGGAAATATTACCACTAGAAGTTCTGTGACGGTTTCAGTAATGAGGGACAGTTTTGCACTATACTTTATGTCACCTCAAGGCAGAGTACACTGGCAGGATGACAGAGTGTGAAAGATTTGTGCCCTAACCAAACTTGTGTACCTTCTGGACCAACAGTATATACCTTTGCCAACCAAAGTTGGCTATCTTGTCATGGTCTTACTATTTTTAGCTTTAGGACACAGGTGTGTACCTGGTTGTGTTTTATGCAAAGTATTTCACCTTTTAACAAAAGTTGTGTACATTGTTAGGAAATCACCAACAATAAACACAACTTTTCAGGTGAAATACTTTGCTTCAAACACAACCAGGAACACAACTGTGGCAAAAAGCTAAAATTTACCCACAGTTATATACCTAGTTTTGAATACCTTTTTACCTTTTAAATACCCTGTATTTAACCTTTTTTTTAAACATATTTCGCCGCAGAAAGAAATGACAGACAACCAGTGTAAACAATAATTTAACTTTTATTTAAAATATTTTTTTTTGTGTAAACTGTTTTTAAAGTTAAAAAAACTTTTTTAATAAAGGTTTGAAACCAACCAAATGGGCATTTTTATTACAAAAAAAACATTATAACTCGGTGTAGTGTGGGGTGGAAATACTGCTGGAGGGGCTGCGGGACACTTCGACAATGGGAGTGTGGAGAGAGGACTGGGATCGTGGTGGGGAAGGAACAGTTAGAGGTGATGGTGTGGAAAAAGCTACAGAATGGGTGGACATGTGGGAGGCAGAAGAGGTGGTGGGCGGTGGAGTGGAGGGTTGGGCAGGGACTGTAGGAGCAGATGATGTTGATGGAAAGTTGTATGGGGAAGGAGTTTGGTACGGGGAAGGAGTTTGGTACGGGGAAGGAGTTTGGTACGGGGCAGGTTGCTGGAAGTGGGGAGATGTCTGGTACTGGGGAGGTTGCTGGTACTGGGAAGGTTGCTGGTACTGGTGAGGTTGCTGGTATGTAATAGGAGGGGGAGGATGGAAAGTGGCTGGAGGGGGTGCAGATGTAATAGGAGGGGGAGGATGGAAAGTGGCTGGAGGGGGTGCAGATGTAATAGGATGGGGAGGATGGAAAGTGGCTGGAGGGGGTGCAGGTGGAGGAACTACAGTGGTGGGAGGTGGAGGTTGGGAGGTAACCTGCTGTAGAGCACCGTGGCACGAATGCATTACATGCATCTGCTGGGTAGGAGATAGTGTTGCCATGCGCTCCACAATAGACCTGAAAAAGGTGTGGTTTGGCGAAGATCTTGCTTCTGAATGCATGGTTTGCAGAAGTGTCTTCACCTCCAGAATGCTGGAGTTGATCTGCTGAAAGCCTGCGGAGATTTGCTCTGACAAGACTTTTAGACAGTTCTGGAAAGATGCATTCAGATGCAAGAACTCTGGCGCATAACTCTTTTCCTGACCCCTCTGCCGCTGCCGCCCAGTACCCGCAGGTGTACTAGAGGCGGCAGGGGCAGAAGGGTGGGGTAGAGGGAAAGCGATCTCCTCACCAGCAGCTTCATGTAATGTAGGCGGCCACGATGCTCCTGTGCTGGTGGATGGGACACATGGGTCGAATGTGTGGGAAGGCTGGGAAGGTGCAGATGTACCGGGGCGGTCGAAGTGTCCCTCGGTGCCGGTCTCCTCAGGGATCGCCTCAGAAGGGTCCAATCGTGCAGGCTCCCGAGTGCTGCTCACCGTGCTGTGGAATAAAGAGAAAAAAAAACAATTAAAATACTGACATGGTATGGCCCTGGCTGAAAAAAAAAAGTTACATCTAACATTTTTTTTCACATGTGGTGTGTAATATTTACCTTCTAGTGACCATTGTTTCCCGGAGGAACGACAGGGCTTGTGCGTACTTGTACTTGCTCCTGCGTCCTCCAGATCCACTCGGGGCCCGCATCTCTTTATTGAACTCCTTCTTGAAACGATCCCTCACAGACCGCCACCGATTCACAATTCTGTTCCCTGAAACGAGAAAGGAGTGGTTAGTATACAACATCAGTGTTTCACAAACTCCAGTCCTCATGGTCCCCAGGGGTCATGTTTTCAGGATTTCCATAGTAAATAGAAATCCTGAACACATGATCCGTGGGGACCACGAGGACTGGAGTTCGGGAAACACTGGTTTACATCAAGCAACCGGTACTGTATATACTTACGCTCTTTAATCTGGGCCCGAACATCGAGGTCCTCCCAGCGGCCCACAAGGAGCGAACAGATTTCCTCCCAGAGTCATCGGGTAACGATAAGGTCAGCGTGGCGGCGGTCAGCCATATTCCAGAGCGGCTCCCTTTCTCTGACGAGATCGATGAGGTGGTCCACATCGAGTCCTCCATCCTCACCGTCAGAGTCGGGAGCACGCTGTGAAGGCTGTTAAAGAAAAAGACAAAAATTACATAATTAGCCTCCACAAAAGAAATGAAATAAAAAGTGCAAAAAAAAAAAGCAAAAATATTTATACTTACACGCTGGTGACCGCCGCGTTGCTGTCGCCGACGACCCTGGGAGGCACTGCGAGGACCTCTTGGCCGAGCACCAGATTGGGAAGACTAGAGAAGAAAACAAAAAATGTTATGTCTTTGGATGTAGGCATTTGTTTGCTGTGTGTGGTCTGCAGAACATTGTTTTCTATGTGTTGTGTGTAGTGTGATGTTGTGTTTCTGCGTTTGATGCAAAAAACTTACCAATTGTGAGCCCACTCCAGGTGTCTGTCCACCCCTTCCTTCTTCTTCTGGGAGCTCCTCTTCATCTTGTGAATCCTGTTTTGAAATAAAAGGCAATGAATAGACATATATTACAGAGATGATGGATTTTGGAAATAAAAACTTACCGTCAAACGCTGACGATGCAAGGGAGGGCTCCCAGAAGATGATGTGCTGTCTTCCTGGTGGCCACACTCCATGCCTGTGGGTGGTGTTCCAGCTGCTGCCATTGCTGCTGCTGCTGCTGCATCTATTGGGCGGCTGTTGAATAAAGAGAAACAAAGGGCCAATGAATATCTTGATATTCAATAGCCCTAGTTTGGAGGAATGGGGGATTTGATAATTACCATCTCTCATCTGCTGCTGGCCTCCCCTCCTCAGCATGTTCCATTTGCTGCTCCATTTGGGGTGGTGGTGGTGCTGATGGTGCTGCAGTGGTCTCCTGCCTTCTCCTGCTGCGCTTGGTTGCTTTCTTGGGTGGCATGTTGGGTGTGGCTGTGGGTCCCACTGTCTTGCTTTTATATATGTCTTGTGGGCAGAGCTACTGAGCATGCTCAGACCAAAAAAACCGGATCCGGCCACCGGATCCGGCTTTCGCCGGATCAGGCGCATTGCGGCGCTCATAGGCTTTCATTGTTGAAAAAGACGGACGCGCCGGATCCGGCGTGTCCGGCTTTTTCGCCGGAGACAAAAAACGTTACAGTAGCCGTTTTTTCCAGACCCCGGATCGCGACACATTGCCGGATCCGGCGAAAACCGGATGAAACGCATGGCCATCCGGCGCGATCCGGTGCAAATGCAAGTCAATGGGGGGGAAACTGGATCCAGCATTGCATTTCGCCGGATCCGGTTTCTGTCAAAAGCGCCGGATCGCGCCTGACGGCGAAAACCTGATGTGTGAAAGAGGCCTAAGGCTATTTCTGTGACCTTTATTACCGTGTCCACATCGCTGAAGTCTGTGACCCTATACAGACTCAGCGGTATTTATGTTTTTGTTGGCAGCTCTGTGCATATAACAGAGTCTGCTTTAGTGCACTGTGTGCAGCTAAAACCCTGTGCACATTACCGCCTGAGTGCCCTGCCTCTTTTAGCAGCGGTTACCCCATCTACCGCACGGTGGACCCCGAGCGGTGAACGCACTTTATTTTAATTTTATTTAGTGCGTTCCACCGCTCATAACAGCTAGTTGTGTGGTTAGGATCAGGGGTCTGCAATCTGCATAGTTACCAACATCTCTGGTTTTCTGTGACTTAGCTTGTTTAGTTTTCCCCCTGCCGGTATCCAAGAGGCCATGGACCCATATCTCAATGGATTTTATTTCTGATCTTCCTGTCTCTCAGAGAATGACTGTTATCTGGGTGATTTGTGATAGATTTTCGAAGATGGTCCATCTTGTACCACTCCCAAAGTTGCCATCTTCCGCTGAGTTGGTGCCCTTGTCTTTACAACAGGTGGTTCGGTTACAGGGGATTCCTGAGAACATTGTGTCGGACAGAGGAGACCAGTTTGTTTCCAGATTCTGGAAATCCTTTTGTTCCAATCTGGGAATTCAGTTATCCTTCTCCTCCGCATTTCATCCCCAGACCAATGGGCAGACTGAGAGAACAAACCAGACCTTGGAGTCTTATTTAAGAGGTTTTATATCTGCTGATCAGGATGATTGGGTCTCATTTTTGCCCTTGGCCGAATTCGCGCTGAACAATAGAGCTAGTTCTGCAACTTTGATGTTACCCTTTTTCTTTAATTTTGGGTTTCATCCTCGATTCTCTTCAGGGCAAGTGGAATTTTCATCCTGCCCAGGTGTGGACACTGTGGTTGAGAGAATGCAGCAGATATGGGACCAAGTGGTGGATAAATTGTCACTCTCTCAGGAAAAGGCCCAGCGATTTTCCAACCGGCATAGGACCATTGGTCCCCGGTTTAAAGTGGGTGATATGGTTTGGTTGTCGTCTAAGAATATTCCTATGAAGGTTGCATCTCCAAAATTTAAGCCGATATTTATTGGACCTTATAAGATTTTGGAGATTCTTAATCCTGTTTCTTTTCGATTGGCTCTTCCAGTTACGTTCAAAATCCATAACGTATTTCACAAATCACTGTTGAAGAGGTTTGTTGAGCCAGTAGTCCCTATGGCAGCACTTCCTGACCCTGTATTGGTTAAAGGCAATGTGGAATATGAGGTAGAGAAAATATTGGATTCTCGTTTGGTTAGGCTGGTTTCACATTTGCGTTAAAACAACGCTGCGCCCTGCGTCGTTAAGCCCCGCCCCGAGCCAGCTCCCTGCCCGCCCCATCCGGGATCACCGCCTACTTTCGCATTTGCACGCATGCGATCGGCGCACCCTATCTTTAGCATAGGGTGCGCAGATCATGCGCTGCCAGTGTGAAAGTAGCGTGCTGCGCACACTTTTGACGGTGCGCCGTGCGCGCCGAAATGCAGCATGTTGCATTTCGGCGCGCACGGCGCACCGTCAAAAGTGCGCAGCACGCTACTTTCACACTGGCAGCGCATGATCTGCGCACCCTATGCTAAAGATAGGGTGCGCCGATCGCATGCGTGCAAATGCGAAAGTAGGCGGTGATCCCGGATGGGGCGGGCAGGGAGCCGGCTCGGGGCGGGGCTTAACGACGCAGGGCGCAGCGTTGTTTTAACGCAAATGTGAAACCAGTCTAAGACGGAGACTCCAGTATTTGGTCAAATGGAAGGGTTATGGCCAGGAGGATAATTCTTGGGTCTCTGCCTCTGATATTCATGCCCATAGATTGGTTCGTTCTTTTCACCGGGCCCATCCTGATCGGCCTGGTGGCATGGATGAGGGTTCGGTGACCCCTCCTCAAGGGGGGGTACTGTTGTGACCTCATTTTCTGGTCTACCAGTTGTGAGTTCTCCTTCCGGGCTCCCTCTGGTGGTAACAGGAGGTAGTGAGGTTGATTTAATTAGTAGAGATCTGCCACCTGATGATGAGGATAACGATTGGATCTCTGGAATCTCAGACTGGATTTAAGACAGCCGACACCCTATTCTGGTGCTGGTGATTCCTTCTGGCTTTTCAGGTCTTGGTTTTCAGCTCTGTTCCAGTCATCTCAAGCTAAGTGTTTCTGCTAATGTTCACACTTGATTTTGTTGGTCTATTCAGTTTTTTGTGTGGTCAGCCAGCCCCGGCTGGGGCTGTGCTGAATTTCCACTCTTATTTATCTGTATTTGCCAATTTGCTTTTTGTCCCTTATTAGATTGGCCTCTTTTTTGCTCTGTCTCAGAATATTTCAGAGTGCTGATATAGTGGGAGAAGTCTAGGGACTTCAGGGTTAATTTTGTTATCAGAAGTGTTGGACATTATTTTTATAGGGTTTTTTGGGCAGATTGCAGACAGTGTCTTTCCTTTCCTGTCCTTTCAAGTTAGTTTGGGCCCCATCGTTTGCTCAGCCTATTTTCCTGCCTGTGTTTGTGTTTTCATCTTGTTTCACTGTCAATACATGTGTGGGGGCTGTCTATTCCTTTGGGGTCTGCTCTGGGGCAGTTAGTTTCCCCCTTTTCTTGCTTTAGGCTTATTTAGTCCTCCGGCTGTGATGAGGCGTAGGAATGCTCCACGGCTGCTGCTAGTTGTGAGGTTAGGATCAGGGGTCTGCAATCTGCATAGTTACCAACCTCTCTGGTTTTCTGTGACTTAGCTTGTTTAGTTTTCCTCCTCGGTGACCCATTCATAACACTTGTGCCTCTGAAGCCTGATATATGCATTCCAGCTTCATAGAGGCACAATGTATGTGATCAGAAGTGCAGAAGACTTATGATAAAGGCTCATAGTTGTGAGAAATACGGACAAGTGCAATTCGATAAAAAAAATCGGATTGCACTCTGCCAATGTTATTCAATTGGTGACATCTCATTTGTGATTTTTTTCTCAGCCGAAATCGGACTGAGAAAAAAATCACAGCATGCTGCGATTTGCTGTGTATCTCGGACGAGACTTGTCAATGCTAGTCAATGGGTGCGAGAAAAAAAATCGCAAAGCACTTGCACCATGCGTGTGCTGTCCGATTTTTCCATACTGGTATCCTTTGAAAAGCCGACAATTCATGTACGGCGTACAGTAAAATCACATTGTCAGGTTAAGAATAGAAAAGATAGAATATATGTAAACACATAGAATATATATACAGTATATATATATATATATATATATATATATATATACAAATTTTACACACACATACTACTAAAAGTATTAGTCACTGACATCTATAAATCTAACAGTTCTGCATGGGTTTACTGTATGAAAACCACGTCTCCTCTCCTATCCTGTCGGGTTCAGCAGTGATTTTACAGAAAACCGACAAATGAATTATCACCTATTCTGCTATCTATCTCTGTATGAAATATAAATATATATATATATGTGTGTGTGTGTGTGTGTGTGTCAATTATATATATATATATATATATATATATATACAGTATATATACTAGCTGGGCATTGTAACCAACTGTGGTTAGTTATAACAAATTATAATGATTTTATTGCACATAAAAACATTTAACATCATATATTCAGCACGACAGATTTGCAACACAAATTAACTAAACGATTACCCAAGTATTGATAGTATTTTATTTTCAACTCATTCAAGAGCCTTTTGATAAACAACATTTTTGTTTTTTCCTTTTGGTGCAAAGATGAAAAGAATTTTGGCAGTTCCAACTCTTGAACAGACCACGTAAAGTTGACCATGCGAAAAGCATGGAGATTGCAAATCGATCCCTACTAGAGTTGAGCGATACCAGCCGATACTTGAAAATATCGGATCGGAATGGATCGGCCGATCTTAAAAAAAAGTATCGGTATCGCCGATTCCGATACCGGGAACCAATGCAAGTCAATGGGGCCAAAATATCGGAATTAAAAAAAACCCTTTCTTTCCTTGTAGGTTAATTCTACATGAAGAAAAACAACTAAGAATAATGTAGAATGTATTGTGTGGAGGAGACATTAAAGCCATAGAGGTTTAGCCCAATCAAATGGAATAGCAGGAATTAAACTTTTTTTTTAAAGATGTTAGGAGTTACAAAGATATTGACTATGTTAGCCTCATTTATATTTTGCCAGACATGTATGTCTTCTTCTTCTTTCTTCTTTCTTCTTCTTTCTTATTCTTCTTCCTTTTTTTACCTTCTTCTTCTTCTTCTTATTCCTTTTTTTACATTCTTCTTCTTCTTCTTCCTTTTTTTACATTCTTCTACTTCCTTTTTTTACATTCTTCTTCTTCCTTTTTTTACATTCTTCTTCTTATTCCTTTTTTTACATTCTTCTTCTTCCTTTTTTAAATTCTTCTACTTCCTTTTTTTACATTCTTCTTCTTCTTCTTCCTTTTCTTACATTCTTCATATTCTTCTTATTCAACAATTATTATTCTACATATTCAACTTCTTCATCTTCTTCCTATTCTTCTTCATCATATTCTTGTTTGTGTCAGGCATTCCTGTAGTTGTTATCTAGAAAAGTTAGAAGTTTACACCTTCCGTTCTGCCTGTCACAAAAGATTTACAACAGGATTTGTCCGCGTTCAGTTTGGCCTGCAGCAGCAGGCCTTTTCCAGGGGCACCACGAGGAGGAACGGACTCACCCCCATACACTGCTTAGTCTTCTTCTGCTTATAAATAAGATAATATCATTTGCTCAGAGTATTAGTCTTATGCTTAATGTTCTTCTGCTTTGTTTTTTTTATGCTTCTTTGTCTTCTCTCTCTTGTTGTTCTGCATCTTGGTGGTTGTCTTCCTGTTCTTTGTCCTCTTGAACCAGCTGACGGTACTGGCACCCGAAGGGGCAGCAGAAGGAACAAGAGCCAATGGCACTACCGAGGACCAGCTGACGGTGCTGGAACCCGGTTACTAAGCAGGAGGTACCTGTGCTACAAAGCACTACCAAGGACCAGCAGACGTTGCCGGAACTCAGATACCGAGATGGAGGCACCTAGGCCAAAGGCTCTGACGAGAACCAGCTGACGGTGCTGGAACCCGGAGGGGTAGCATAAGCTGCAAGAGCAAATGGAAATAGCGAGGACCAGCTGACAGTGCTGGCACCCGGAGGGGCAGCAGAAGGAATAAGAGCCAATGGCACAACCGAGGACCAGCTGACGGTGCTGGAACCCGGTTACAAAGCAGGAGGTACCTGTGCTACAAAGCACTACCAAGGACCAGCAGACGTTGCCGGAACTCGGATGCCGAGATGGAGGCACCTAGGCCAAAGGCTCTGACGAGAACCAGTTGACGGTGCTGGAACCCGGAGGGGTAGCATAAGCTGCAAGAGCAAATGGAAATAGCGAGAACCAGCTGACAGTGCTGGCACCCGGAGGGGCAGCAGAAGGAATAAGAGCCAATGGCACAACCAAGGACCAGCTGACGGTGCTGGAACCCGGTTTCTAAGCAGGAGGTACCTGTGCTACAAAGCACTACCAAGGACCAGCAGACGTTGCCGGAACTCGGATACCGAGATGGAGGCACCTAGGCCAAAGGCTCTGACGAGAACCAGCTGACGGTGCTGGAACCCGGAGGGGTAGCATAAGCTGCAAGAGCAAATGGAAATAGCGAGGACCAGCTGACAGTGCTGGCACCCGGAGGGGCAGCAGAAGGAATAAGAGCCAATGGCACAACCGAGGACCAGCTGACGGTGCTGGAACCCGGTTACTAAGCAGGAGGTACCTGTGCTACAAAGCACTACCAAGGACCAGCAGACGTTGCCGGAACTCGGATACCGAGATGGAGGCACCTAGGCCAAAGGCTCTGACGAGAACCAGCTGACGGTGCTGGAACCCGGAGGGGTATCAGAAGTTACCCCTGAAAAGCAAAGTTGGCATGCCGCAAGCTGGCCGCAGTTACCGAATCACACAGTCCTACAGGGGGTGCTTGTCCTACTGGCACTATGGAACAAGCCTTTCTTACCAGAACCCGCAGTCCACATAGGAAGCACCTAAACTGCTGGCACCCTAGCCTCGGCTAACCCAACCGCAACACGACATGGCAACTTGGGGTGGCAAACTGACATTGACACTTCCCGGAAACAGCAGGCAGGGCTGGAACCAAGCTGGGCAGGAGGGAGTACCCGTGCCAAAGTCAGTTATGAGCAGCAACTGGCGATGTTGGAGCCCAGGACAAGCACTTAGCAGGCTGAGGCCTGATGTGCTGTCAATTGGGAGGCAGCAGGACAGATTGCCATCAAAACAGCAGGGGAACAGCTGACGTTACTGAACCCCACAAACACAGGAGCTAGTGTTTTACTCTGTGAAGACGGCACTTCCGAGCAACAACTGGCTGTGTTGAAGCCCAGGGACAAGCACGGAGCAGGCTGAGGCTGCATTGAAGAAATTTTAAGATCGGTTGTAGACTACTAATTTGAACCAAGCTCCACTTAGGCCTGTGGCTTCACTGATTTTCGTATTTCCCCTGTCCTCCAACCCCGCCAGTTACAGCTCCGAAGTGGCGTCTGCACAATCCACACTTGTTCCTGTGTTACAGGTGTTCAGTCCGGTCAGTTAATCCCCTGATGTGTGTCCGGCAATGTCGCCTGCTCTGTCCACATTCCCATAATGGGAATGTGGACAGAGCAGGCGACATTGCCGGACACACATCAGGGGATTAACTGACCGGACTGAACACCTGTAACACAGGAACAAGTGTGGATTGTGCAGACGCCACTTCGGAGCTGTAACTGGCAGGGTTGGAGGACAGGGGAAATACGAGAGACAGTGGAGCCACAGGCCTAATTGGAGCACGGTTAAAAATCAGTAGTGGTACGACTGTGTAGGCAGCAGGAGACTTTGCCATCTACACAGCAGGGGATCAGCTGATGTTACTGAACCCCACTGAGACACGGGAGCAAGTGTCTCTTTCCGTGTGGACGGCACTTCCGAACTACAACTGGCTGTGTTGAAGCCCAGGAAATAGGAGGGTGTAGGCAGAGGCCTACTGTATTTTGAATGAGGTGACAGCAGGAGAGACTGCCATCCACAAAGCAGGGGATCAGCTGACGTTACTGAACCCCACTGAGACACGGGAGCAAGTATCTCTTTCCGTGTGGACGGCACTTCCGAACTACAACTGGCTGTGTTGAAGCCCAGGAAATAGGAGGGTGTAGGCAGAGGCCTACTGTATTTTGAATGAGGTGACAGCAGGAGAGACTGCCATCCACACAGCAGGGGATCAGCTGACGTTACTGAACCCCACAGAGACACGGGAGCAAGTATCTCTTTCCGTGTGGACGGCACTTCCGAACTACAACTGGCTGTGTTGAAGCCCAGGAAATAGGAGGGTGTAGGCAGAGGCCTACTGTATTTTGAATGAGGTGACAGCAGGAGAGACTGCCATCCACACAGCAGGGGATCAGCTGACGTTACTGAACCCCACTGAGACACGGGAGCAAGTATCTCTTTCCGTGTGGACGGCACTTCCGAACTACAACTGGCTGTGTTGAAGCCCAGGAAATAGGAGGGTGTAGGCAGAGGCCTACTGTATTTTGAATGAGGTGACAGCAGGAGAGACTGCCATCCACCCAGCAGGGGATCAGCTGACGTTACTGAACCCCACTGAGACACGGGAGCAAGTATCTCTTTCCGTGTGGACGGCACTTCCGAACTACAACTGGCTGTGTTGAAGCCCAGGAAATAGGAGGGTGTAGGCAGAGGCCTACTGTATTTTGAATGTGGTGACAGCAGGAGAGACTGCCATCCACAAAGCAGGGGATCAGCTGACGTTACTGAACCCCACTGAGACACGGGAGCAAGTATCTCTTTCCGTGTGGACGGCACTTCCGAGCTACAACTGGCTGAGTTGAAGCCCAGGAAATAGGAGGGTGTAGGCAGAGGCCTACTGTCTTTGGAATGCGGAGACAGCAGGAGAGACTGCCATCTCCACAGCAGGGGATCAGCTGGCAATGATGAACCCCACTAACACTTGAACGAATGTGTTTGGCTCTGTGGAGACGACACTTCTGAACATCAACTGACGCTGTTGGAGCCCAGGATTAGGTGTGGAGCAGGCTGGGGCCTACTGGATTTTGGCAGGTGAAGGCAGCAGGAGACTTGCCATCTCCACAGCAGGGGAACAGCTGGCAGTGCTGAACCCCACTAACACTCTAACGAATGTGTTTGGCTCTGTGGAGACGACACTTCTGAACACCAACTGACGCTGTTGGAGCCCAGGATTAGGCGTGGAGCAGGCTGGGGCCTACTGGATTTTGGCAGGTGAAGGCAGCAGGAGACTTGTCATCTCCACAGCAGGGGAACAGCTGGCAGTGCTGAACCCCACTAACACTCTAACGAATGTGTTTGGCTCTGTGGAGACGACACTTCTGAACACCAACTGACGCTGTTGGAGCCCAGGATTAGGCGAGGAGCAGGCTGGGGCCTACTGGATTTTGGCAGGTGAAGGCAGCAGGAGACTTGCCATCTCCACAGCAGGGGAACAGCTGGCAGTGCTGAAACCCACTAACACTCTAACGAATGTGTTTGGCTCTGTGGAGACGACACTTCTGAACACCAACTGACGCTGTTGGAGCCCAGGATTAGGCGAGGAGCAGGCTGGGGCCTACTGGATTTTGGCAGGTGAAGGCAGCAGGAGACTTGCCATCTCCACAGCAGGGGAACAGCTGGCAGTGCTGAAACCCACTAACACTCTAACGAATGTGTTTGGCTCTGTGGAGACGACACTTCTGAACACCAACTGACGCTGTTGGAGCCCAGGATTAGGCGAGGAGCAGGCTGGGGCCTACTGGATTTTGGCAGGTGAAGGCAGCAGGAGACTTGCCATCTCCACAGCAGGGGAACAGCTGGCAGTGCTGAACCCCACTAACACTCTAACGAATGTGTTTGGCTCTGTGGAGACGACACTTCTGAACACCAACTGACGCTGTTGGAGCCCAGGATTAGGCGAGGAGCAGGCTGGGGCCTACTGGATTTTGGCAGGTGAAGGCAGCAGGAGACTTGCCATCTCCACAGCAGGGGAACAGCTGGCAGTGCTGAACCCCACTAACACTCTAACGAATGTGTTTGGCTCTGTGGAGACGACACTTCTGAACACCAACTGACGCTGTTGGAGCCCAGGATTAGGCGAGGAGCAGGCTGGGGCCTACTGGATTTTGGCAGGTGAAGGCAGCAGGAGACTTGCCATCTCCACAGCAGGGGAACAGCTGGCAGTGCTGAAACCCACTAACACTCTAACGAATGTGTTTGGCTCTGTGGAGACGACACTTCTGAACACCAACTGACGCTGTTGGAGCCCAGGATTAGGCGAGGAGCAGGCTGGGGCCTACTGGATTTTGGCAGGTGAAGGCAGCAGGAGACTTGCCATCTCCACAGCAGGGGAACAGCTGGCAGTGCTGAACCCCACTAACACTCTAACGAATGTGTTTGGCTCTGTGGAGACGACACTTCTGAACACCAACTGACGCTGTTGGAGCCCAGGATTAGGTGAGGAGCAGGCTGGGGCCTACTGGATTTTGGCAGGTGAAGGCAGCAGGAGACTTGCCATCTCCACAGCAGGGGAACAGCTGGCAGTGCTGAACCCCACTAACACTCTAACGAATGTGTTTGGCTCTGTGGAGACGACACTTCTGAACACCAACTGACGCTGTTGGAGCCCAGGATTAGGCGAGGAGCAGGCTGGGGCCTACTGGATTTTGGCAGGTGAAGGCAGCAGGAGACTTGCCATCTCCACAGCAGGGGAACAGCTGGCCGTGCTGAAACCCACTAACACTTGAACGAATGTGTTTGGCTCTGTGGAGACGACACTTCTGAACACCAACTGACGCTGTTGGAGCCCAGGATTAGGCGAGGAGCAGGCTGGGGCCTACTGGATTTTGGCAGGTGAAGGCAGCAGGAGACTTGCCATCTCCACAGCAGGGGAACAGCTGGCAGTGCTGAAACCCACTAACACTTGAACGAATGTGTTTGGCTCTGTGGAGACGACACTTCTGAACACCAACTGACGCTGTTGGAGCCCAGGATTAGGCGAGGAGCAGGCTGGGGCCTACTGGATTTTGGCAGGTGAAGGCAGCAGGAGACTTGCCATCTCCACAGCAGGGGAACAGCTGGCAGTGCTGAAACCCACTAACACTCTAACGAATGTGTTTGGCTCTGTGGAGACGACACTTCTGAACACCAACTGACGCTGTTGGAGCCCAGGATTACGCATGCCGCATGCAGAGGCCAATGGGCAGCGGTTTTTATGGAGGTTGTGGACTACTACTGATTCTAACCATGCTCCACTTAGGCCTCTGGCTCCACTGTCTCTACTATTTACCCTGGCCTCCAACCCCGCCAGCTACATCTCTGAAGTGGCGTCAGCACAATCTACACTTGTTCCTGTGTTACTGGTGCTCAGTCCCGTCAGTTGATCCCCTGATGTTTGTCCGGCAAGTTCGCCAGCTCTGTCCTCATTCCCACTACTGGTTATGGGAATGTGGACAGAGCAGGAGACCTTGCCGGACACACATCAGGGGATAAACTGATGGGACTGAGCCACAGGAACACAGGAACAAGTGTAGATTGTGCTGACGCCACTTCAGAGATGTAGATGGCGGGGTTGGAGGTCAGGGGAAATAGTAGAGACAGTGGAGCCAGAGACCTAAGTTGGGCACGGTTAAAAATCAGTAGTGGTTTGAATGTTGATGGAGCTGGTGACTTTGCCGTCCACACAGCAGGGGATCAGCTGGCATTACTGAACCCCACTAACACAGGAGCTAGTGTGTTTCTCGGTGCAGACGACACATCTGAGCGACAACTGGCTGTGTTGAAGCAAAGGGATTATAGTTCAGGTGGTAGAAAAATGAACACACCAGCAGACCTGGATACAGTTGCCAACCACTAATTTAGTCTGTAAGAGGAATGGCAAAGTCTTTGGAGATCCAGGCCTTGTTCATTTTCAGAAAAGTCAGCCGGTCAACATTATCGGAAGATAGTCGCGTGCGACGGTCTGTTAGTACACCACCTGCGGCACTAAAGACACGTTCCGATAATACACTGGCAGCAGGGCAAGCCAGCACCTCCAATGCATACTGGCTAAGCTCTGGCCATGTATCCAGCTTAGAGACCCAAAACTTGAAGGGGGAAGAGCCATCTGGGAGTACAGCGACAGGGCAAGACATATAGTCTGACACCATCTGACGGAAGCGTTGCCTCCTGCTGACTCGAGGCGTCGCTGATGGTGTAGACAATTGTGGTGGACACACAAAACTTTGCCACATTTGGGCCATAGTGGTCTTGCCTTGTGCTGCGGCGCTGCCTCTGCTCCCTCTTTGTGCAGAGTTTCCTCCACTGCCTCGACGCACGGAGCTGCTTTGTAAAGCACTAGCAACAATGCTGTCGGGTGGAATGGAAAACATTATGGACTGCACCAGTGACTCTTCGTACTCCCGCATTTTACGCTCCCGGTTCAACGTTGGTATGAGCCTTTGTACGCTGTCCCGGTAGCGAGGATCTAGGAGGGTGTACACCCAATAATCAGCCGAGACGAGAATGTGGGCGATGCGGCGGTCGTTTCTCAGGCACTGCAGCATGAAATCAACCATGTGCTGCAGACTCCCAACTGCCAAAGAACCGCTGTCCCCTGTTTGAGGCGTGACCTCGGCCTGCTCTGCATCACCCCACCCTCGCTGTACATACTGAGTAGAGGTTTGTGTACCTCCCTCCTCTGGAGAGATGTCTTCCTCCTCCATCGACTCCTCCTCATCCTCCTCACAAAGTGTCCCCTGCCTAGGCCTTTCTGAGGAAACACATAGCGCAGACTGTCCAGAAGCAGATGGCATTTGGGACTCCTCATCCTCCACCTCTTCTGAAACCTCATCCCTTAGTGCTTGCAGTGTTTGTTGAAGCACGCAGATAAGGGGGACAGTCATGCTGACTAGTGCATCATCTGCACTCGCCATCCGCGTGGATTCATCGAAGGCACGCAAAACGAGGCAGATGTCCTTCATAGAGGCCCACTCAATGGTGCTGAAGTGTGAACGGCGCACAGTGCGACTTGTTTGCGCCTGATGCAGCTGGTACTCCATGACTGCTGCCTGCTGCTCACACAACCGCTCCAACATATGTAACGTTGAATTCCACCGGGTGGGTAGGTCACATATGATGCGATGTTCCGGAAGGCCAAATCGTCGCTGCAGAGCAGCGAGGCGCGATCTTGCCATGCTGGAACGTCGCAAGTGAGCGCACTCTATGCGGACCTTGTGCAACAGTGCAGCAAGATCCGGATAGTCCCTCAGAAAGCTCTGCACGACCAAGTTAAGAAAATGTGCCAGACATGGGATGTGTGTGAGGTTGCCTAGGCCAAGAGCTGCCACCAGATTTCGGCCATTGTCACACACTACCAAGCCCGGCTGGAGATTCGCTGGCCCAAACCACACATCGCTCTCCAGCTTGATAGCATTCCAGAGCTCCTGCGCTGTGTGGCTTCGATTCCCCAAAGAAATTAATTTGAGTACAGCCTGTTGACGTTTGGCCACGGCTGTGCTCATATCGGTCGTAACAGGCTCCTGCTCTGCTGTTTCTGAGGAACTTGAGTAGGAGGAGGAGTCTATGTGTACAGACTGGAGTCCTGCAATCCGTGGCGTTGGAAGAACACGTACAGTGCCACTCTCCAGATCCGTACCCGGCTCCACAACATTGACCCAGTGGGCAGTGAGGGAAAGGTATCGTCCCTGTCCATGGTTACTGGTCCACGCATCGGTGGTCAGGTGGACCTTGCTACTAACGGCGTTTAGTAGCGCATGTTTTATTTTGCCCTCAACATGTTTCTGCAGGGCAGGGACGGCTCGCCTGCTGAAATAAAAGCGGCTGGGCACATGTTTCCACATATTTGTGGTATTGAGGTTGCTGACATTTCTCCCTCTTTTGACTCTCTGATGACACAGCTTGCATTTGACAAAGCAAATGTCATCTGCAACTGTGTCAAAAAAGGACCACGCACTGCAACTCTTGTGAGCGCCCGGTTTGCCTTTGGAAGGAGGAATGCTCCTAACGGGTGCCGAAGTGGAGGGTACAGGCAACCAAGTCTTCCCCCTCCCTCTGCCTCCTGTTTTGGCCGGTAGGGGAATCTCTTCCTCCGAGCTGCTCCCACCACCTTCCTGTTGCTCACGCCATGATGGGTCAAGGACCTCATCATCTTCCCTCCCCTCTTCAAACAGCTGCTTCTCCGGGGTTGTCTCGCCAGCACCGTACGCACCAGAAAGTGGCAACTGAGTCTCGTCATCATCTGATGCGTACTGAGGTGTGCTGACCATAGGCACTGGCCCACTCGCCTCTTCAGATTCAGAGGGACAAAGAAGTTGCGCATCACTGCATACTCCCTCTTCTTCACATTCAGGAATGCTGCTTGGCTGGCCCCCTCTTTCCAAGCCAACAGATTCCGAGAACAGAAGTAGAGACTGTGATGGCTCCTGTCCATGTCTCTCTGACTGCCTGGGCACTTTGGCAGGTGGTGAAGAGACAGATGGTTGCTCTTCGGTGCTCTGACCCTGAGAGGATGCGGAAGAAATTGAAGTCGATGCGTTAGCTGCCATCCATCCGACAACGGCTTCAATTTGTTCCTCCCGCAGCAGTGGGGTACGTTCAGGTCCTACAAAGCTGCGCATAAAGGACTGTTGCCTGCTAAAACTGGGGGATGCTGATCCACTGGTGCCCGCAGCAGGCCCAGAATCCCCACGTCCTCTACCTGTAGAATCCCCACGTCCTCTCCCTGCAGAATCCCCACGTCCTCTCCCTGCTGAAACTCCACGCCCACGCCCACGCCCACGCGCCTTACTCCCTGCCTTCTTCATCTTGCAAGACTGCTTAAGATAGGCAAAAAAGTACAAAGGGGGGCCTTAGTGTGCTTATTCCTGAACAGCTGGTTACAGGTACAAGAAACACTAATTTTATGAAGTGTGTGTGTGTGGACTAGACTTTAATAGGAGCTGATGTGGCCTACACAAGTTCCAAATGTAGTGTTTGGTGAACTTTTTTTGTGGTTTCTTTGTTGGAAACAAACTCAAAGTATGTGAACAAAGAATTGAAACTGATAGTATCACCAACTTTTTGGAGCTATTACAATGCAGGCAGGTAACCTACAATGCAAAAGATGAGGCTCCAAAAAAATTGGGTAATACTAATCTGGCTGCGCCGGCAGGGCACAAGCCAGAAAAAAAGGCTCCTCTATCTACTCCTATATAGTGTTTGCAACTAACCAATGTTGATGGATACGGATGGATGCACACTAATTGGAGAAGAAAAAATGAGCTGCACTCAAAGACAAATATGTGTGAGGCAGTGACGCACGTTGAGCGTCCTACAACCAGACGTAGCTGCAGGACACTCTACTCAGCGTGAGCTGCACTCACACACAGTCAGAGGCCTCTCAGACAGCCGTCAACAGTGCAGCTAAGTGGGCACTGGCACTGACAGGCTGCAGAAAGGCTCCGCTGTGTACTCCTATATAGTGTTTGCAACCACCGTAGATGGAGACGGATGGATGCACACTAATAGAAGAAAAAATGAGCTGCACTCAAATAAAAATATGTGTGAGGCACTGACGCACGCTGAGCGTCCTACAGCCAGACGTAGCTGCAGGACACACTACTCAGCGTGAGCTGCACTCACACACAGTCAGAGACCTCTCAGACAGCCGTGAACAGTGCAGCAAAGTGGACACTAGCACTGAAAGGCTGCAGAAAGGCTCCGCTGTCTACTACTAGTGTTTGCAACCAACGTATATGGATACGGATGGAAGCACACTAGATTGAAATTATGTAAAAAATGCAGCTCAAAAAATAAAAGATGTATGAGGCAGCAGTGATCACACTGGGTGGCCTACAGCCTGACGTGGCTGCAGGACCCACTCCACAGCGTGAGCTGCACTCACACAGCCCTTGCAGACAGCTGTGAACACTGCTGCTAGGGCAAAGAAGGCTACAGTGGTGGTTTATGTAGCCTGGGTAAAGCACTAGATGTTTGGTGGAATCGCTATTTCTAACTGTCCCTCACAGTCTTCTACAGAAGCCTGTCCCTAACTGAATTCACAGCAGAGTGACCAGAAATGGCGGCTGCGGTGGCTTTTATAGTGCATCATGACATCATTTCGGCAGCCAATCACAGCCATGCCAATAGTTAACATGCCTACATGCCTAACAGGATGTGCCCACACTTCAGAGGATTCCCATTGGCTTAATCAAAGCAAGCAGGCTCATAGCATGATGGGAACTTCCGATTCCGATTCCGGAATCCGATATGACAAAAGTATCGGAACTAAGTATCGGAATTCCGATACCGCTAATATCGGCCGATACCCGATACTTGCGGTATCGGAATGCTCAACACTAATCCCTACTACTTTCAAGGACTGTCCCTGAGCATTGTTAATGGACATTGCAAATAGCAGATGAACTGGAAACTGGAGGCGTTTAAAATCAAAAAACAAATCAGATGGAATGAGTGGAATTATTGGAATGAAAATGTCCTCTCCTTTGGCACATACTGTTTCTGAGATGTGTATCTAACCCTATCCTGTGTGATAATGTCTGCTGAGCTGTGTACCTAATCCTCTCCTGTGTGACTTTCTGCTGAGCTGTGTATCTAATCCTATCTTGTGTTACTGACTGCTCAGCCGTGTGTCTAATCCTATCCTGTGTGATACTGACTGCTGAGCAGTGTATCTAATCCTATCCTGTGTGATACCGTCTGCTGAGCCATGTATCTAATCCTATCCTGTGTGATACTGACTGCTGAGCCATGAATCTAATCTTATCCTGTGATACTGACTGCTGAGCCGTGTATCTAATCCTATTCTGTGTGATACTGTCTGCTGAGCCGTGTATCTAATACTATTCTGTGTGATACTGTGTGCTGAGCTGTGTATCTAATCCTATCCTGTGTGATACTGTCTGCTGTGCCGTGTATCTATTCCTATCCTGTGTGATACTGACTGCTGAGCTGTGTATCTAATCCTATCCTGTGTGATACTGACTGCTGAGCTGTGTATTTAATCCTATCCTGTGTGATACTGACTGCTGAGCTGTGTATCTAATCACTGCGACAGCCGGCAAAGGCACTCAATCAGTGAAATCCTAGGTTCATTGCTGCCTGGGAAATACGAATAAGCAAATAAAGTCTGTGGAGCCTCATTTAAGAGTCTCAATCACTTGGCCTTAGTATTTCCCTTGTCATATCTGTAAATTCGTAAAGAGCTGGATATTGACTTAAAGGGCCACTTAATATGGTGGTAATGGTGATTTCCGAAAGGAGCCACTCCTTGGCTGGGTCCTTCCCTGAAGGAAGATGTGGCTAGTCCCGTGTTTGAGACTCTTAAATGAGGCTCCACGGACTTTATTTGCATAATCCTATTCTGTGTGATACTGTCTGCTGAGCCGTGTATCTAAAGGGCATGTCACACTAAGAGATATCGCTAGCAATATCGCTATAACTAGTGACGTTATAGCGATATTGCTAGCGATATCTCTGTGTCTGATACTTACCAGCGACCGGCTCCCCCGCTGATTATCGCTGATCGCGCGAGAACGTTCAGGACTGTTTCTCGTCGTCAGCTTCCTGTGGCGCTTCCTGCTGTGAGGACAAGCGACGCGTGGAGCCGGGCGGGAGGACGCAGGATCGCCTGGTGTGACAGGTAAGTAGCGATCCCCGTCCCAAGCGATGTCGCTAGTGAGATCTGCCTGTGTGGCAGCTCACTAGCGACCACTTAGCGATGTACCAGCGATCCTGACCGCGTCATATCGCTGGTCGGGATCGCTGGTACATCGCTAAGTGTGACAGTACCTTAATACTATTCTGTGTGAAACTGTGCGCTGAGCTGCGTATCTAATCCTATCCTGTGTGATACTGTCTGCTGAGCCGTGTATCTAATACTATTCTGTGTGAAACTGTGTGCTGAGCTGCGTATCTAATCCTATCCTGTGTGATACTGTCTGCTGAGCCATGTATCTAATACTATTCTGTGTGAAACTGTGTGCTGAGCTGCGTATCTAATCCTATCCTGTGTGATACTGTCTGCTGAGCCATGTATCTATTCCTATCCTGTGTGATACTGACTGCTGAGCTGTGTATCTAATCCTATCCTGTGTGATACTGACTGCTGAGCCATGTGTCTAATCCTCTCCTGTGTGATACTGACTGCTGAGCTGTGTATCTAATCCTATCCTGTGTGATACTGACTGCTAAGCTGTGTATCTAATCCTATCCTGTGTGATACTGACTGCTGAGCTGTGTATCTAATCCTATCCTGTGTGATACTGACTGCTAAGCTGTGTATCTAATCCTATCCTTTGTGATACTGACTGCTGAGCTGTGTATCTAATCCTATCCTGTGTGATACTGACTGCTGAGCCATGTATCTAATCCTATCCTGTGTGATACTGACTGCTGAGCCGTATATCTAATCCTATCCTGTGTGATACTGGGCGCCCCTTGCAGTCTGTGTCAGAGGGTGGTCTGTGTTGGCACGGTAATAAATTGTGTTATTTCCAGCTTTACAGAAGGACGATAACACCATAGAAATGATAAGAATAATAGGCCTCAGTTAGCACAACTATCTACAAAGAAAACTGTTGCTGATAGCAACCAATCACAGCTCATTTTTCATCTTTTAAACAGCTCTGGGACAGCGTGGCGAGTTTTGAGTGGCGACTTTTGTGTTTCGACTTTTATGTGGCGAAGTTGGTGTATGTGTGGTGAAATGTGTGCTGAGGGAGGTATATGTGTTGAAGCACGTGGTAGTGTGTGGCGCATTATGTGTGTGTGTTCATATCCCTGTGTGTGGTATCCCATGTCAGGGCCCAACCCTAGCAACTGTACGGTATTTACTCTTTGGCGTCATCGCTCTCATTCTTTAAGTCCCCCTTGTTCACATCTGGCAGCTGTCAATTTGCCTCCAACACTTTTCCTTTCACTTTTTCCCCATCCTGTAGATAGGGGCAAAATTGTTTGGTGAATTGGAACGCGCGGAGTTAAAATTTCGCCTCAGAGCATAGCCTATGACGCTCTCGGGGTCCAGATGTGTGACTGTGCAAAATTTTGTGGCTGTAACTACGACGGTGCAGATGCCAATCCCGGACATACACACATACATACATACATACATACACTTTTTCCCCATTATGAACCTAGGGGCAAAAATTTTTGGTGAATTGGAACGCGCGGGGTTAAAATTTCGCCTCACAACATAGCCTATGACGCTCTCGGGGTCCAGACTCGGGGTCCAGACGTGTGACTGTGCAAAATTTTGTGGCTGTAGCTGCGACGGCGCGGATGCCAATCCCGGACATACACACATACATACATTCAAACATACACACACACACATTCAGCTTTATATATATTATATATATATATATATATATATATATATAGATATATATACACACCTATTCTATGTGTATATATCTAGTCTATCTATTCTATTCTAACCTTTTCTATTCTATACTGTACCCGGCATCTGCCGGCTTTTAATCTATCTATCTATTTATATATGTTTTGAAGATTATTTGGGTTTAAAACAATGTGTACAGTTTTACATTGGGATTTTAACATGAGCTTTTACATACGGAGAACTGCTGTATGTAAAACCTCATGTTAAAATTGTATTGCATACGGATGTTCCGTGGATAAATTGCACAGAAATCGCATTACACTCACATAGCACTCGTCCGTTTTTTTGGTACAGAAATCGGAAGGCGTACAACTGGTCTCAGAGGCTCAAGGGTGTGAGGGAAAGAAGCCACGCAAATGCACGAGGTTTGTATAGCGTTGCCGATGACGTCGGCTCTTGTAAGCCATGTTATTACACCCACAGAGGCGTGATAACATGCTAAGTGGGCCGACTAGTCTGGGGAAGCTAATGCCCTCATTTACATATTATAAACTGACTTCAGAAATACTTTTTCGAAAGAACAGTTTATGTGTGTAATGTAATGCAGGGAATTTAGATATGTAGACACAACTGCGGGTGGTTCTGGGGTAAGTGGAGACCTGATAGATTCCCTTTAACATTGCAGTATAGGAAACGCTTTGTAATGAGTATGCTCAATCGTCGCGTTTTTGAAGAATTTTTTTTCTGCCCCTGCTGCTTACAATACACACAGGTTTTTGTTTGTCTTGTTTCTTTCTTTTACAGAATTTTGACTTGTGTTTTGAATTTAAATGGGTGAAAAGCGCAGCAAAATGTTGCGTCGTTGCAATAACGGGCTCAAAAAGTGCTTTCAGAAATCTCATTGATTATGCTGGTACCATAATACACTGCTTATTTTATACATATTTACATATTGTAGGTGCTTATTTATCCATCACTGTATAGATGCAATCTGTTATGTTCAGACTTGGATAAACCTGATACCATTTTGTATACACCACTAATCACATTCTCCATCAGCAATGACATCACTTTGTGTCTACACTGAGCTTCAGCTGATGCAGAGGAACATTGGTAATGTCAGAGAGGTCATCTGCTTTCACATCATCAGTATTACTTCAGCTGGTACCTGGGGGAGGAGAAGGAAATTTGCTTTTCCACAAATCTAGCTGGAGAAAATTCTATCAGCCCCTCATGAAAAGTCATGGAATATTAATGTAGTGTGTAAATGGGAAAGACTAGGAAATCTATCCCATTCCGCTGCCCCTAAACATCATGTTTCCCAATGTATGTTTCATATGAAGACGTACCTGCTGGTGAAGCACCTGGATATGTTCTGTGTGTTTACAGTCATGATTTCAGCTTCTGTAAATATTTTTAAATTCAAATTTAAGATATTTAAATTCTTAAATATCAGAACCTGCAGAGGAAAGGATGCACAGGGGTCATCATCATGCTGAGAAATGGAAATGACCCTGACTGGGCTGCACTGAGTTTGGATTGGAGTGGGAGGGAGAGAGAGGAAAGACAGCAAGAACAGGCTGGGAGAGACTAAGGGGAGCACTAGCTTCATCTCTTAAAGGGAGGGGAGAAAAGGAGCTCAGCTGCAGTTTGTGGCTGTGTCTGGTTTGTGCAGAAAATTCTAGGCATCCGCGCTGGGAAAAATCTAGAGCTCAGCACAGCTTCTGCCATCAGGGAGAATCATGTCTGGCTCCAAGTGACAATGGAATGGATCAGTACAGGTGACTTACAAAATTCCAGATGATGGAGGAGCTGTGGATGACAATAAGGTAGGAGCTGCCTGACTGTGTCTGTGTATTGTTGTGTCCTATATATTGGTGCCTGTCTAGCAGACCCCAGCACAGGCTTCTGGATGGCATTAGAGGATGACAGAGCCATTATGGGGTTCTGGATTCCTGTTGTCTTTGGAGTACTGGCCATATATCAGGCTGTTGTGCAGGAAGCTGTGGGCTTGTATATTGTATACAATAATTGTATCTGCTGCAGAGCATGGCTTTCTTATATTGCTAAATGTGCATTTCATGAATAAGCAATGCCTGTGATTTTCAGCCCCCTTTGTCTTTACTAAGCTGCCTATATTTTCATAAACTGAACCATACCATGTACTGTGTGTGTCTCTTTCCAGTAAATTGCAGGACTTATTAGCTGTAAATGACAAAGAAAGGCTGCACTTGCCTGGTGAGGGCACAGGGCTTGGAGTTGTGTTTGAGCCATGAATGCATTTCTTCTCTTAAGATCTGGGTATTTAAATGGAATGAGAAGCATGCTGCAAATTGACATTCAGGAATGGCAGAGTGTATCAGAAAGCGTTTAAGCCTATTTGGTCTTCTCCTTTCAATTCTGCAGTCTTCAGTGATACATAAGGGGCTTAGGGAATATTTAACCCATCCTATGTGTTTAATACACAGCAGCCCATTGTTTTTGTATTGTTTTTTTTTATTGGGTTAAAAAGCCATGTAACACTGTAACACTGGTGCGGTATATAATATTTATCTGAGGTAGAGCCTTTTCTGATAATTGGGAACCTGTTTACGTTCCCCCATTTTTGGCATGCTTGTTTTGACTTTCAAATACTACTGATTTAGTTTTGTTTTCCTTGTCATTCACTTTATCCTGAGAAGACTGAAGTGACCTGTGTTTAATGGCTACATACAGATTTGCTCTTACACTGTTGCTGCTACTTCATCTGAAGTCCAGTCCGTAAGGAATATGGCACAGCCGTTTTATTGACATTGGAAGCTTTATTCTGTGTCTCAAGAAATGTGGTTGGTTTGGTTTTACCCTTCTGTGTTCTACCACAGCATCTGCAATCTTCCCTGTTCCTCTATCATTGGGGCAATTGTTTAATTTTATTGCACCATACAGGGTTACAATTTGGTCCACAATGTTGTCATTATGACTGAACTCCAGCAGCATGACCGGTATTTTTTGCTCATTCTGGATTCTATTTGAAGGATAAGGCTGACAACCTAACATTTAGCAAGTCCCCCGCTGCCCAGAACCCTCCGGTATGTTACTTTGGTGTATGTAAGTTTATCAAAGCCCTGACCGTGCATTGTGCAGAGTAAGGTGAGCCAGTGACAATATGGGGAAGGCTGGCTGCATTCTTGCTTTGCAGCCACTGAAGTGACACAGGACTTGGTTGAGAAGCAGCGGGTGTCTTAAATATTCAGCAATAGGTAAGAAGCCCTACAAGCTACTTGCTAGCGTGTGATAAGGGATTAATGCTGGCGAAGAGACGTGATAAACCCGACTGATGCTTATTATGTACATTTCGTTAATAAACAGGCAGCCTTTTATAGCATTCTGTATTCCAGGCAGCAGCTGTCCATAAGAAATACCTTAAGGCCATCATCACTTTTTCGGAATATAGATTTTAGGGCTTTGAATGTCTTTACAAAACATCAATTTCCACCCCTTAACCCCCTCCACATCTCTCCAAAAAAGCATCTTTTTTTTTTCTTAGTACCTAAATACCTGTAATCGTTTTCTGTGTTACAAGCTATGAGGCATTTGACTGATTTCTTTGAAAAGATGATATTGTCCAGGCAGCCGGAGCTGCTATTGCGATGGGTGCAATCATAATTCTACACAAAGGCCAAAAAAAGGAATCCTTTCTATAGATATTCATTTTCCTGGACGCAGATCATTTGACTGTTTAAAATGCTTTATTTGTTGCAATCGATGCCATTGTATCAGAAAGAGGTGGAAGGCGAGCAGACAATGCAGATCAGATGCATCACGGTGACAGTGCCTTCAAAGGTTCCCCTTTCGCTAACCATTTTTAACTAATCTGACTGTAACTAATACAATCGATTGTTACATTGGTGACATATTGTATTAACGAACAAAAAGAAGCAGTAAAATAACAGCAATTCCAATATCTAGAACAGTAGTAGAACACTGGTAATTATGACTTTACAATGCTAACCGATGTTAAGATGGCAGCATGGAAGACTGCATTATGGTATTTGCAATCATTTTCCATAATAGAGTAGTAAAATATTTTTTTTTAATTCGGTGTACTAGCCGAGTCCAATTGTGCCGAAACCACTGGCAGCCAATTACAGTAGATCGTTTCCCACACTCTGGACATGGACTGGATCTGTGATGTAAACTTAATTCATGGGGAATCTTGCTCTGTTCAGTGACCGCTTATATCATCATTAAGAACATATGACCCAAGTCATAACTACAACCGTCAGAGACTAATGTAGCTGACGGGAAGAGTTATCTACTGCATCGCTAATCTGCCTCTTGAATTTCTGAATCAACTATTTGCTGACATTAGATACACAACCGGGATTCACTCTTTTTGGGGTAGGATGAACATGTCCTTTTAGATGTAGACTGCTCCCCTATAGCCTTGCATCGGTCAAAGCTGACTGCTGTCTGGTTGTTAGAAGATGTTGACTATCTTTACATTGTGAAGGCCCATTTATTTGTATGTGAAACCTATTATTCAGAACTACAATACGATCATTTGACATACAGGGAAACTTGCAAAATGATTAAAAGTAAATTATAACAGTCAAATTAAGTTTTAAAATTTTGTGTGTGTATATATATCATATGTAATTCATTTATTTTAAAGCCTAAACACAAGGCCTAATGAATTTCTTTTTGTATTGACCATTCATGAAGACAGGATTTTCAATATAATTTTTCAGTTCTTGTTTGTAAAATCGCCCATTACAAATTATATAGTGTGTATAATACATTGGGTAACTACTTTAACTTGTTTTAACTTATTTTATGGGAATATCCCTTTATCTCCTATATATAGGGGATAGCTCTTGCACTTGCTTTTATGATGTGCTCTAAGCTCTCGTGCCATTGATGGACAGCTTTTTGCATCAACTTTACATAGACATAGAGCTTCCAATGAATAGGTAGGGTCAGGGCTATCCAAACCTCAGGAATATGAAGGACTACATAGCAGAAGCTGGTCACTAAGGAAACTAGCAGAGCTGCTGTATATAAATCAGTAATTTATCAAAACTACAGCAAGAAGCCCAGTAAGAGGCCAAGAAATAGAATAGGGATCAATTCCTGTAACATATGCTTCTCTCAGATGGAGCAGCTTATACATGGTAAAAAGATTAATCTGCTAGGCTCCTATAAGGGTATGTCAGGGGCGCACATAACCTAGTTTGTCCCCTCCTTCCCTCCCGGTGGAGAAGGTGGGGTCATGGCGCATAGGAAGAGTCACAACATGGCATACCTTTCTAACTTTTAAAGATTTGGAAATGAACATGTATTGCAGCACATACACAGTAATTTTGCTCCTTCTTAAGCCCCTTATTGTCTTCACCCACTACTATACACCTTTTGTGGCCACTTACAGTATAATGCATCTAAAACACTGCGTGATGTCACCACCCAACAGTGAATTCCCCTGCACACGTATAGTAGGATGAACCCAATGTCTCCAAAATAGTATAATGTCCTCACAGTACATATCCCCACACATAGCATGACCCCCCAGTATCACCTTATGCAGTATAATGGCCTCCACCAGTACAATGCCCCAAACGCAGTATGAAAGCCCCCACAATGGTCGCCATCACCACAAAGTATGATGGCCCTATAAGTGCTGACTGATATTTTTGCATCCTTTTCTCACATAGCCACGTTCCACTTTTGTGCTGCTCTACTCTGTAGTGTGTGGATGGAGGATCTGTGCAGCAGGCTCGATCTTGTGATGTAATAGTGCCTGCTGTGCTGAGACTTAAGGCCCCTTTACATTTAGCGATGCACCAGCGATCCCGACAACGATATGACCCGGTCAGGATCGCTGGTGCATCGCTAAATGGTCGCTAGTGAGCTGCCACACAAGCAGATCTCACAGCGATGTAGTGACGCAGCAGCGGTCGTTACTTACCTTTCAGACGTGGCAATCCTGACGTCCTCCCGCCCGCGTCCAAGCGTCGCTCATCGGCGCCGGCAGGAAGCCCAGCAGGAAGCGCCTGATGAGAAATGGAACTGGACGATCTCACGCGATCAGCGACAGACAACGGGGGAGCCGGTTGGAGGTAAGTATCACACATAGCGATATCGCTAGCGATATCGCTGCTGCGTCACAAAATCGGTGACGCTTTAGTGAAATCGCTAGCGATATCGCTATGTGTAAAGGCCCCTTTAGACATACAAGCTGAATGATGGAGAAAGGATCAGACAGGGGTTCCACCATTGTGTTAATTTTTGGTCTGGTGTATATAGGGCCCACCAGTTACATCGGTTTTCAGAGTCTACCTTAGACCTACATGATAACAATGCCCTGGAAGTGAAAAGCAAAGTACTCAATGCTTTAAGCTTCCATTTCTGATCATACAGATGTTTGTGGGTCAGGAAATGGAAGAGACATTTGTGGATTAGAGCTCCCGTTATGATAGGAAGCTGGATACGTTGCAAATATGGTGCTCAGCTTCTCCTGCTGCTTTAGGGTCGCACTCATCTGCATTTAAAACATTGCTGTGACGTTGATCCAGAAAAGTAGGGCGAGTGTTCTGAGAGGACAGTGTGATTTTTCTCACACAGCGTTCTCATGACATCATAAGCAATGTATCCCTTAAAATCGGACGGCAAACAGATGGTCGGTGTGCCGTCCACTTTTTTTTCACACCCATTGACTTTCATTGCTGAGTCTCATCCGATATACGAGGCCATGATGCGATATATTTTTTCCTTTTTCTAAATCAAATTGCACTCGTTGGATTTATAAGCAGATGAGTATGAGCCCTTCTACTGATCATACATATCAGAACCAGGAAAGAGAGATTTGTGCAAATATGAACATCTCAGGAGTGCTCTAAATGATCAGGCAGAACGCTTCATAGGCACTGTGCCCAATGGATGGCTATGCTGTGCGTCCCTCAACAGGAACTATAAGGCGCTCACTTATAAATGAGAATTTTTTTTTTGCTAAAAATTGTTTCCTATAGCCTTAAAAGTACATTGTATTGAAAAAACTATAATGGGGATGTCCAAAATAATGAAAATGATGTACACAGATGTAAGGAGGTGGCGGAGAACCCCATTGCTTCCCCTCTCTCCTATGTGGTGGTCCCGTGTACTTTGTGTGGTACCCGGACGGTGTACCCGTTTAGTAGCAATGTCTGTATTTCCATTGCCTTGAGTATCTGTGTTAACTTGTAATGTAGTGTATAATGTTCCTGTATTCCCCCATTGTATGTGCTGTGTTTGCCATGCCCTAATGTTGTACCATTATAATGTTCTCATATGTGTTAGAGTTAGGGATATCAGGATGCGACCACTTCATCTGATCATAAATGGGAGACCGTGCGGCACACGGCTGCTGAAGCCATTCTAGTTACTGCTTACAAAAACTGCCTCGATTGCTGAGGGGAAAAAGGTGAATAGTGTTTATTTTGTTACTTTATAAAATTTTGCGGTGGTTAAAAAAAAAGTTAACATATAGTAGAAATGAAACACTATCATTTTTAGACTGAAACATATTAAAAAAAATAATTCAAAGATTTTGACTACAGCTGTGGAGAGATCATGTTAATCTATGGGCGTCCTGCCGTGCAGACGTTTGTGTTTTTTCTTAGTAGAACAAAAAAAATGCCTGAGACCAAGCCAAGGTGGCAGACATCACAGATTTACCTGAGTAAAATGCCCATCTCTGTATTTTCTCCACCTCCTTTACCAGAGGTAAGGAAAATAAAATATAGAATTCTTTTTTTGAGAATAGTTTTTTAATGCCTACATATTGTGAATTATTGCTATAATTACATTTCCACAACTGCATTATTTTTCACAAGGCATAGTAAATGCATGCTTATTGTTAACATGCAGCTCCAACGTAAAGTTTGTTTTTTTGTTTGTTTTTTGTGCTTTTTTTCCCCTTCAATACCTGTACATCCAGCTTCATATTGCAAATAAGGATAGGACCGCCTATTGGCTAAAACTACATTTCCCAGCAGCACTTGCTTCCCTTCAGAGCTGCAGATCTCTCACCCCTATAAGCACAGCCCTATCCTTCCGGCAGTATATCACTCCTCTCAGTCCCTCTATTTACACAATGAGGTCTGTAAAGAAAAACAACAAAATACCTTAAAGGTACTGTCACACTTAGCGATGTACCAGCGATCACGACCAGCGATATGACGTGGTCAGGATCGCTGGTTCATCGCTAAGTAGTCGCTAGTGAGCTGCCACATAGGCAGATCTCACTAGCGACATCGCAGGGGACGGGGATCGCTACTTACCTGTCACACCAGGCGATCCTGCGTCCTCCCGCCCGGCTCCACGCGTCGCTCATCGTCACAGCAGGAAGCGCCGCAGGAAGCTGACGACGAGAAACAGTCCTGAACGTTCTCGCGCGATCAGCGATAACCAGCGGGGGAGCCGGTCATAGGTAAGTATCAGACATAGCGATATCGCTAGCAATATCGCTATAACGTCACAAGTTATAGCGATATTGCTAGCTATATCTCTTAGTGTGACAGGCCCTTAAGCCTTTAGGTTAGACAAATAAAAGAAACAGTAAGCTGCTACTAATTTTTCACTGGTAAAATATTCTGCGCTTTGAAACTTTCACCATAAGCAGAGCATCAATGGAGATCATCAGGTTCACAGACCAACATCCTTGTGAAATAGAAAGGAGTTTTATCCACCAGGATTAACTGCTTGCAGTGCATGGCCTCCGTGTATTGTGGGAACGAGCCTTCCGTTCTGCTCCGAGTGATCTCTACATACAATATGTCTATTGACTGTGACAAGAATGTGAACTGTAGTATCAGTTCTATTCCTAAACAAGATAATATTCTAATCTGATTCATCTGGAGAAGAGATAAAGATTATTCATGGTGATGATTTAATGCTGTAAAGATCTCAGAGCTATAAATGGCAATGCATTGGTATCTGCAGACATTGGAATACAACTTTTATGGGAATGCGAAGTGGAAAATGTTCTCCTAAAAGACTAGTTCTTTTAATTGGAATAAAAAATTGAGAAAAAAACTAATCAGAAAATTATTTTGTAAAATGTTAATGATCAGTTGCACTTGCAGCTGACATCATACACTATATTTTAAAGACAAGACCAATGCTATAAGCATGTTGGCACCGTATTGGATGTTACCTGTTAATGCGGAAGGCTGAATCGAACGGCAAAATGGGAGCAAAGAGTAACAATGAAAAATCAAATTTCAAACCATCAATACGGTACACTGCTGAGTAATCTATCCAATTCATGCTTTGAAGATCCATCATGAAATGCTTTGCCTTCTGAAAGTCACCATCTAAGCGGCATTTCCCTGGTGAATTATTTCAGTCATGGCAGAAGTATATTGATTACAGTAGTCATTATAGGCCTTTATCAGTCCATAGACTACTGATTTTAAAGACCCCCCCACCATACACTTAAGATAGTTTAGCCAAACTATCTATTCTGAATCTCCCATACCGGGGCACTCAGCTGGCATAGTGCTTGTGTGTTCTCTGAGACTGATTGACAGACATCTCTGAAGGCAGCTTGCCTTTCTGCTAATCAAAGGATCACATCCGTTCAAAATCGGACATGCCAAATCCTTCTGTACCTTGAGATAATTTATCGAGTGACCATTTCGGCATCCCTCTTACACATTAGATCATTGGCCTAACCTATCGATGTCTGTGGATTTGCCTGGGTTGTTGCTTATCTAATTAGTATGGGATCCTTCACTTTCTCATTCTTCAGCCACATACAAGTCCCTAAGCAGGATGTTATGGAAATGTCACTTTATATTTTAGAAGTCTTAACTTTTCTTGCTTTTTCATTTTCTTATTTATACCAATGGGCTCTATTGGTGGAAATCGTATGGGGCGCAGCAGAAGGCTATACACGTAATATATTTTGCTGTTGGTAAACAATTTTATTTTTGAGGGGGATGAAGTGGTTAACATGATGGTTACAAATTAAGTGAAGTTCATAAATTTTATAGTACTCGAAGGAACGATGATAAAGGTACATTCACACGATCATGTCTTGATCCAAGTGCTGGCCATGAAAAAACTGATATCACACAGATTGCACTCGGATCAATGTTATTCAAGTAGACTGTTCAGATGACTCTGTATTCTTAAGCTATTAGGCAGTATTTCAGAAACCTATGTTCTTTATAGCCTCTTGAGTTTTCAAATGCCTTTTTGAGAGGCCGATATTACACCCACAAAAAATGCCCCATTTTACAAGACTTAAAAACACATTGGATCTCAAATGAAAGTTAAGAATTTTGATCGATAGAAATTTCATAATTAGTTGAGAACAAAATATCAATGGTCAATCAAAATGCAAATCATCAACCAGATGACATCTAGATTCTAAAGAATGAAATAAGTAAATTTTTTCATGAATTTGACGGGATTGTTTAGAAAAGCTGGGTCCCTACCATGCTTCATCCAGAAAGGCATAGTGCGCTGGCGTTAAGATGCCAAAAGTCGCAGAATTGTTGCACAAATTCTGGGTGCACAACAATATTACAACTTATAAACATGTTTACGTTAGAATTCATGTATAAACACCCTAATGAATCAGACGCCATGTATCATTTCACTTGATATTACAAGCAGCATAAAGGTTACAGTAGATTAAACTTGTGGCTTGCAACTAATTATCACACCAGACCACACAAGTGATTGTGAATGCTGTGGAGGCTGGCTTTTGCTCTGTTATTGTTCCCACTGGTCCCATGAATATTCCTTTTTTTTGTAAGGTGGTGCAAGGGGTTGATCTTGTACTAATTTTTATGGTATTTACCTAGTGGCTTGGCTTATATGATTATCTGGGACATGTCTTTAGGCTGCTTTGCACGATAATAATTTTATTTATTATATAATACTAGATGGAGTCCCGATGCTATTGTATCGGGAGGGCGGTAATGTCACGATGGCGGCAGGCTTTTCCACGTTGAGAATCTCTCCGCCCCATGTGCTCACCCACCTACCCACTCTCTCTTTTCCCATGTGCTGACTTCTGTCTGTGCTCTCTTCTTTGACCTGTCTACCTCATGTGCTATCCCCTTTGTCTGCTGTCTCTCTCCTTCCTGTGCTGTGTTCTCCCCTCATGTGCTGTCCCTTTTGAGCTGTCTCCCCCTGTTCTCTGTCTCTCTCACCCCTGTGTATGACCATGTACAGAAGATACCACAGCTCCTGGGCAGGGGAGGAAGCAAAAGACAATACTGATATTACAGCAGGAGATCGCAGAGGATACATTTTGGGAGGTAAAATATTGTTTAAAAACAGTCAGTGAAATATTTTACCTCACAAAATGAATCCTCTGTGATGCCCTGCTGTAATGTCAGTATTGTCTTTTGCTACCTCCCCTGCCTAGGAGATGTGGTATGCTCCGTACATGGTCAGACACAGACAATTTTAATATGACTGGCTTCTTCTGCCTGTAGACATGTCGCGCATCTGCCAACGGTATCAGCCGAATGATTCACTGCGCCTGCATGGAATTCGCTGCTTGAGTGTGAGAGTGTGAGAGTGGTGCGTACGGTGTATAGAGTGTTTGTGTGGTGCGACGGTGTTCCGCTGGTGGTACCGCGCAATAGATTGGTACCAGCAGCAGTTTCCATATTGAGACACCCATCATACTTGCATACTGTGTAGTCTGATTGCTTTCTTGTGTATGACCCAGTCTGGTTCCTCCTTCTGTACATTGCCTTGTGACTCTGTGCTTATTGTCTGATTCTGGCTCTGACCTTCAGCTTGGTACTCTAACTTCCCACCTGTCTGTCCCGTTTGTACTGCACCGCTATCTCCGGCTTCCTACCTTTTTTGCTGCGTCCTGACCACTCTTAGCGTCTTACCCTTTGGTACTTTATCAACCTCCCGACTTGACCACGGCATGTTCAGGCTACTGTCAGGCTTTTCCGGTCACAGCCGCTACTCGGCATCTGGCTCCGCCTCCTGCCACTCCCCCGGTGGTCATGTATGTCAGGTCCTGCGCTACGGCAGCTAAGCTCAACGCAGTGCTCCTCTCACACTCTCTGTCCTTCTGTAACACGTGCACAGACTCCTGCTGTAAGTCTGCAGCAGGGTTCTTGATACTATATAGTCCTCCACACAGTATGATGGGCACACATACTGTAGTGCTCCATACAGAAAAAATAAACAAATACTCCCCCCATCCTATTCCCCTGTTGCTCCGGTCTCCTCAGCATCTTCTGACCGTCTGCACTGCTCAGCACAGAGGATGCGCTGTAGTGATGTCAATGTGCCCTCTAGACTGAGATGTTGCAGATCTCAGATGCAGAAGGTAATGCTGGGAGAGGGAGCGTTGACTGATGACTCCCTCTCCCATACACACGTGGTCAAAATTGTTAGTACCCCTCGTTTAAAAAAAAAAACCCACAATGGTCACAGAAATAACTTGAATCTGACAAAAGTAATAATAAATAAAAAATCTATGAAATTGAACAAATGAACTTTTACCTTAAACATATTTGTCTATAATTTTCTTTCTAATCTCCTGAGACAACTCTTTCCTTTGCTTCCTCTGGTCCATGTTGAGTGTGATACACACCATGTCACCAAACAGCACAGTGAGTATCTGTAGCCCTCTACACAGGCCCACTCACTGATTCCAAGATTGTAGACACCTGTGATGCTAATTACTGGACACACCTTGATTTAACATGTCCCTTTTGTCACATTATTTTCAGGAGTACCATCAATTCTGTCCAGGCCTATTTCATAAGTTTTTTATTTTTTAAAAAATTCTGTGGAAGCATGGTTGTAAAGCAATGTCTGACTTTCATTTGTTCATCTTCATAGATTTTTTATGTATTATTAATTTTGTTAGATTCAAGTTATTTCTGCCACCATTGTGGGTTTTTCTATCATTAAACGTGGGGTACCAACAATTTTGACCACATGTGTAATTGTTTTCAACAGTATCTGTATCCAGGATGCCGAAACAGTTGAATGTACCATGGGGGGGCCTGGTGCTAATGTTGAAACTGTCCATTTCCAACTCATAGGCCCCTTAGCGGCCACATGGACTGCCATTGTCATATTTTGCATGCGGATTTTCCTAATCTCATTCAAGTCTATGGGGAAAATCCCCAAACAAAACATTTATTTGCTGCAAACCATATTGACATGTTGGGAAACTCAAGAAAGCACCACGGGCTGTTTTAGTCAGCATTAGAAAAAAAGAACAGTTGGCATGAGATGTCTATAAATCCCATTCACTTTGTTTGAACTGTGATGTGCTGTACTCTGTGTGCAACTAAATTACATTGCGTTTAAAATTACACACCAAATACTCAATGTTGGAACTTGGCTTAAGGGCAGGTGCAGATGAGCATACACTCAGTCCGAGTGTGATCTGACAAAACATCAGATCTCACTCAGACCTCAGTGTTATGCTATGGGGCCGTGCAATATATATATATATATATATATATATCACACACCTGTGCTTCTCACAAAATTAGAGTATCATCAGAAAGTTAATATATTTCAGTTCTTCAGTACAAAAAGTGAAACTGATATATAGAGTCATTACGGACAGAGTGATCTATTTCATGTGTCTATTTCTGTTAATGTTGATGATTATGGCTTACAGACAATGAAAACCCAGAAGTCATTATCTCAGTAAATTGGAATAATTAACAGCTGCAAAGGCTACCTAAGCATTTAAAAAAGTTCCTTAGCCTTTTTCAGTAGGCTCCACAATCATGTCCAGATGGCAGTCATTGTGGAGTGTGACTGTCATTGGCAGTCACACTCCACAAGGACAGTAAGCCACAAAAGGTCAATGCTAAAGACGCTGGCTGTTCACAGAGTGCTGTATCCAAGCATATTAATGGACACACTCCACAAGGAAAGTAAATTTTGAATTTCTTTTGGAAATCAAGGTCCCAGAGTCTGGAGGAAGAGTGGAGAGGTACACAATCCAAGCTGCTTCAGGTCTAGTGTGAAGTTTGCACAATTAGTGATGTTTTTGTGAGACATGTCATCTGCTTGTGTAGGTCCACTGTGTTTTATTAAGACATAGATAGATAGATCGATCTCAGAATCTGGAAAAAATCCTTACATGCCTGTCAATGAGTCCATGGAAAACCTGCACTCGGATGACAAATGAGAGCAATCTAATTTCCACAGACTCACACAATGGAGAAACTCTGGTCAGTATTTTGCATAATCAACTGTATTCTCGGATTTGAGAATAGACAGTCACCTGCCCTAAAGCTGCATACCTACTGCAAGATAATCGTGATCAAGCAATGTTAAAAAAAAAAAAACCTTGTTTCACAATTATTTGTGGAAACAAGCTGCCAATCACCTAATTAATGAGCAAAACAGTCAGCTGGTGAAATGATCTTTGTTGTGCAGCAATATAATAATTTGTGTTTGTTTTTGTGCATTGTACTGTGCAAATGGGTCTTGCACTGCCGAGAACTGTGGCAACCTTTGTGCACTGAGTGATATAGTATAGGTGACTCGGAGCACATAATTTACGATGGTCTACCTGTGTAAACTGGTATTGAAACAACCGTCGATCAGTAAAGGTCATATTGTGCTGCTCTTCAGTCCATGTTAGCAAACACTAAGTGTTTATGTTCCACCATCCTATTCAATGGTAACTGCATCCTGAGTATGTAGATACTGTTGACATTGACTTACCAGAGGAATGGGCAGTTGTGTGTTGCGAGGCGTTATTGTTTCTTACCTGGTCCATGACCTCAAGAGAAACAGCCATTTTGTCACCAGGTCATAAATAGCCAATTTTTGCCCCTCTTTCATTTTTGCAGCTTTTTTGCTTTTAATATTATCTGCCATACAGTTTGAGATATGAGCCTTTTTATTCCGTTCAAACTTTTAGTGTCTTTACAAAAGGGGCAAGACCCGCATGACTCTCTGGGGGCGGCCTTTAGACTGCTCTGCATTTTTATCCTTGGTAAAGACCATAAAAATTGGCACTCAATACAAATGCCCATATCTCTGAACTGGTATGGTGAATTTACAAATGAACAAAAAAATAGAAACCAAATAAGAGCAAAAAACAGGTCACTTTGACCTGGTGACCGGTCCTCTATAAATCTATACTTAAATTAAAAGTGAAGTTAAAAATTTGTTTGAATGGAAATGTTGAATATCCTTTCTGCCATTTCTATTTTTTCTCTTAATGATCTGCCTGCCAAAATTGATGTACATAGGAAGTAAACATAATAACACATTTATTCTGACATTTGCAAATGCATGAGTATTGTGAAAGGCTTGTGAGGACAAGTCATTAATAATGTTGCACTTGCAGTATGTAACGTTTGCTGTTACTTTGGGTGATATAGTTCGTTAAGGAAAATGGCAGCATGAAAAATGTGAGAAACAGGAAAAATACTTGAGTGAAGAATGTTCTGTTATCTTACTGTATTAGTGATATTGACCTCCTCCACTTATTTACACCACTAGGGAAGATTTAATTAGCAGGAAATGTGTTTGTGCTGTGTAAACCTGGGTGGCGCGTCTTATAGAAAGGTGCATCCTTTTGTCCAAAAAATGATTGTAGCTTTTGTGTTAATAGTTTCAATGATATGTTAAGGGATTCATACTCCTTCACAACATGGCCTCTTTTTATGCATTTAAGGTATTACATTTTGTTTTCCTTTTGCCTTATCCATGGGACCATGTGGCTACGATGTTACCTTATTTTTCTGCAGCCAATTTAACTGGCGATGGTGTAGTGTATACTGTGTGGGACTCTTCACGTGCGCTTTGGTCTTTCGAGATCCAGCTGGAATCTATTGGAGATGTACTTGAGAAAGCTACGCAGCTGTTGTATGGAAAATCACATTTGGTTTAGAAGAAGGTTTAAATATAAAACCTTAAATGGTTGTGGGTTGTCTTTTGCTATAAAGTTGCAGGTTTTTTGCATTTTTTTTAACTACTTACCGTCAGTGAGCTATTCTCCATTTTGTCTGTGTGTAGATTTCAGACTGATTCCACTACAGTACATCTATAGTGGATCAAAAAATGTACAGCTTTATTTAAATGTTTCTCCAGATTTTCAGTATGCCCAGTTGGGTTTCTTCTTTTTGTAGAATGGGCCTGCTCACGTAACCTTTGCATTTATTAGAGAGTGCACTTAGTGTTCTAAACGTGAATACTGAAGCAATGAGGACCAGGAATTTGTGACCGCTGGGTAAAGAGGGGGCTCTGCTGTGCTTACTGGGGAAAAAGGATCATTGGGGACTGGGGATGGAGTGGGGATGCCAACTTGTGATTATGGGTAAGAAAACTGGAAAGACAATAGTGCAAATAGGGTCTTATCCGGGTAGGAAAATGTTAATAAAGGGAGATTTGCTCACCTGGCAGGATTATGTTGGCACAACCACTTCAAATACCGGCTACTGCAGACCCACAGGATGAAGAACAATCAAAGGTGAAACCGCATGGTTAATTCATGAGCTGCCTGGACAAGAAGAATGCTGATAGGAGTCACACACCCGTGAAGGTTAAATGCAGTTTGTGAACGCGTTTCGAAGGTGCTCATTTCTTCCTTGTGACAAACCACAGTGGATGTGGTAAAAAAGAAGATGCTGCAACCAAACTTATGAAGCCACCCATAAAAAAATAATGGCTTCTGTTTCTATAGAGTACTTAAGTGAAAATTGGCTCCTGGTCCATTATCTTTACTCTGTCACATTTATGGATTTGCAATGTTAGACAGCATTCTCATTTTCATAGTTCCCTTTAAAGGGTATACATTGGCCAAATCTGAAGACATTTGTGCAAAATTAAAAAGCCAACTGGACAGCTCATTACTGTAAGGTTGATAGGTTCTTATGTTAAATCCAGTATATTTGTTTGTTTGTTTGTTTGTTTTTTTTAGATCTAATATGGTAGTATATAGAAAAAGTATATAGGAAAAAAGATGGGTCATCTTGTGGATAACTATCTTGTTTTAGGTTTTAAAAGGGTGTGGTTTTTTTTAGCCCAAATTGAATCCTTGTAGGGTATATCCATGATAGGAATTGCACCTTTTGGGGCCCATTTCATTGACACTGGCGTTATGTACACAAGTCTTTAATGAAAGCATCACTGGACTTAGATGTGGATAATTCATTATAAAGCACGCGCATCTTAAGATGGCGGTGTACTGCTACCAGCAATGCTGGTGTGCATTTCTGGCAAAATGTATGCTCTTAAAATGAAGCAAATTTTGAGGAATTTGTTAGGCAGGCTTTGCCCTGAGATGACTGGGACTATCATAATAAATTGTGACTTCTGGAGGTTTTTTTTCTTTCCCTTCTTCAAGTTGCACAAAAATGTTGCACCATTTCAAGGTGAAAAAAAGAAAACTTTCCAAAAACATCTTGCTGAATCAAGCCCTTGGTGATTTTAATTGCTGGTTCTATTCTCCAGAAATTCAAGTTTAAACAAATATGCTAATTAGTCAGCCTTATGCAGTGTCCCAACCACTAATTTTAAGTCTACATCTCCCTCACTGATTGACGACGCTGGTGTATTTTGAGCTTGATCAGTGGACAGTCCTCACTCCAGGCAAGTCAGTGCTGTTGCAGTGTTTTTTTGTTTTTTTTTATCCTCATATAATGTTATGTGCTTAATTTATATTGTCAGTTTGGACTGACAGTCTCTTTAACATTTTATATAAGAGGGCTGAACGGTGGCACAGTTGCTGCACAGTGCTGGGGTTCTGTGTTCAATTCCCACCAAGGACAACATCTGCAAAGAGTTTGTGTGTTCTCCCAGTATTTTTATGGGTTTCCTCTGGTTGCCCTAGTTTCCTCCCACACTCTTTCCATACTGATGGGGAATTTAGATTGTGGACCACAGTGACAGTAATGACTATCCTAATGTCTCTAAAGCACTGCGGAAAATGATGGTGCTATAGATGCAATGCATAATAAATACCTTGATGCCTCTTTTTGCTTTGTAGACATATTAAAATGCCAATATTCACCTTTTTCTGTAGTGGGAGATTACTGTACAGTAAGCTCACATAAGGCTTGGGCAATTAGATAGTTATCAGACTGTGGGTGTCTGAGTCCTGACCCTCTTGCTGATCACTTGTCCCGATTGGCTGCGGTGTACTGAGTTTGTCCCCTTGATAAACAGGGCACTGTTTCTTGCTTTTTATTAGCTGCTATGCCTGATATTATGTTTTTTTCAAAGACTGGGTTCACATTATGTTTGATCCATACATTTGGGCCTCTGTTGGGACTTCCATCTGAAAACGTGAAAAACTCCATTTATTAAAACGAGATGAGAAAGTATAGGTTTTAACTTGTTACATTCACGTCAATATATTGATCACTTGCATATTGCAGCACCTTGGTGATGCAGCTTGTCCTGCCGTTCATTTCCCCATCATCTTGTGCTTGGGTCCTTCCTGGTAGAGCAGCAGCTACTTTCTTTATGATTTCCCATCAAGCTCCCAAATGCGTTGTACCTGTTCATGCATAACTCTAACCCCATTCCAGTGGTGTCTGTACCCTCTTTGACATTCTCACACGAGCCCTACAGCCAATCGACACTGGCTTCACTCTCCCCATCTTCAGACATATCACACATCAAGGGTGAGGGAGCCGCAAGCTGCAGCTCTGACTTCCTCTGTGTCTGATGGTAACAACACCGGAGGTGAGTATGTGTTATTTTACTGGTGCAAATATACTGATTGAGAAGGGATTGTCTGAGTAGTGGACTACCCCTTTAATAAGAATCCATCATTGTTAGAAGGCCAGAATTACCCCATTATTAAAAATGGCAATAACAGTCAAGTGTTTGCTTACACTAGTTAAATTTGAGACTGTGATATGGCTTCTGTTATTCAATCTTCTTCATGCTGAATACTTTTTCTGCATCTCATACAATGATCTCCTTTATATTATCTGCCACCATTCTGTACCCGCAATTGGTTTTGAGACATACTCCTAAGTTTTGTGCTAAACATCACGTCATGGAGCATCTAAAGGGAAATATTGTCAGAATTCACAGTTGTTCGAGGTATTTTGCCGCAGAGTGCGTCAAAACTTTGCATGTAATCAGGAACTAATTTTGAGGCACAGTGCAAAACTCAGAAGAGAAGGAGCGCCATATTATTGTGCAGATTTTACTGTTCTGGTTTGAGGGTGCTATATCCCACTGGGAAGAGCCCCTGAGGTGTCAGAACAACAGAATTCCCCATAATTGACCCAATTTTACAAACTGAACCTCTCACTGAATTCATCTAGGGGTGCAATGATCATATTGACACCACAGGTGTGTCACAGAATTTTATACTAATGAGCAGTGAATTACATTTTTACCTCAAAAATTTTGTTTTGGCCCATGATTTTACATTTTCACAAGGGAAATGGGTATAAATAACAATAAAATTTCTCCTACAATTTCTGCTGAATGTAGAAATATCCCATGTTTGGCTGTACAGTACTCCTTAGCACACAGCAAAACCCGGGAGCGCAGATTTGCCTAGAATTGTTTGCGGACTCCATATACAGAGCCCCTAAGTGCTAGAAGAGCATAATTCCCCCTCCAGTGATCCCATTTTGGAAATTATACCCTTGCCAAACATATGAATGATAAATTTGGATTATGCACAGTGGGGCTCAGAATGGAGGGGGCATTTGGATTCACTGAATTTCTTTTGGGGAGGGCGAGGAACCATTTAGCTTTTCCACAGAAATTGTGCTACCAGTAACATGCAAGCCCCTATACTTCCATTGACAGGTGACGGACCTGAGTAGGGATTTGATTTTTTGTGGATTGAGTTACTCTGGACTCTGCCTGGTCTCTATTCAGCGGAGTCCTTCTTTTCCAAAGTGCGCAAAACTGTGGCAGACCCCGCTTTTCTACACACCTAAAAAGATGGATATCGCCAGATCATAGCCCAGACTGCATCCACAGTGCCTCCATCTGCCTTATTATAGGGAATCTTTCATCAGGGTTTTGTCTCAATCCCGTATTTCAGAGATTTACATGGAAACCCAGTGTAAGCGCTCAACGTAGAGTGCAGGATAAATCTGAGCTGAGCTTTACTGCAGTCTTGGAGAGGCAGAATGAACAAATCAAAAGCAGATGAAGAATTGGTTTATTTATTTTGTACGCCATTCCTCATGCGGTATAAGTAACTAGTCATCTTTATTCTTTGGTTTAGTGCAATACCAGAGTTATATGGAGTTTTTATGTTTGTTTGCTGTTGCACACTAAAAAGCTTTATTTTATTGCAAAAAATAATTTTTGCATTGCCATATTTTGAGAGCTGTAATTTTTTCCATATTTCAACTAATAGTCATGTGAGGACTTGTTTTTTTGTGGGATGAGTTGACGTTTTCATTTTTGAGTACTACTTTTAGTCACATGACATTTTTTGATCACTTTCTATTACAATTTTTGTGGAGGCAGAATGAACAAAAAACAGCATTTCAGGAACTTTTTTTTCCCTTTGCTCCATTTACCGTGTGGTAAAACGGATGAGGCAGCTTTTATTCTTCAGTTCAGTACGATTACAGTGATACCACATTTATATTTTCTTATGTTTTGGTGCTTTTACACAAAAACTTTTATAGAAAAAATAATTATTTTTTGCATCACTTTATTTTGAGAGCTATAACTTTTTTATTTTTCTGCTGATGGAGCTGTATTGCAGCTTGTTTTTTGAGCTTGTTTTTTCCCACGCTCAGGTCAGCCAGGGGATTCCGCGCAGCCTCACTGACGTTTTTTTTTTGGATTAGCAAATGAATAAATTTGGTTAAAAACTTGGTGTGCTTATTTCATTAAAAGAATTTTTAATTAAAGTGTGTGTGTATTTTTTTTTCCTTTTCAAATAATTTTATTGGCTTTCAGTTATTAAACAGGGTAAGGGTAGGAAGGGAGGAAAGAGAATGGGAAGTAAAGAACCTTGTACAGGTATGGAAAAAATTTAAAACTAGAGAACCCACAAATAGGCATTAAATAGCATATAGCAAATAACAACATAAAAGGAAAAGAAAGTCGCCAATCCTTATTATGGGGTGTGTATTTTTTTAACCCTTTCCTACTTTTGGGTTAATAATGGCTAGGTGTCTTGTTGACACCTCTCCATTATTAACCCGGCTTAATGTCACCTTCCAATAGCAAGGTGACATTAGCCCATTATTATTAACCCATTAGCCACCGCTACAGGGCAATGGGAATAGACAGGCTAAGTGCCAGAAAAGGTGCATCTTATAGATGCACCTTTTCTGGGGTGGCTGGGGGAAGATTTTTTTAGCCAGGTGGGGCCAAAAGCAATGGTCCCTCTCTAGGCTATTAATATCTACCCTCACTCACTGGCTTTCCCTCTCTGGTTGTGAAATTACCGTGGGAGCCCACACAATTTTTTTCAATGAATTAACCCCTTAATTTAATACCTACATGTCCCAAATTTTACACACATACCCTAATCTAATTATTAGTCAAAGACATATAAAACAAATGAAACAAAATGGTTTGCTGTATGTAAACCAAGTGTCATTTCATGTTGGGTTTTGGAATGATTTTACAGAAGCCAGCAATTGATTTGGCAGCTATTCTGCTACGTAGAACTCTATGAAATATAAATATATATACACAGTATATATATAATATATATACACTGTGTTCCAAATTATTATGCAAAAAATATTTCCTCATATTTTCTCTAAATTACCTATATGAATTGCAGTCATTGTTATTTTCCAGTCATCTAATATTCTAGTATAATTGCAATGTTTTTGGACAAACTGCCTATGAAAACAGTATATTTTTACAAATAATAAACACTCAAAATGCATGTTCCAAATTATTATGCACAGCAGAGTTTTCAACCTTTTTATTTTAATTTTGATCTAAAAAATGGTCAATTCTGAAATTTTAAGCATTATCAGCTTATTACAAAATGAAATCAAACAGTTTTCAAGTCAAAACTTTATTCTAGGTGATGTTACAATTGCATATAGGACCCCTTGTTCGAAAGAAGCTTCTGAACTCTCTCGTCCATTGAATTTGTCAGTTTTTGGATGGTTTGTGCTTCAATTGTTTTGCATGTGGACAGAATACCCTCCCAGATCTGTTGCTTAGATGTGAACTGCCTCCTGCCATCATAGACACTCCTTTTGATGATGCTCCAGAGGTTCTCAATGGGGTTGAGGTCAGGGGAAGATGGTGACCACACCATAAGTTTGTCCTCCCATAGCAGCCAGAGATGCAGATGTGTTATTTGCAGCATGAGACGGTGCATTATCATGCATGAAAATGATCTTGCTGCGGAAAGCACGGTTCTTCCTCTTGAACCATGGCAGGAAGTGCTGTTTTAGAAACTCCACGTAGATTATGGAGTTCATCTTTACCCCTTCAGGGATACTAAAGGGGCCGACAATCTCCCCATGATTCCAGCCCAAAACATTACTCGACCTCCTCCTTGTTGGCGCCTTAGCCGTGTTTTCATGGGGTGTCCATCAACCAGCCATCCTCCACTCCATTCATCTGGACCATCGAGCGTTGCACGGCACTCATCGGTGAACAAAACAGTTTGGAAGTCAGTCTTCATGTATCGTTTGGCCCACTGGAGCTGTTTCTGCTTGTATGCAGTGGATAGAGGTGGTCCACAGGATGGCTTACGCACAGCTGCAAACCTCTGAAGGACCCTGCATCTTGTTGTTCGGAGGACGTTGGAGGCACCAGCAGCTTCAGAAACTTGTCTGCTGCTATGACAAGGCATTTTTGCAGCTGCTCTTTTAACCTGACGCAATTGCCTGTTGGAAAGAGTCCTCAATTTTTCCTTATCAGCACGCACACATGTGTGCTGGGAATCAGCTACATACTTCTTGATTGTGCGATGATCACGATGAAGTGTCTTGGCAATGTTGATTGTAGTCATGCCTTGACCTAAATACTCCACAATTTGTTGCTTCTCAGCAGCCGACACATCCTTATTCTGTCCCATTTTGGCAAAAAATGTAGGCTGCTTAATAATGTGGAACAGCCTTCTTAAGTAGTCTTGCCTTTATTTGGACACACCTGCCAAACTAATTTGCACAGGTATCTGCAACTGCTTTCAGTGATATAAAGAGCCCTGACACACATCACCATCAATGAGTTTAAATGACAAACAAAAAAATTCTAACCTTATCACTCCTAAACTCTTTTTGCATAATAATTTGGAACACAGTTTATGTGTCTCAATGAAATCTATCTATCTATCTATCTATATATATATATATATATATATATATATATATATATAATATAACGCTGTAAGTGTCACTCTGTCTGAAGCCTTTATAGACTGCGCAAGCACGATGCGCCTGCACAGTCTGGCTCCAGACAGAGTGAGGCAGCCAGCGGTGAGGAGTGTGTATGGCGTCGGAGATGGTGGTACCGTACACACTACATACCGCCATCTCAGACGCCATACTTACATACTTACCTGACCGGGAGGAGCGTTGCCGCGGCGCTTCTCTTCGCCCGGAGACCGGGGCTGGAGTGCGTCCAGAATCGCGCTGCGCATGCGCGATCTGGTGCCATTTTACTGAAGACACACTTGCACGTGCATAGCGCAATCTGGCGCCATTTTACTGTAGACACACTTGCAGTTTGACTTCATCAATATGGCACCGGACAGCGCTATGGGCATACGCGATTCCGGCCGCACTCCTGCTCCGGCCTCCAGCAGAACAGCGCTGGAGCACAGGAAAGAAGGGTGAGTATAAATGTTTTTTTTGTGTACTTTGAATAGGAGTGAGGGGACCATGCAAACCACGATAGGAGAGGTGAGAGGACCATGCATACCAGGATAGGGGGGTGAGGAGGCCATGCATACCAGGATTGGGGGGTGTGGGGGCCATGCATGCCAGGATTGGGGGATGAGGGGTACCATGCATACCAGGATAGCGGGGGGGTGAGAGGACCATGCATACCAGTATTAGGGGGTGAGGGGGCCACGCATACCAGGATTAGAGGGTGAGGGGGCCATGCATACCAGGAGAGGGGGGTGAGAGGACCATGCATACCAGGATTGGGGGATGGGGGGGTCATACATACCAGGATAGGGGGGTGAGAGGACCATGCATAACAGGATTGGGGGGTGAGGGGGCCATGCATACCAGGATTGGAGGATGAGGGGTACCATGCATACCAGGATGGGGGGTGAGGAGACCATACATACCAGGATAGGGGGGTGAGGTGACCATGCATACCAGGATTATGGGGTGAGGGGACTATGCATACCAGGATTGGAGGGTGAGGGGGCCATGCATACCAGGATAGGGGGTTGAGAGGACCATGCATGCCAGGATTGGGGGATGAGGGGTTCCATGCATACCAGGATTGGGGGATGAGGGGTACCATGCATACCAGGATTGGGGGATGCGGGGTACCATGCATACCAGGATAGGGGGGTGAGGGGACCATGCAGACCAGGAATGGGGGATGAGAGGTACCATGTATACCAGGATTGGGGGATGAGGGGTACCATGCATACCAAGATTGGTGGATGAGGGGTACCATGCATACCAGGATTGGGAGATGAGGGGTACCATGCATACCAGCAGAGGTGGTGAGGGGACCATGCATACCAGGATAGGGGGGTTAGAGGACCATGCATGCCAGGATTGGGGGATGAGGGGTTCCATGCATACCAGGATTGGGGGATGAGGGGTACCATGCATACCAGGATAGGGGGTGAGGGGACCATACATACCAGGATAGGGGGTGAGGAGGCCATGCATACCAGGATTGGGGGGTGTGGGGGCCATGCATGCCAGGATTGGGGGATGAGGGGTACCATGCATACCAGGATAGCGGGGGGGTGAGAGGACCATGCATACCAGTATTAGGGGTTGAGGGGGCCATGCATACCAGGATTAGAGAGTGAGGGGGCCATGCATACCAGGAGAGGGGGGTGAGAGGACCATGCATACCAGGATTGGGGGATGGGGGGGTCATACATACCAGGATAGGGGGGTGAGAGGACCATGCATAACAGGATTGGGGGGTGAGGGGGCCATGCATACCAGGATTGGAGGATGAGGGGTACCATGCATACCAGGATGGGGGGTGAGGAGACCATACATACCAGGATAGGGGGGTGAGGTGACCATGCATACCAGGATTATGGGGTGAGGGGACTATGCATACCAGGATTGGAGGGTGAGGGGGCCATGCACACCAGGATAGGGGGTTGAGAGGACCATGCATGCCAGGATTGGGGGATGAGGGGTTCCATGCATACCAGGATTGGGGGATGAGGGGTACCATGCATACCAGGATTGGGGGATGCGGGGTACCATGCATACCAGGATAGGGGGGTGAGGGGACCATGCAGACCAGGATTGGGGGATGAGAGGTACCATGTATACCAGGATTGGGGGATGAGGGGTACCATGCATACCAAGATTGGTGGATGAGGGGTACCATGCATACCAGGATTGGGAGATGAGGGGTACCATGCATACCAGGATAGGTGGTGAGGGGACCATGCATACCAGGATAGGGGGGTTAGAGGACCATGCATGCCAGGATTGGGGGATGAGGGGTACCATGCATACCAGGATTGGGGGATGAGGGGTACCATGCATACCAGGATAGGGGGTGAGGGGACCATACATACCAGGATAGGGGGTGAGGGGACCATGCATACCAGGATTGGGGGATGAGGGGTACCATACATACCAGGATTGGGGGATGAGGGGTACCATGCATACCAGGATAGGGGGTGAGGGGACCATACATACCAGGATAGGGGGTGAGGGAACCATGCATACCAGGATTGGAGGGTGAGGGGTCCATGCATACCAGGATTGGAAGATGAGGGGTACCATGCATACCAGGATAGGGGGGTGAGGAGACAATGCATACCAGGATTGGAGGATGAAGGGTACCATGCATACCAGGATAGCAGGGGTGAGGGGACCATGCATACCAGTATTAGGGGATGAAGTGTACCATGCATACCAGGATTGGGAGATGAGGGGGACCGTGCATACCAGGATTGGGGATGAGGGGTACCATGCATACCAGGATAGGGGGGTGAGAGGACCATGCATTCCAGGATGGGAGGATGAGGGGTACCATGCATACCAGGATTGGGGGATGAAGGGTGCCATGCATACCAGGATTGGGGGATGCGGGGTACCATGCATACCAGGATGGGGGGGTGAGGGGACCATGCATACCAGGATTGGGGGATGAGAGGTACCATGCATACCAGAATTTGGGGATGAGGGGTACCATGCATACCAGGATTGGGGGATGAGGGGTACCATGCATACCAGGATAGGGGGTGAGGGGACCATGCATACCAGGATAGGGGGGTGAGAGGACCATGCATACCAGGATTGGGGGATGAGGGGTACCATGCATACCAGAATTGGGGGATGAGGGGTACCATGCATACCAGGATTGGTGGATGAGAGGTACCATACATACCAGGATTGGGGGATGAGGGGTACCATGCATACCAGGATAGGGGGTGAGGGGACCATGCATACCAGGATAGGGGGGTGAGAGGACCATGCATACCAGGATTGAGGGATGAGGGGTACCATGCATACCAGGATTGGGGGATGAGGGGTACCATGCATACCAGGATAGGGGGTGAGGGGGCCATGTATACCAGGATAGGGATGAGGGAGTACCATGCATACCAGGATTGGGGGGTGAGAGGACCATGCATACCAGGATTTGGGGGTGAAGGGTACCATGCATACCAGGATAGGGGGTGAGGGGACCATGCATACCAGGATAGGGATGAGTGAGTACCATGCATACCAGCATTGGGGGTGAGGGGACCATGCATACCAGGATGAAGAATGGGGTGCCATGCATACCAGGATTGGGGGGAGGGTACCATGCATACCAGGATAGGAATGAGGGGTGCCATGCATACAAGGATAGGAGGGTGGCAGCACATAGCAGGATAGGAGACCATATACCAATAAAAATGCTCACCACCCAGGCGTAGAACAGGTTCATAGCTAGTATATATATATATATATATATATATATATATATGTATTCTATGTGTCTATATTCTTTTGTTTGTGTTTTAACCTGTCATGGGGTTCCATTATATGTCCATTTTGCAAGCCGGCGAGAAAATCTCAGCATACGGATGCAATATGGATGTTTGCATGTGCAAAAAAACGCAGCCATGCCTTGATAACGGATGACATATGGATCACTGTTCAGGGTACATTTCTGCGTATTACGACTGTAAAATACGGGCCATATTTTTATACGTTGTGTCTGACTCCAGCCTAAGGTTGTGAAACAGTGGGTTACAAGAGGGGAAGGGTAAATACAATATGAATTGTCGTTGTGGAGGGGGGAATAGGCTTGGAGTTCGACGTGTATGTGGTTTAGGTGTTAATTTTAATGAAAGCTCAACTGAACAAATGTAAGGTGGTGGCGGGGAACCTCACATGCCTCCTCTCCCCTGCACACTGTTCACATGATTGCCTGTGGCACCTCATTGTTATTAACATTGTTATTAATGTGTAGTATAATGTTTATGTACTGTGATGTCTTGTATCTGCTATGTACTGTGTATATGTTTAGGATTAGGGTGTCATGATTCAGACTGGGTTTTGAGTCCTGTCTTTCCATGTTCCCGGTTTGGTCATTTCAGGGGTTAATTTTTCTCAGCCTCTGTCTGGGTCCAGGTTTGCTATTTATCGCTGCTGCTTCCTGCAGGTGATGTCAGTTATAGTTCTGCCTACAGCGTGAGTAGCTATCTCTGTTACACCCTGATTTGTCGTGCTGTTATTCCTGACTCGATCCGTGTCTGTGTTATTCCCTGTCCCGATTCTGTGTGTCCCCATTTGTGTCTGGACTTCTTGGTACTTGAACTCGGCTTGAACCCTGACCTCCTTTTGTCTCTTGTCTCTGGCATATCAGCTCCTGACCGTTACTGATCCCCTGGCTTGTCTCTGACCCTGAGTTTGATTATTCCTTTGGTACTTTGCTACAGTCTAGGATTTGACCCGGCTTGTTTGACTTCTCTGCTGCCACCTGGTGGTAGCTTTGCTGCTGCATGGCAGGCCTACTTCATCTGTGTGCTGGACCTCTCTCCACTCTTTCGCCCTCTAGCGGAGCTAGCTTCTACCTCCATTTGCAACAGCATGATATAGGGATAAAAGTTAGCATAGAATAACACGGGATTAGAATAGAGGGGAGGCACATTAGAGATAGAGAATAGGATAGATAATAGTGTTAGTTTAGGCACAGGTTTCAAGGAGTTAAGTAGATGGGAGGGGCACAGAGCAGAACAGCACAGAGCAGGGAAATATAGGAAAGGCACGTCCTGTTTAGGATCAGACTCCTGAGCAGTCAGCCCAAGGGCAGAATGCATACAGTGATACAGTTATAGACTGTGGGGGATAAGTCTGCAGATGGCAGTAAGGGGCCCCCAGGCTGAAGAACGGTGTAAAAGGACACCATCTCAATAGGATCATCCCCAGGAAGGATTCGGGGTCTAAGACCGGGGTCGGAGCAGCTGAGATGGCATTCCCGGCACCTTTTTCTATCGGAACCGGACAAGGGGCTGACAGAGAGCTGTTGATGCTGAAGGTACAGATGGGATATGGACTGTTCAAAGGGACCTCCCATATGGCAGAGGAAGGGAAAGTACAGGAAACGTTTCCCTGTGTGAACTGTGCTGCTGATGTGATGGATGACTTACTGTTTAGTAAAATAGAAAAACACGGCACTCAATGAGGAGAGAGGTGCACAAGTCGGGTATCCAGCCACCTAACAATGTAGTACAAAAACTTGGCACTCAAAAAGAAAAATTGATTTGACAGTTCCTTTATTGTGAAAGGCATCCAGTTGAGTACATTCCTTTAAACGTTTTCGGTCATACAATTGACCATCAGAAACAGAATTTTTTTCACAGTTGGTTTTAATTGAGAGGAGCTGTAATGGAAAATTCCATATATTATTATTAAAGAACCGCTGTCGTGAGTAGGCACTATTCAGTACTGGGTATATTCGTTAATAATGTGGAGAAAAAGACGTCTGAGAGGCAGCAGCTACTGAGGATGAAAGGACACCATTCATGTAGGAAATCACTAGATTCACGGGATTGACACCTTAAGTTATGCAGGGACCGGTATATCCAATAAATGGTATGGGTGTCCAGAAATTTGCACTGTAATATATTCAGGAAACTATCCTGTATTGTTTGTGACAGGCATGAATGTCCACAGGTGGGTGCTGTGATGATCCAAATGGTCTGTTCTGGCAGTGAGACATGTGTGTCACAGGGAGGGTGAACGCGCTGTTTAGGAAGCTGTCTCTCACCCCAGCAGCACAAGCGTCCAGCCACAGGCCAAGCGCTATTCCTCTGCATCTTCGGTGCTCTTCCTAAACAAGCGCGTTCACCCTCCCTGTGACACACGTGTCTCACTGCCAGAACAGACCATTTGGATCATCACAGCACCCACCTGTGGACATTCATGCCTGTCACAAACAATACAGGATAGTTTCCTGAATATATTACAGTGCAAATTTCTGGACACCCATACCATTTATTGGATATACCGGTCCCTGCGTAACTTAAGGTGTCAATCCCGTGAATCTAGTGATTTCCTACATGAATGGTGTCCTTTCATCCTCAGTAGCTGCTGCCTCTCAGACGTCTTTTTCTCCACATTATTAACGTATATACCCAGTACTGAATAGTGCCTACTCACGACAGCGGTTCTTTAATAATAATATATGGAATTTTCCATTACAGCTCCTCTCAGTTAAAACCAACTGTGAAAAAAATTCTGTTTCTGATGAAGGTCAATTGTATGACTGAAAACGTTTAAAGGAATGTACTCAACTGGATGCCTTTCACAATAAAGGAACTGTCAAATCAATTTTTCTTTTTGAGTGCCAAGTTTTTGTATTACTGTTTAGTAAAGTTCAACTGTTGGAAAAGAACTGTGACTCTGTGGTGTTTCCTGGAACCTGGAAGCCAGAAACTGGAGTAACAGAGGTAACCAACTGTATAGCAGTAACAGGACTTTATTTCTCCTTTCATACAAGGTGTCGGGGTGCTCACTGTCTGTGACTTAGTGAACTCGCCCACGACTACCACCCCATGCCACCTTGTTGCACAAACACCGTCTCGTCCTATCCAAAGATCACTGACAAAATCTGTTATTGAATGGGCTACTCGAGTCCCTTTCTTTGGCAGCTGCACAGCGGTCCACCTTGTAGATGAGGCTGAGAAAGAGCATGTGCTCCAGTGGATGGCAAGCATTGCATCAAGTGGCTTCTCCTCTTACTCCACCTTAAAATCACACACAATGCAGTCCTCTGAGGTGACACCCCAATCACCCTGGTTTCCCACCGCATCACAAATTTCCTGACCCGTAGAAGCGCTGTTCAGCAAAAAAATGGCTGTCGTCCTCACACTCCATTGCCCTCCCTACAGCTGAAGGTGTAATTTTACAAGTTGGACTAACAAAGAATGGATTTTAATCTAGTGAGTGCATTGTACTACTATATGAAACTGATGTTTGTGCCATCTGAGTGTGGTTGGAAAAAAAAAAATTGGAGGTGTTGCAGGAGGTATCAGGGCTGCCAGCTAAGAAGGCTTACATCGCTCCCTTAACCAATAGATCCTCATTGAAACTTCAATTCAAAGCTCTAAATACTAGGCCAGACCCTGATAACCGATGCATGGCCCATGGCTGACTGCTGCTGTGGGTCAATTGATGACAGTTTTCATGGTGTCTGCCCCTAATTTTAGCTGTTTGGGAAGCTTTTTGTCACCCCTTAAGGTGATGTGTATATGTATTGGTTTGGGCCCCCCCACTGAATTTAATGGCATTTGGGTACTTCGTCGAACATGTCTAATCGTTTGGTGAATCGAACCATAGCTTGAAAGGTTCTCTCATCTCTAGTCATCATGACGACCCCAAGTCACCATGGCAACGATTGTGCCCCAGCGATGACGTTGGGAGGGATGCCGATCTGAAGGCAGAGGGGTTTTCCAGCCCTCTGCCTACCTCCTGAATGTGGCGCTTGATTACAGCATTTAGGGGGTAAACAGCCAGGGGCAGCGCTGACACCACTATTGGTTGTTGGTGCAAGAGGTCATAATCGGGCAGAAAGTGCTGATATTTCAGCACCCCCTGTGCAATCATGCTGTGATCGGTCAGTCAGATAGGGAACTAGGATCGGTCAGAGTATGGGGACCGAGCGCATGGGTTCTTGCACCTCTTCTCATGCCTTTCAGCTGTCATTGTTTTGCACTATAGGATCGGAGAAAGCGCAATAGGGTCTTATCTGACAAACAGGATGAAAAAGTTATTGAAATTCTACGCACTTGCTGTAGGAGAGGTATAGAGCATGGATTAGATAGTCAGCTGCTGCACGCCCAAAGGTCACACAAGTGACCGCCGAGACATCTACTTAACTGGAGATTTTTTGGTTTTGTGCGCTGCTTGACATAACATACACTTGCTATTGCATTAAAAGATCGATGTTTTATTCTCTTACCAACGCGTTTCGAAGTGTAAATCACTTCTTCCATACATCTTGTATGTCATCCCCTGAGGAAGAAGTGATTTACACTTCGAAACGCGTTGGGAAAGAGAATAATACATCGATCTTTTAATGCAATAGCAAGTGTGTGTTATGTCAAGCAGCGCACGAAACCAAAAAATCTCCAGTTAAGTAGATGTTTCAGCTGTCATTGACAGCTGTCGGCACTGAACTGTCACTGCATGTTTACACGCAGTGACAATTCAAAGTCATGAAGACATAGCACGTCATGGTGCAGTAACTGATAGGTGCCCATGGACATAAAGGGGTTAATGCTATTTGTATTATTTGTTTTTTCTTTTTAAAATCTATTTGTACATTTAATATACTTTATGTAGTAAAAGATATCTTATTTCTGGACACTTCCTGTATTAATATATGGGCCAACTTTCAGTGTGGTTCTGCAACCAAGTACCTTGGCTCCTTCAAATGGTTTGATTATAACACCTCTTTCATAAATACGTAATGTGTTCTTCAAGATTATTGTATTGATTCAGAGTCATTAAAGAAGTACAGGGCTATTCTGAGCTTATTGCCTCCGTAGAGATATAAAAAATACACATGCATAATTCATAGACGATACTCTTAATTAAATTGGATATGAAAAGATGTCAGATTTTTTTATATGGGTTATTCTTGTAAATGTGAAGTATACAGTTCAAAAGTCAGCCTGCGGTTACTTAAACTATGCTACTTACATTATCCCTCTCAGAAAATGTACCAATTTTATAGAATTTTTGGCCGAGTATGGTAAAATGGTGACTAAAGGTGGGTCTATGACCATTACAAGTCCTTTTCACATAGCATATGTAACAACCTAGTGGTTTAGGGTATGAGCACAGTCCTTTAATTTTTAGTTTTTTAGTGGAAACCACTCCAAGAAATGATGCTCTTCCTTTTTCAAAGTTTTTGAGGGAGTTTTTCATATCCGAGAGCATTTTTTTTTTATCCTTTTTGAGTGGAAAATGCCTAATTTGAATTGGATTCCATCAAGAGCCACTTTTTTTTTCTCCCACCAGATGTTTGCCAAACCTAAAGTGGAAAACATGCCCAAATGACTGTGCATATGAACATCAGTGGTTATACAACATATAAATGTGTAGGATCCACTCAAAAAAAAAACTGTGCACATACTATAAGTATAATAGTGGATATGAATATGGCCACTTTATTTCTCTTTACTCTAAAAAATTAGATATATAATTTGCATAGAGTTTTTTCACAATTGTACAGGTCTGTAAACTAGACTTCCACCTGCTTCTTTATCTACTATATAATCATCTAATTCTGTCTGTCTGTCTGTAATGGAAATCCCGCAGAGCTGATTGGTCATTCCTGGTCGGCCACGAGCAATCAGTGCATTTGAATGACGCACGCCTCCATCGGGAGATCTGCAACGCGGAGAGAGAGAGATTCTAGAATACCCGATGCGTTAGAATCGGGCCACCATCTAGTACAGAATAAACACTTTGTGGCCAGAATTTATTTTTCGACTGAAATTTTCTGAAATTTCAAAACTACAACATCTTTGGAAAATTGTGGAATGAATACTCTTTGGCTACCAACATGTACCTTAAGGACATGTTCTTATTCAGTACAATGCTATATAATAACATGACTTTAAAGATTAGTTCTTTAAGTAAAAATATCAAATTCTGGTGATATTGCTATTAAGCAAAATTCAGTTGTGTATAGGTCTCACTCTCACTCTTTTTTATACCATATTTATCGAGTATAAATGTAATTTTAGATAAATTTAATTATTTTCTCACTAATTCATTACTGGTAATTCTATTGCACAGAAAGCTGCATATCTCCCTACCCTTTTTTACAGGAAAGATGTATATCTTTGTACCGTGTTAGCCAGTAGATAGAAAAATATTCAGGATTGAGAGTCCTCAGTCATCTTTTCAGTTAGCCATTAAAAGGTATCAACTACTGAGGACTCTCAATCCTGAATATTTTTCTACCCTTTTTTAATGATTTTCTACTTTGGGCTCTAAGCTTTGCTTGTGGGAATGCTTTATTCACTGACCACTACCACTGGGCAGTCTGTATGCCATAGTACTATTTAATCTCACAATACTACGTTTTCCGCTACCTTACACATTTCACTTTGAGTTCATACATAACATGATGTGCCAAATATAGAAATTGTCTGGGCAGAGAAATTTAACAGAATATGATCTACCATATTTTTCGAACTATAAGAGGCGTTGGATCACCTACACACGTGGTCAAAATAGTTGGCACTCCTAGTTTAATGACAGAAAAACCTACAATGTGACAGAAATAACTTGAATCTGTCAAAAGTAATAATAAATAAAAAATCTATGAAAGTGAACAAATGAAAGTCAGACATTGCTTTTCAATCATGCTTCCACAGAATTTAAAAAATAACTTATGAAATAGGCCTGGACAGAAATGATGATACCCCTGAAAATAATGTGACAAAAGGGACATGTTAAATCAAGGTGTGTCCACTAATTAGCATCACAGGTGTCTACAATCTTGGAATCAGTGATTGGGCCTGTATAGAGGGCTACAGATACTCACTGTGCTGTTTGGTGACTTGGTGTGTATCACACTCAACATGGACCAGAGGAAGCGGAGGAAAGTGTTGTCTCAGGAGATTAGAAAGAAAATTATAGACAACCATGTTGAAGGTAAAAGTTATAAGACCATCTCCAAGCAGTTTGATGTTCCTGTGACTACAGTTGCACATAATATTCAGAATTGTAAGCTCCATGGGTCTATAGCCAATTTCCCTGGAAGTGGCAGCAGGAGGAAAATTGATGACAGATCAAAGATACAGATAATATGAATGATAACAAAAGAGCCCAGAAACAACACATTAAAGGTGAGCTTCAAGCTGAAGGAACATCAGTGTCAGATCTCACCATCTGTCGTTGTATAAGCCTAAGGGTACCGTTACACCTAGCGACTCACCAGCGATCCCGACCAGCGATATGACGCGGTCAGGATCGCTGGTGAATTGCTGGGTGGTCGCTAGTGAGCTGCCACTCAGGCAGATCTCACCAGCGACATCGCAGGGGTCGGGGATCGCTACTTACCTGTCAGACGCGGCGATCCTGCGTCCTCCCGCCCGCGTCCACGCGTCGCTCGTCGTCACAGCAGGAAGAACCGCAGGAAGCAGATGACGAGGAATGGTCCAGCAGCTTTGCGCGCGACCAGCGATAACCAGCGGGGGAGCCGGTCGGAGGTAAGTATCACATGCAGCGATATCGCTAGTAACATCGCTGTAACGTCACAAAATCGGTGACTTTACAGCGATATTGCTAGCGATATCGCAGTGTGTAACGGGGGCTTAAGTGGACTTCATGGGAGACGACCAAGGAGGACACCATTGTTGAAATAAAGATCATAAAAAAGGCAGACTGGAATTTGCCAAACTACTTATTGACAAGCTCCACAAAGCTTTTGGTCGAATGTCCTATGAACAGATGACACAAAAATGGAACTTTTCGGCAAGGCAGATCAGCTTTATGTTCACAGAGGGAAAAATGAAGCATCTCAAGAAAAAAACACTGTTTCTACTGTGAAACATGGAAGAGGCTCTGTTATGTTCTGGGGCTGCTTTGCTGCATCTGGCACAGAGTGTCTAGAATCTGTGCAGGGTACAGAGAAATCTCAAGACTATCAATGGATTCTAGAGAGATATGTGCTGCCCAGTGTCAGAAAGCTTGGTCTCAGTCGCAGGTCATGGGTCTTGCAACAGGGTAATAACCCAAAACACACAGCTAAAAACACCCAAGAAAGGCTAAGAGGAAAACATTGGACTATTCTGAAGTAGCCTTCCATGAGCCCTGGCCTAAATCCTATTGAGCATCTTTGCAAAGAGCTGAAACATGCCGTCTGGAAAAGACAACCTTCAAACATGAGGCAACTGGAGCAGTTTGCTCTTGAGGAGTGGGCCAAAATACCTGTCGAGAGATGCAAAAGTCTCATAGACAGTTACAGGAATCGTTTGATTGTTGCAGTGATTGCCTCAAAAGGTTGTGCAACAAAATATTAAGTTAAGGGTCCCATCGTTTCTGTAGAGGCCTATTTCATGAGTTTTATTTTTTTTTTTTTTAATTCTGTGAAAGCATGGTTGAAAAGCAATGTCTGACTTTCATTTGTTCATTTTCATAGATTTTTGATTTATTATTACTTTTGTCAGATTCAAGTAATTTCTGTCACCATTGTGGGTTTTTCTGTCATTAAACGAGGGGTATCAACAATTTTGACCACATGTGTATGTGCCCCCCCTCATCCAGGTATACATGCCCCCCTCCTCCAGTTATACATCCCCCCTCCTCTCCATCCAGGTATACATGGTCCCCCATCCCTATATATATGGCCCCCATGATGCTGCACACATGAAAAAATAAACAATTCTACTTGCCTTCCCTCCATCACAGCGCTGCGTCATGTGCCGATGCCATCAGCTGATTTCAGTATGTAACAGCGCATGGCGTCACTGCCGAGGTCAGCTGCTGGAATATTCACTGCTCCCCTCGCCCGGGGCTATGGTAATGGAGAGTAGTGAATAATCATCTTATTTAGTAGTGGGCATACTGTTAGCGCAGTTGCTGGTTTCCTGCAGCGGCTGGGCGATCACGTGTGCCCGCTGTTAAAGAGAATAAATATTCACTGCTCTCCACTCCCATAGTCCCTCCCACGGACTATAGGCGTGGGGAGCAGTGAATATTAATTTCCTTTAACAGTGGGCACACATGTCGGCTGCAGTCACCGAGTCCTGTCTCCTGTGACTCACTCCTACACCGCTGTTGCCCCCCACCAATGACCCGGCTACATCCAGATATAGGCCCCCAGCCTAAAAATGGCTCGCAGCTGCCCACAAAAGACACATCTGTTAGATGTGCCAATTCTGGCCCTTTTCCCGGCTTTTCCCACTTGCCCTGTAGAGGTGGCAAGTGGGGTGGATGTCTCCTTTGTAATGTCAGGTGACATCGAGCCCACGGCTTAGTAATGGAGAGGTGTCTATAAGACACCTATCCATTAGTAATCCTATAGTTACATAGTAAATAAAGACACATCAGAATAATGTCTTTTTTTAGAAATAAAACAAAACACCATTTTCCATTTTTATTTAAAAATAAACACCGTTATACTCACCTAACAACGCCTAATTCCACCGAAGCCCTCGTCTCCTGTAATAAGCCAAAGATGATAAAAAACAACATTGTCCCTCACCTCTTTGTTGTTCTGTTCCACACTGTAATCCATGTCTGGGGGATAAATAGTTTTCAACTTGGATGTTGCCAAGATGCAACCAACCAGGCTGAGAACCACTGGTGAATGAGCTGCTGCGAGTGCAGCATCATTGACCAGCGATGACATTATCGAGGTTACCGCCGGTCAGTAAGGCTGTGTTCCCAGCAGGGCTGAAATACGGTGACCTCTGCACTGTGGGAAAAAGCCACTGATAAGGTCACCGCAGTTCAAGCTCAGTGTCTTTACAGTAAATCACAAACCCTCTCATAGCAGAACATCAGAAGTGTACACCAAGTTTCTAGTCACTAACATGGAGGAACGAAAACTTTTAATGGTGAGGCTGGGAAAATCGAATAACGCGATGCTAGACCAATGATGATATCCCTATCTCTTAATCTCAAAGTAGAGAACAGAACTGATGTCATCTGGGAGCTTCTCTGTTTTCTGACTTGCAGTGAGGCGAGTGATGAAACACGTGACCATAAACCTAAGCATGAAGAACTTGTATAGTATCCACTCTTGACTCTTGTTTTATTCTGGTCAGTCCTTGTGTTCAACGGTTTACCTGCAGTGACTTCTTATCTTTGCCAATAGTGTCAGCCACTGCAAACAAGGGAAACCTTTAGCTAAATCAGAGAAGCCACTGGGAAATTAAATTTCATGCATCTCATTTACAGGCTACAGTATATAATTATTTTGCGGGCTTCAAGGGCAAACATGGAGAACTTGGCTTTCCCTGCAATAGCTTTAAGCCTCTATTCCCTGTAACTGAGGTGTGTAGCTACACACAAAAAACTGAAATTCTAATGACAGATGTGTTTTTTTTCTTTTACTGAGATTTTTTTTTACTGAAACCACATGCATTTCAAGTGATCTGACACTGAAATGACATGAATGGGCAATCCTAGGAATGATTTTCACGATAAATGGGTAGTTGAATAGTCGATGAAAGCAAAAAATTCATTGGGTGAAATACCTTTTTGCATTGCACAAAACCTAATTTTCGGCAGCGCATCATGCTGTGCACTGCTGAGACTATCAGTCTATGCACGCTGAACGGCCTACAGGTCATTCCCGTAGTTCTATCAGTCTGTTCATTGGAAACAAGCTTTTGATTGACCGCCGATCTGCAAACGAATTGATGATCGGCAGTTAAGTGCTGTGGGTTGTTTTTGGAGTACAAGTGTCTTTTAGGCTAAGTTCAGACTATATGCGTTTTTGCTGCTTTTTATGCTAATTTTCAGCTTCTTTTTATACTACCAGCAATTCTCATGCACACACATTGTATTTTTTTGTCATCAGTATTTTGTGCTTTGCATTTTTTTGGACATGGAGCATGTCACTTTTTTCAGCGTTCTTCACCCATTGAGTTGAATGGTGAAAAAAACCCTGAAAAAAAATGCACCAAATATCCAGGTATCAGGTTTTGCTTCGTATTTTGTGCTGAAACCTGATTCTATAGAATATGACTTTAATTTTCAGCACAAAACTTTATCAGCATGCACAAGAGACAAATCTAGCATGCCAAAACTGCAGCAAAAACACAAGAAAAAACAAGGAAAACATGCTTTATTTCTGCAGCTTCTTTCCTACCAAGAGATCAAGTTTTGCTGCAGAAAAAAATGCCTAGTGTAAACTTACCCTTAGTGGGAATCCCAGTTCATTTGGAATATATTTTTAAATAAAACTCTCATTCCTACTTTTGAGCATTTTCTGAGCAAGGGTAGCTCACACTAGGCCTTTTTTTTCAGTGGTTTTTTTTTTGCTACAAGCATGTTTTTCTTGCTTTTTTTTGTGTGCGTTTTTGAGGTTGTTTTGGCATGCTAGATTTCTTTTGTGCATGCTGATAAAGTTTGATAAAAGTCCTATTCCATAGAATCAGGTTTTGGCACGAAAAAAGCAGCAAAACCTGATACCTGCGTTTTTGGTGCTTTTTTTTAGCGTTTTTTCACTACACATTTAAGTTAGTGGGTGAAAAACGCTGGACAAGTGACATGCTCTATGTACAAAAGAACATGCAAAACACAAAATAATGATGCCAAAAAAAACAATGTGTATGTGCATGAGATTTCTGTAATATCATAGGCTTTGCTGGTACCATAAAAGGCAGCTGAAAATTGGCATAAAAATACATTAAAAAAGGCCGCAAAAATGCCTAATGTAAACTCAGGCTACTTTCACACATCAGTTTTTTGCCATCAGGCAGGATCCGGCTATTTTTAGAAAAAACGGATCCGGCATAAATTTTGGAGAACTGTAGAAACGGATCCGTTTTTTTGCTGGATCCATCTAGCAGGTTATATCTGTTTCCTGGGGGCTGGCCAATTGGATCTGAGCATACGCAGACTTAAAAAAACGGATCCGGTGGCTGGATCCGTCTTTTTCTGGATCCGGCGCATTCCGGCGCCCATAGACTTTCATTGTAGCAAAAAGCTGGAAGCGCCGGATCCGGCGCTTCCGGCTTTTTCGCCGGAGACAACAAAAAACGTTACAGTAGCCATTTTTTCCAGACGCCGGAATGAGACAAGTAGCCGGATCCGGCAAAAAACGGATGAAACGCAATGCCATCCGGCGCGATCCGGCGCTAATGCAAGTCAATGGGGAAAAACTGGATCCGGAATTGCATTTTGCCGGATCCGGTTTTACAAAAAAAAAAAGTTTACTTACAGGATCCGACATTGAATGCAAAGTGTGAGTAAGACCATTCTGGTGCAGTTCACTGTTTTATCTTTTTTTCTTTTTCAAAAAATATATATACAGTGTGTAATATAAAAAAAAAGTGTGTGTGTATATATGTGTGTGTATATATATATATATATATATATATATATACTAGTTGAAGAGCCCGGCGTTGCCCGGGCATAGTAACTAACTGTGGTTAGTTATAACAAATTATATTTCCCCCTCATGCCTCTCATTCTTCCCCCTCGCGCTTCTCATTTTTCCCCTTGCGCCTTTCATTTTTCCCCCTCACGCCTCTCATTTTTCACCTCAACTTCCTGTTATGAGCACAGCAGTGTAATCCATGAGGCTCCTCCCTTTCCCTTGATGTCATGCCTCACAGGTGCATCTCCATTCTAGACACAATGGATCTAGATGTGGCCTGTGCCTGCCGTGCATTGATACTCTTAAGACGGCGGCCCTAATTGTAGCTCGTAGCGTCTGGGACGTCGCAGCTGGTGAGTTTTGCAGGGTGACTTTCGAGGTGAATGTGTCTCCGCCTGTATGCGCTAACAACGTGGGCCGAGTGGGCGGGGCTTTGCGTGTGGAATGACTGTGGCTATACGGAGTGGGCGTGGCTTGATACACACATGCACATACACACATACGTACGTACATACGTACGTACATACATACATACGACATACATACATACATATATACATATGTACGTACGTACGTACGTACGTACATACATACATACGTACATACAACATTATACTAAGACGATTGAACCCGTTCTACACCCGGGTGGCGAGCATTTATATTGGTATATGGTCTCCATCCTGGTATGTGCTGCTTCCCTCCTGCACCCTAATCTTGTCGTGTGCTGCTATCATCTTGCGCCCCGTTCCTGTCATATGCTGCTTCCATCCGGTGCCCCCTTCCTGTCATGTGCAGCCTCCATCCTGCACCCTCATCCTGTTTTGTGCGCCTCCATCTTATCATGTGCTACTCTGTTCCTGTGCCCTCATCCTGTGATGTGCTCCCGTCCTGCACCCCAATCCTGTTATGTGGTGCTCCCATCCTGTGCCCCCATCCTGTCATGTGGTGCTCCCATCCTGCACCCCCATGCTGCACCACAACCCGCCCTCTCCTGACATCATGGCCTTATTTCAATAATTTCCGACCACCAACAAAATGGGGCCTGAAGTGCACTATACGCATGCGCCATTTCCGGCTGAGGATTCATGTCCCGACCATGGCCCGAAGAGACCCTGTGGCAATACCAGATAAGTAAGTTGTGCCGGAGATCGCGATATGCGTTCAGTGCTTACGCATACCGTGATCTCCTGGGCCACAATCCTCATCCTCGGAGGCGTAACTCTGTGGGGTACAGACTGCGCAGGCGCGTCGTGCTTGCGCAGTATATAAAGGCTTCGGACAGAGTGACGCTCCTAGCATTATATTATGTATATATATATATATATATATATATATATAGTGCCTTGCGAAAGTATTCGACCCCCTGGAACTTTTCAACCTTTTCCCCCATATCATGCTTCAAACATAAAGATACCAAATGTAAATTTTTGGTGAAGAATCAATAACAAGTGGGACACAATTGTGAAGTTGAATGAAATTTATTGGTAATTTTACATTTTTGTGGAAATTCAAAAACTGAAAAGTGGGGCGTGCAATATTATTTGGCCCCTTTAACTTAATACTTTGTTGCGCCACCTTTTGCTGCGAATGCTGCGAATGCCAGAAGCCTCGCCAACAAAATGGAGGAATTGGAGTTAATGTTGTTGGAACATAATTATGACATGGTGGGGATATCTGAGACATGGCTGGAAGAGAGCCATGACTGGGCAGTTAATTTACAGGGCTATAGTCTGTTCAGAAATGACCGTACAAATAAGCGAGGGGAGGCGTGTGTTTATATGTAAAATCATCCTTAAAACCCATCCTTCGTGATAATATATATGAATCTAATGAAAATGTAGAGTCCCTGTGGGTAGAGATAAGGGGAGGGGGGAAAAATTGTAAAGTACTGATAGGGGTTTGCTATAAGTCTCCAAAAATAATGGAAGCCACAGAGAATATCCTCATAAAGCAAATAGATGATGCTGCGACTCAAGGAGAAGTCATTATTATGGGGGACTTCAACTACCCTGAAATACATTGGGGAACCGAAACCTGCAGTTCCAGCAAAGGTAATAGGTTTTTGACAACTATGAGAGACAATTACCTTTCACAACTGGTTCAGGACCCAACAAGAGGGGGGGCACTGCTAGACCTAATATTAACCAACAGGCCAGACCGCATATCAATTGTAAGGGTTGAAGGTCACTTGGGTAATAGTGATCACAAATTAATAAGTTTTCATGTATCCTTTAATAAGATGTGTGGTAGAGGGGTTACAAGGACACTAAACTTCAGGAAGGCAAATTTCCAGCGGATGAGAGATGAACTTGGTGCAATTAACTGGGACGATATCCTGAGACATAAAAATACACAAAGAAAATGGGAGACGTTTATTCGCATCCTGAATAGGACCTGTGCACAATATATACCGTATGGGAATAAACATGCTAGAAATAGGAGGAAACCACTATGGCTAAATAGAACTGTAAGGGGTGCAATAAGAGAAAAAAATAAAGCATTTAGAGAATTAAAGCAAGTAGATAGTGATGAGGCATTAAATAAATACAGAAAATTAAATAAATTCTGTAAAAAGCAAATCAAAACAGCAAAGATTGAGACAGAGAGACTCATTGCCAGAGAAAGTAAAAATAATCCCAAAATATTCTTTAACTACATAAAATAGTAAAAAACTAAAAAATGATAGTGTTGGCCCCCTTAAAAATAGTCTGGGTGAAATGCCAATATGCTAAATGACTTTTTTTCAACAGTATTTACACAAGAAAATCCCATGACAGATAACATGATCAGGGATAAAAATTCTCCATTAAATGTCACCTGCTTAACCCAGCAGGAAGTACGGCGGCGTCTAAAAATCACTAAAATTGACAAATCCCCGGGCCCGGATGGGATACACCCCCGAGTACTGCAGGAATTAAGCACAGTCATAGATAGACCATTATTTTTAATTTTTAAAGATTCCATAATAACAGGGTCTGTACCACAGGACTGGCGTATAGCAAATGTGGTGACAATATTCAAAAAGGGGACAAAAACTGAACTTGGAAATTATAGGCCAGTAAGTTTAACCTCAACTGTGGGTAAAATCCTGGAGGGTTTTCTAAGAGATACTATACTGGAGTATCTGGAGAAGAATAACCTTATGACCCAATATCAACATGGGTTTACAAGGGACCGTTCCTGTCAGACTAATCTGATAAGCTTTTATGAAGAGGTAAGTTCCGGACTGGACCAAGGGAATGCAGTGGACGTGGTGTACATGGACTTTTCAAAAGCTTTTGATACGGTGCCACACAAAAGGTTGATACATAAAATGAGAACAATGGGGATAGGGGAAAATATGTGTAGGTGGGTTAAGAGCTGGCTCAGGGATAGGAAACAAAGGGTGGTTATTAATGGCGCACACTCGGACTGGGTCACGGTTAGCAGTGGGGTACCACAGGGGTCAGTTTTGGGCCCGCTTCTTTTTAACATATTTATTATTGACCTTGTAGGGGGCATAGAGAGTAGAATTTCAATATTTGCAGATGACACTAAACTCTGCAGGGTAATCAATACAGAGGAGGACAATTTTATATTACAGAAGGATTTATGTAAACTAGAAGCTTGGGCTGATGAATGGCAAATGAGCTTTAATGGGGATAAATGTAAGGTCATGCACTTGGGTAGAACGAACAAGATGTACAATTATGTGCTTAATTGTAAAACACTGGGCAAAACTGTCACTGAAAAAGACCTGGGTGTATGGGTGGACGACAAACTCACATTTAGTGGCCAGTGTCAGGCAGCTGCTGCAAAGGCAAATAAAATAATGGGATGCATTAAAAGAGGCATAGATGCTCATGAGGAGAACATAATTTTACCTCTATATAAGTCACTAGTGTGACCACACTTAGAATACTGGGTACAGTTCTGGTCTCCGGTGTATAAGAAAGACATAGCCGAACTGGAGCGGGTGCAGAGAAGAGCGACCAAGGTTATTAGGGAACTAGGGGCTCTGCAATACCAAGACAGGTTATTACACTTGGGGTTATTTAGTTTGGAGAATCGAAGGCTTAGGGGTGATCTTATTACAATGTATAAATATATGCGGGGACAGTACAAAGATCTTAATGATCTTTTTACTCTTAGACCTGTGACGTTGACAAGGGGGCATCCTCTACGTCTGGAGGAAAGAAGGTTTAAGCATACTCACAGACACGGATTCTTTACTGTAAGAGCAGTGAGACTATGGAACTCTCTGCCATATGATGTTGTAATGAGTGATTCCCTACTAAAATTTAAGAAGGAACTGGATGCCTTTCTTGAAAAGTATAATATTACAGGGAATATACACTAGTTTCCTTAATATTGCGTTGATCCAGGGAGCTAGTCTGATTGCCGTATGTGGAGTCGGGAAGGAATTTTTTTCCCCAATGTGAAGCTTACTGTTTGCAACATGGGTTTTTTTTGCCTTCCTCTGGATCAACGTTAGGGCAAGTTAGAATAGGATATGGATTGAACTAGATGGACTTAAAGTCTCCCTTCAACCTTAATAACTATGTATTTTACTATGTACTATGTATTACTATGTATTACTATGTACAGCTGCAAGTCGCTTGGGGTATGTCTCTATCAGTTTTGTACATCAAGAGACTGAAATTCTTGCCCATTCTTCCTTGGCAAACAGCTTGTGAACAGCAGTTTTCAGCTCTTTCCACAGATTCTTGATTGGATTCAGGTCTGGACTTTGATTATTGGCCATACTAACACCTGGATGCATTTATTTGTGAATCATTCCATTGTAGATTTTGCTTTATGTTTGGGATCATTGTCTTGTTGGAAGAAAAATCTCCATCCCAGTCTCAGGTCTTTTGCAGACTCCAACAGGTTCTCTTCAAGAATGGTCCTGTATTTGGCTCCATCCATCTTCCCATCAATTTTAACCATGTTCCCTGTCTCTGCTGAAGAAAAGCATGCCCAAACCATGATGCTGCCACCACCATGTTTGACAGTGGGGATGGTGTTTTCAGGGTGATGACCTGTGTTGCCTTTATGCCAAACATATCGTTTGGCATTGTTGCCAAAAAGTTCTATTTTGGTTTCAATTGACCAGAGCACCTTCTTCCACATGTTTGGTGTGTCTCCTAGGTGGCTTGTTGCAAACTTTAAACAACACTTTTTTGGATATCAAGGGGTTGGACTAGATGGCCCAGGAGGTCCCTTCCAACTCTACGATTCTATGATTCTATCTTTGAGAAATGGCTTTCTTCTTGCCACTCTTCCATAAAGGCCAGATTTGTGCAGTGTATGACTGATTGTTGTCCTATGGACAGACTGTCCCACCTCAGCTGTAGATCTCTGCAGTTCATCCAGAGTGATCATGGGCTTCTTGGCTGCATCTCTGATCAGTCTTCTCCTTGTTTGAGATGAAAGTTTAGAGGGACGGCTGGGTCTTGGTAGATTTGTAGTGGTATGATACTCCTTCTATTTCAATATGATCGCTTGCACAGTGCTTCTTGGGACGTTTAAAGTTTTGGAAATAATTTTGTATCCAAATCCAGCTTTAAACTTCTCCACAACAGTATCACGGACCTTCCTGTTGTGTTCCTTGGACTTCATGATGCCCTCTGTGCTTCAAACAGAACCCTGAGACTATCACAGAGCAGGTGCATTCATGCGGAGATTTAATTACACACAGGTGGATTATATTTATCATCATTAGTCATTTACTGCAACATTGGATCATTCAGAGATCCACAATGTACTGGATGTCTGGAGTGAGTTTGCTGCACTGAAAGTAAAGGGGCCGAATAATATTGCACGCCCCACTTTTCAGTTTTTGAATTTAAAAAAAAAATTAAAATGACCAATAAATTTCGATCAACTTCACAATTGTGTCCCACTTGTTGTTGATTCTGCACCAAAAATGTACATTTGGTATCTTTATGTTTCAAGCATGATATGTGGGAAAAGGTTGAAAAGTTCCAGGGGGCCGAATACTTTCGCAAGGCATTGTGTGTGTATATATGTATATATATATATATATATAATATTATGACCTCTACATGACCTCGAAGCCACCCATTCTTTTGTATTGAAATGTCTAAAGAGACTGTACAAAAGTCACTGAGGACGGAAAGGAAGAATGGTCCCCTGTGACATGGATTGGTGAATCCTTTACTAGCTCTGCATAGAGGTGTTATCTGTCAATATAACTGTTCCTCTGCTGATAACCTTTCTGTACAGCTTCTTGAAACGACAGGAAGTTTGAGTTAAAAAACAATGGCCAGTGTGGTTGAACTCTTGTAAAACAATTTGGCCCCAATTAAAGTTTATTAAGCGTAAAACACTTTGAAATGTCGTAGAAATTTTGGAAATGCACAAAAGTTTTGCTACACTTCCCGTTTTCAAGCAAGTTTCAACCAGTTCCACCAAAGTTGGTGGAACAAGGGCTCAATAGGGTGTGTCAATTCCTGCTTGTCAAATTGAGAACTAGTTGTGGCATGCCTTACACTTCATATCTTGCTCTGACTGGCGTAAGATCTATGGAGCGCTGCATGCCACTTCAGACATGCCTAATTCATTGAGTTGTGCTCGTCTTAATGAATCAGACGCCTCTGACTCCAGCACACACCCTCATCAAGATAGACCTGAACAACACCAGTCTTGATTAATCGGGGCCTTTTGTTTTTTTCCTGTCTGGACTTCATAATTTGCCAGTACACGAGTTGGCTATGATTTGTGAAGCTTGTCTAAGATGATTCATCAAAACGATGTGTGCAGAAAGAGTCAAACAAAGCAATATGCGTAATACAATTTCTTCTGTGGTAAATATAGATGTGTCTGATTCACAATGAATGACAGAAATTGGAATATTATGTGCATTATTTTATCATTTATTTTCCTCTTCTGCTGTGCACGGAGGGGGTCCTACAATGCCACAAATGAATTTTGTTTTAATAATCATAGTCTGACAACCTGTCCTGAATCTAAAATCAGAAAACTAGAGATTCTTCTGAATATATCTGCTTTTACAACAGCAGACATTTGTAAGGAAGAAATATCACACGCGTTCCATTATACTGCTGACCCATTCTTCTACACGGCACCCGACAAGTCTGAGCGCCATATTGCATTCAATCTACAACGTAATCCTTGCATTGCATCTAACATAAAGAATCCATCTGTAGGATGATGAAGACACAATATACAGTAAGTTTTCCTGTGATAATACTAGTATCACATGTAACTTACCTCGCTACAAAAGAAAATGAACACAAACAGCCTAGTTTGCTCTTTGAAGTTTTTGCCCTTATTACATTTAAAACTCATGTTTTCTGTTTCATCAGTAACCTATATATTGACTCCTGTAAAAAAAATGTACAGACGTGGACAAAATTGTTAAAGTAAGAAAAACCCACAATGGTCACTGAAATAGCTTGACAAAAGTAATTTTCCATTAAAATTTACTGAATACCAACTGATGAGAGTCAAAGCTTGCTTTTGAATTGTGGTTCAACAGAAAGAAAAATGGAAAAAAAGCAAACATCCATAAATAAGGCTATGTGGGCACGTTGCGTATTTGCTTGCATAAATTTTTGCAAGGTTTCTGCATCTCTTGGCAGAAAAATGCAGTGGAAAACATGCATGTTTTTTATGCGTTTTTGTAAATCCATAGTGCAGCGCCGACGTTTGTCTACAGTCGGCGGTTTTCTGCCCCCCCGTGACCCCCACGTACCTTATAAAGTGGGGATCCTGATGCACAGTGCTTCCTGTGACCCCCAACCTCATCAAGACCCGATTGTTTCAGGTCCTTATGACGTCAGCGTCACAGCAGCCAATGAGAGAGATCACTGGGAAAGCTTGTTGTAGCAACGAGCTTTCCCGGCAATCTGCCTCACAGTAACGCTGTTTATTCTCTGATCTCCTGTCAGTGTGAGATCAGAGGAGAAACAGTGTGACAAGTGCTGCTGGCAACAGCTGTGCCAGGCAGCGACCTTGTCACAAAGTAAAAAAAGCAGGTACGCAGGTTAGGGCTAGTGATATAGTTAAGGTTAGGGTTACTGTTAGGGTTAGTGCTATAGTTAGGGTTAGGGTTAGTGCTATAGTTAGGGTTACTGTTAGGGTTAGTGCTATATTTCGGATTAGTTCTATTTTTAGGGTTAATGCTATAGTTAGGGTTAGTGTTAGGGTTAGTGCTATAGTTAGGGTTACTGTTAGGGTTACTGTTAGGGTTAGGGTTACGGTTAGGTTTACTGTTAGGGTTAGGGTTACTATTAGACTAAAGTTAGGGTTATTGTTAGGTTAAAGTTAGGGTTATTGTTAGGATAAAGTTAGGTTTAGGGTTAGGCTAAAGTTAGGGTTAGGCTAAAGTTAGAATTAGGCTAAAGTTAGGGTTAGGGTTAGGCTAAAGTTAGGGTTAGGCTAAAGTTAGAGCTAGTGTTAGGCTAAAGTTAGGGTTAGGGTTGGGGCTAAAGCTTGGGTTAGGATTGAGGCTAAAATTAGGGTTAGAGTTGGGGCTAGGGTTAGGGGTGTGTTGTGGTTAGGATTGTGGTTAGGGTTATGGTTGGGATTAGGATTAGGGGTGTGTTGGTGTTAGGTTTGTTAGGGTTATGGTTTGGGTTGGGATTAGGGTTAGTGGTGTGTTGGGGTTAGGGTTGGAATTAGAATTGGGGGTTTCCAATGTTTAGGCACATCAGGCGCTCTGCAAATGCAACATGATGCCCGCAGACCATTCCATCAAAGTCTGCATTCCAAAACGGAGCTCTTTCCTTTCCAAGCTCTGCTATGCGTCCAAACATTGGTTCCCCCCACATATGGGGTACCACCATAATCAGGACAAATTGGACAACAACTTTTGGGTCCAATTGCTCCTGTTACCCTTGTGAAAATAAAAAATTGGGGGCTAAAACTTCTTTTTTGTGAAAAAAAAATGATTTTTTTTATTTTCACGGCTCTACGTTATAAACTTCTGTGAAGCACTTGGGGGTTCAAAGTGCTCACCACACATCTAGATAAGTTCCTTGAGTGGTCTAGTTTCCAAAATGGTGTCACTTGTGGGGAGTTTTCACTGTTTAGGCACATCAGGGGCTCTCCAAACGCGACATGGTGTCTGATCTCAATTCCAGCCAATAATGCATTGAAAAGGTCAAACGGCGCTCCTTTCTTTCCAAGCTCTGCTGTGCGCCCAAACAGTGGTTTACCCCCACATATGGGGTATCGGCGTATTCAGGAGAAATTGCACAAAAAAATGTGTTCTTCATTTTTTCTTTTTACACTTGTGAAAATAAAAAATAATTGGTTCTGAAGTAAAATGTTTGTGAAAAACGTTAAATGTTTATTTTTTCCTTCCACATTCCATTCATATATATGAAGCACCTGAAGGATTAATAAACTTCTTGAATGTGGTTTTGAGTATCTTGAGGGGTGCAGTTTTTAGAATGGTGTCACTTTTGGGTATTTTCTGTCATATTGACCCCCCAAACTCACTTCAAAGGTGAGATGGTCCCTAAAAAAATAGTTTTGTAAATTTTGTTGTAAAAATGAGAAATCGCTGGTCAAATTTTACCCCTTATAACTTCCTAACAAAACAAAATTTTGTTTCCAAAATTGTGCAGATGTAAAGTAGACATGTGGGAAATGTTATTTATTAACTATTTTGTGTGATTTGACTCTTTGATTTAAGGGCATAAAAATTAAAAGTTTGAAAATTGCGAAATTTTCTAAATTTTTGCCAAATTTCCATTTTTTTTACAAATAAACGCAAGTTATATCAAATAAGTTTTACCACTATCATGAAGTACAATCTGTCACGAGAAAAACTTGTCAGAATCACCAGGATCCGTTGAAGCGTTCTAGAGTTATTATGACCTCATAAAGTGACACTGGTCAGAATTGAAAAAATTGGCCCGGTCACAAAGGCAAAAACAGGCTCTGGCGTGAAAGGGTTAAAAAAATTGTGATGGCATTTCTTTGTTCAACCTTTTCTTTTTCATTCGTCATTGAAGACCTTAATATCATTACACACCATGTTCAAATTTATGTTTACACAAAACAGATATAAGTGTATATATATATATGTATATATACTAGCTGAAGAGCCCGGCGCTGCCCGTGCATAGTAACTAACTGTGGTTAGTTATAGCAAATTATAATTATCCTCCATCCCATAGTCCCATGCCCATATACCCATCATACATATCTACAATTCCATAGGCCCGTGCCCATATACCCATCATACATATCCTCCATCCTAAAGTCGAGTGCCCATATACCCATCACACATCCTCCATTCCATAGTCCCATGCCCATATACCCATCACACATCCTCCATCTCATAGTCCCATGCCCATATACCCATCATACATGTTCGCCATCCTATAGTCGAGTGCCCATAAACCCATCACACATCCTTCATCTCATAGTCCCATGCCCATATACTCATCATACATATCCTCCATCCCATAGTCCCGTGCCCATATACCCATCATACATATCCGCCATCCCATAGTCCCATGCCCATATACCCATCATACATATCCTCCATCCCATAGTCCAGTGCTCATATACCCATCACACATCCTCCATCCCATAGTCAACCATTATGACATCATAATGAGCAGCGGGGCTTGCAACCTATGAAGACATCAGCGTCGCCATGGCAACCATTATGACATCATAATGAGGGGTGGGGCTTGATACACACACACTTTTCCCCATTATGTAGATAGGGGCAAAATTGTTTGGTGAATTGGAACGCGCGGGGTTAAAATTTCGCCTCACAACATAGCCTAGGACACTCTCGGGGTCCAGACGTGTGACTGTGCTAAATTTTGTGGCTGTAACTGCGACGGTGCGGATGCCAATCCCGGACATACACACACACATGCATACATACATACTGTACATACACACACTTGAGCTTTACATATTAGATATATATATATGTATGTAATACCAAGCCCGTGGTTTAGTAATGAACAGGTGTCAGCCAGATACCCTCATTAATAGAAGAGTACATAAAGAGTTAAATTAAGACACACACACCAGCCTATGTAGGAATATTAACTTAATTAACCCACATATGTTCTAACAAAACAGCGACTGTCAGAAATCTGCGTGAAGTGCAATATTTGTTTATTTAAAAAAAAAATTGCTTGGGCTCTAGCATAATTTTCATAACCAGCAGAAAGAAAGCCGATGGCTGAGGGCTGATGTTAATATTATGAGAAGGAGTCAATAGCCATAAAGGTTCCCAGGCTATTAATATCAGCTCACAGCTGTTTGCTTAGCCTTTACTGTCTAGTTTACAAGGGAACACCAGAAAAAAATTGACATGGGTTCCCCCTATAAAATTGAACCAGCAAAGGCTCGGCAGACAGTTGTGGGCTGATATTAATAGCCTGGGAAGGAGCCATGGATATTGGAACCCCCCCAGGTTAAACACATCAGCTCTCAGCCATCCCAGAAATGGTGCATCTTATAGATGTGCCAATTTTGGCACTTAGCCTTGCTCTTCCAACTTGCCCTGCAGTGGGGGCAATTGGGGTTCATATTTGTGGGGTTGATGTCACCTTTGTATTGTCAGGTGACATCAAGCCCACAGGTTAGTAATGGAGAGTCGTCTATAAGAGGTGTCCTATAGTTACATGGTAAATAAAGGCAAAGCTAGAATAAAGTCCTTTATTTGAAATAATCACACAAACTCCTTTATTGAATCTTAATTTACCATATTTACTGAACACCTATTCCCCCGATGTCCTCGTCTCCTGCAAAACAATAAGAAAATAATAAACCAACATATACTCTCTGTTAAACGCAGTCCATTTAATACCGAGTGTCTCACGGCGATCTCACGTGTAGAACAGTCATATTGGGAGATGTGACCACTCTAACCGGCCTCTGGCAATACACTGACAGGAGATAATCGCTCTCACAGTGTATCACTGCGCTGCTGTGAGAGTTCACCGGAGTTTATCAGCTCCAATGCTCTCATTTATGGCACCGCTGTGTAAGAACTGGAGCTGATCAGCTGATGATCTCCGGTGAACTCTCATGGCTGCGTAGTGATACACTGACAAGAGGTAATCACTCCTGCAGTGTATCACTGGAGGCCAGGTAGAGCAGTCACATCTTCCGATATGACTGTTCTACACGTGAGATCGCCATGAGACACTCATTATTAAATGGACTACGGCGGACAGGGAGTATATGTTGGTTTATTATTTTTGATTGCTTGCAGGAGATGCAGGCAGCAAGGATTAGGTGTTCAGTGAGTATGTACTTTGTATGTGAATATGTATGTAATTATGTAAATGTTTTGATTTTTTTTACAATTGAACACAGGCGCTGGATGATGAGACCATTCTCCCATCATTGGCCCATGCTGTCTTTGTTAAATGTGACAGCAGACATAGCCGGATGGGAGTAGTAGTCCCATCAGATGCCTAAGTACAATCACTATGGGCTGTTCGTCACATGGGAACACACACGCTCAGACGCAGACGCACATATGCAGACGCAATTGAACACGCAGATAGACATGCAGATGCAGAAAGACACACAGACGCAGACGGACACGCAGACCCACAAGCAGGCACACGCAGACACGCAGACCTACATGCAGGCAGGCAGACAGATGCAGACGCACATGCAGGCAGATCCACACGCAGGCAGACGCAGACCCACATGCAGGCAGATGCAGACATGCAGGCAGACATGCAGGCAGACACGCAGACCCACACGGAGGCAGACACAGACCCACATGCAGGCAGACGCAGACATGCAGGCAGACACACAAACCCCACACGCAGGCAGACATGCAGGCAGACATGCAAGCAGACATGCAGACCCACATGCAGGCAGACGCATATATGCAGGCAGACATGCAGACCCACACGCACACAGACCCACATGCAGACAGACATGCAGGCAGACATGCAGACCCACACGCAGGCAAATGCAGACCCACATGCAGGCAGACACACAGACAGACATGCAGACCCACACGCAGGCAGACACAGACCCACATGCAGGCAGGCAGACATGCAGGCAGACATGCAGACAAACACAGACAGACGCAGGTAGCTGCACACCCACACACAGGCAGACGTAGACCCACACGCAGGCAGGCGCAGACCCACACGCAGGCAGACGCAGACACGCAGATGCAGACGCAGGCAAACAGACACACACACTCTTCCTCCTTCTGACATCATTTCCTTTGACAATTCTGCAGCGTTTTTTGCAGTAAATCTGCAGCAAATACGCAAACCTTTTTACACCTGGATTTATGCTGCAGATTTCACTGACTCAATTGAAGTCAATGAGTTAAAAACGCTGCAGAAGCGCCAAAAGAATTGACATGCTGCAGAAAATAAAATGCTGCAAATATGAATGGAAATGTACTGATCATGTGCACAGCACTCCAAGATTGTTATTGAATTACCTTGCTTTAGTATTCCATTGTGTTTTTGTAGCATTTACATGAGTAAAAAAAGCTGCAAAATGCATCAAAAATGCATTGTGTGTACATAGCCTAATTGCAGTTGTTTTTTGTGTTCGAAAGTGTAATATTCTGGAGGATTCTGTCCAATGGTATAAAAAAATCCTATCCTTTAAAAAAAATGTTGGAAACCAAAGAGAAATTGGGGTATGTGCACACTTATCTTTTACTGGTGGCCAAATAGGTCCTTTTTTCAAGCCAAAGGCACTTCAGCACTTCGCTGCTGCTTTTAAAGAAGCACTGCAATCATAGTTTTTATCCCCTTAATATACTGATATACTGCAATCATCATATCATATAGCACTGTGTACTTACAATTGCTCATTTTGCCTTTCTATTCAGATAATTCTTCTCTTTTTCCATTAGGTCTTTGACATCACACATGATTAATAACAGACTCTCTGAATCCTTCTAAGCTCTATGTAGAAACGGGAGGTCAATTTTCACTGCATGAACCATGAGTCGCTGCAAAAGTTCCAGGCAAGGGGAGGAGGGAGCAGATGGGTCAGGAGTTGAAGTGTATTTTTGCAGGGAAATGAGACTTTGTGTTTTTACAAAGAGCAAATTGTACTCAGTAGAAGGTCAAAATGAACAATTACAAGTACACAGTGCTATATAATATAATTGTGGTTTATTAAGAGGATAAAAATTTGATGGAAGTGCTACTTTAACTCCATTCAACGGTAAAGTAACCACTAGCTGATTTTTAAGCAAAAGCACTGACAAAATGCCCTGTAGTCTTTCGGTTAAATTTTGAGCCTTTACGTTGACTTTTGTTGGGAAGTACAGCAAGTTTTCAAAGTGGAAGACACTCAAAATGCTCAATAAATCAATAACAAGTCTTTTGTTTATTTGGAAATTAACCCCCGGAGGTATTTTCGTTCTTGTTTTTATTTTATTTTTTTACCATGTTCACTAAATGCTAAAAGTGACCTGCCATTATGATTTTCCAAGTCATTATGAGTTGATAGACACCAAACGTGTCTAGGTTCTTTTTTTTAATCTAAGTGATGAAAATTTAAAAACTTGTTTAAAAAAATGCGCCATTTCCCGATACCCAAGACATCACCATTTTTCGTGATATCGGGTTGGGTGAGGGCTTATTGTTTTGCTCGACGAGCTGACGTTTGTAATTATTCCATTTTGGTGCAGTTGCAATCTTTTGTTCGCCCGTTATTGCATTTTAATGCAATGTTGCTGTGACCAAAAAAATGTAATTCTGGCATTTTGACTTTTTCTCTCACTACGCCTTTTAGCGATCGGGTTAATTTTTTTGTTATTGATAGATAAGGCGATTCTGAACGTGGCAATACCAAATATGTGTATAAAAAATTACGGAGAACAAGATGAGTTTACCATATACAATGAAAGTATTTATTAATATGAACCAATCCTTCAATTACATAAATAGTAAAATTTACAATAAAATATTTTTATAAGTCAATTTAATATGTATGGATATACATGATCCACAAGACTACGGGTCACATGCTACAAGCATAGTAACAGTATAGAGCACAAGCATTTCCCATTGCATGAAACCAGTGGTGGTTGAAAGAGTTAGTATATAACAAACAGCTGATATAGTCAATGTAAGGTGGCTCTACAAGCCAACCATGTAGACATAAGCTGAAATGGATGTCCTCAATTAATAAGCCTCACCACGGCAGCGATAGTAAATGTATAAGCACATGTGCAAAGACCGCTACATAAATTAAAAAAAATAAGAGGTTAATTACCCATAATAATTGCTCGTGCTGTGACAGCGTTTCCCAACGCACGTTTCGCGAGATATTTCGTTGCTTCCTCAAGGGGTGTGGCCTCTGAGTGAAAAAAGTGAGCTTATAAGTATAGGACCTTCTGTGTCACATGACCATGGAAGAGCCAATAGCTTGTATTGTTTTCGCACATGCGCTCTGAAGCATCAAAAAGGTCATTCAGCTAGTAATCAGTCCACCTGACACATACAGTCATGGCCAAAAGTATTGACACCCCTGCAATTCTGTCAGATAATATTCAGTTTCTTCCTGAAAATGATTGCAAACACAAATTCTTTGGTATTATTATCTTCATTTAATTTGTCTTAAATGAAAAAACACAAAAGAGAATGAAGCAAAAAGCAAAACATTGATCATTTCACACAAAACTCCAAAAATGGGCCAGACAAAAGTATTGGCACCCTCAGCCTAATTCTTGGTTGCACAACCTTTAGCCAAAATAACTGCGACCAACCGCTTCCGGTAACCATCAATGAGTTTCTTACAATGCTCTGCTGGAATTTTAGACCATTCTTCTTTGGCAAACTACTCCAGGTCCCTGATATTTGAAGGGTGCCTTCTCCAAACTGCCATTTTTAGATCTCTCCACAGGTATTCTATGGGGTTCAGGTCTGGACTCATTGCTGGCCACTTTAGAAGTCTCCAGTGCTTTCTCTCAAACTATTTTCTAGTGCTTTTTGAAGTGTGTTTTGGGTTATTGTCCTGCTGGAAGACCCATGACCTCTGAGGTAGACCCAGCTTTCTCACACTGGGCCCTAAATTATGCTGCAAAATTTGTTGGTAGTCTTCTGACTTCATAATGCCATGCACACGGTCAAGCAGTCCAGTGCCAGAGGCAGCAAAGCAACCCCAAAACATCAGGGAACCTCCGCCATGTTTGACTGTACGGACCATGTACTTTTCTTTGAATGCCTCTTTTTTCTCCTGTAAACTCTATGTTGATGCTTTTGCCCTAAAAGCTCTACTTTTGTCTCATCTGACCAAAGAACATTCTTCCAAAATGTTTTAGGCTTTTTCAGGTAAGTTTTGGCAAACTCCAGCCTGGCTTTTTTATGTCTCGGGGTAAGAAGTGGAGTCTTCCTGGGTCTCCTACCATACAGTCCCTTTTCTTTCAGATGCCGACGGATAGTACGGGTTGACACCGTTGTACCCTTGGACTGCAGGGCAGCTTGAACTTGTTTGGATGTTAGTGGAGGTTCTTTATCCAACATCCGCACAATCTTGCATTGAAATCTCTTGTCAATTTTTCTTTTCCGTCCACATCTAGGGAGGTTAGCCACAGTGCCATGGGCTTTAAACTTCTTGATGACACTACGCACGGTAGACACAGGAACATTCAGGTCTTTGGAGATGGACTTGTAGCCTTGAGATTGCTCATGCTTCCTCACAATTTGGTTTCTCAAGTCCTCAGACAGTTCTTTGGTCTTCTTTCTTTTCTCCATGCTCAATGTGGTACACACAAGGACACAGGACAGAGGTTGAGTCAACTTTAATCCATGTCAACTGGCTGCAAGTGTGATTTAGTTATTGCCAACACCTGTTAGGTGCCACAGGTAGCTTACAGGTGCTGTTAATTACACAAATTAGAGAAGCATCACATGATTTTTCGCACAGTGCCAATACTTTTGTCCACCCTCTTTTTTATGTTTGGTGTGGAATTATATCCAATTTGGCTTTAGGACAATTCTTTTTGTGCTTTTTCATTTAAGACAAATTAATTGAAGATAATAATGCCAAAGAATTTGTGTTTGCAATCATTTTCAGGAAGAAACTGAGTACTATCTGACAGAATTGCAGGGGTGTCAATACTTTTGGCCATGACTGTACATGGCCGCAAGGAGGCGGGTGGCACCAAACCGCACTGACTGTAACCACAATGCGAAGTGGGATGAAAACGCTGGAGGGCCAAAGCACAAAAGAGACGCATAGCAAAATAAAATCATGTGCTGAAAAACACTGAAATATATATTGAATGTGAATGTAATAAAAATAAGGATACGTAAATGTGAATGAATGAATGTAAATGTGAATAAAGATAAAAAATATAAAATATGGTGACTGCTTACACAAATGAAATGAATGTCAATAAAAATAGAGAATAAGTGAAAATAATTGTGATTATAATAATACATAAATATCAGTGACAAATCAATAGAAATGTACCACAATGCACAAAAATGCAGAAAATAACATTAATGACAATTAATGCAAGATGTACCAAAATGTGCATAATGTATAAAAATACAAATAGTGATATAATATAGTGAATAATACCAATATATATTATATTAATACTAATATATTGTGGTGTAGTGACCACTGTGTACGCTAGGGGGCGCTGTATGGGTGTCCCAGGACAGACGTATAAGCATTTCCACTGTCCTGATGGGAGTAAGATGCTGAATGATCGTATTGTATCTCAAGGTGGGTGGCCTTGGGATGAAGGCTTGACTATGCTGATCAGAAGAGCTGATCTTTCGTGCCAATGTGTTAGGGAGAGCTACCTAAAAATCCACCCAGGGGTGTGGCTAGAACGCCATAGTAAAGAATGTATGAATGCTTGTAGGACCTGTGATGAGGTCATAGCCATGTGACCCAGTGGGCGTGGCTACGGACCATATAAGATGACCAGGGTAGGTCACATGGAGTGAATGTTGGGACCCGGTTGGTCCATATGAAAGGTCTCGTCTGGGCTGACATGAGACCGACTGAAGGAAGATGGGTCTCCTGTACACGTGAGACGTGTGTGTGAGAGTTCCCTGGAGGGAATGAATGTCTGCACTGAGAAGCAGCCATGAGGTAAACCCGGACAGGGGATATAACTCTGAGGCTAGAGAGCCTGTGTACTGGACATTGCACAACCTATGTGACCACAGGATTAGCAGAGTGAAGCTCTGTCATGGATGCTATGCTGTTTATATGAACTTTCTGTTGCTGTTCCTGGTTTATGATGCCTAATAAACCGCATGGACTGTTGGAGTTGTGTTAAGAAACCTGTGCTGGATGTGATTTATTGGCTGCCAAGCGAGTGTCCCCAACCTTGAATGACAGCGCTACCTTACAATTGGTGGAGAATGCGGCCAGTGTTGTAGCCATGTTGCTAGGGGCAACGGAAGAGGACTGCAAAATTCAGTTGCTAAGGGCAACGGTTTCCAAAAGCACATGGTGCAGTGCTGGCAACGCTGAACCAGGAGGGCTGATGGTCTTGAAAGCCATGTGATATACTGACCGGGGTCAGTAGAAAAGACTTATAGGACACCTCTGTGGTAGAGGGGTCCGAGAACCTGTGCGGCCGGCAGGTGACGGTCGTGAAAGCCGTGTGGTATGCTGACCGGGGTCAGAGAAAGAGACTGTGGATTGCTATAGAGTGCCTCTGTGGATATGAGGTAACCGAGGACCTGTGTGGCTGACACAGATAACGGACAGGTGTTCGTGTTGTACTGACTGGGGTCAATGAGAGAGACTGTGTACCTGGAGTGTTCAGTGTGCAAAGGTCCTGGAGGGTCAGTGTTGGGAGGTTCTGGGAGAAGAATCGGATCCCTGAAGCACGTGTGACCTTGGACCTGGTGGGGCGTGAGTGTTGGGCAGTCTCAGGCAGAGACGGATGTCCTGAATAGCACCCGCTGAGCCCCTGGACCTGGTGAGGCCGGTGTGTTGGGAAACCTTGGGAGGAGGGTCGGCTCCCTGAATAGCACCCGGTGCGCGCTGTGTGTTGGACAGTCTCAGGAGAGGAGACCGACGTCCTGAAGAGCATACAGACAGGACACGTGAGTTTTGTGTTGCATGTGTGTTTTTTTTTCTTTTCCCTTTCAAGTCAGCCTGCGGTGGCTCAGTGGGGTCAAGAAGGTGACAAGCGGCTTACTGTAACTCAGCAGGATTACGAAGGTGACAAGCGGCTTGCTGTAACTCGGCGGGGTTACAAAGGTGACAAGAGGCTTGCTGTAACTCGGCTGGGTTACGAAGGGGACAAGCGGCTTCCTGTAACTCGGCAGGGTTACGAAGGGGACAAGCGGCTTGCTGTAACTCGTGGGGGTTACAAAGGTGACAAGCGGCTTGCTGTAACTCGGTGGGGTTACGAAGGTGACACCAGCAGCTGTGTGTGAATGGCAGCCGGAGGTGTCGGAGATCGGTGACAGCAGGAGCTGTGGTGGTGCCAGCAAGGACTTGTGTGGTATCGTAAAAGAGACATAAACAGTGTTGTGTGAACTGTGGTCTAAGAAGACCTGTAGAACGGACATGGGAAAATCCGAAAGGGGGCGGTGGCCCAAATCAGGGTGGTAGTTCAAAAGGGGGTGGAGTCCCAGAGGGGGCAGTGACCCAAATCGGGGTGGTAGCCCAAAAGGGGGTGGAGTCCCAGAGGGGGTCATTGACCCAATCCGGGGTGGTAGCCCAAAAAGGGGTGGAGTCCCAGAGGGGGGGCGGTGACCCAAATCGGGGTGGTTCAGGAAATGGCAGCACTGGTTGCCTCAGTGGGTATGTCTAGGGAACCGCAGTGTGTGTGTATGACTTTTGAAGAATCGGGGACAGTCTTTCCGGATATTGACAGGCCGCAGGTGTGTACCGTGATGTTGCACCGAGAAGTCTCTAGACGGTTGGACTCAAAGAGTCAGGTGACTCTGACAGGAACTCCTCTCGTTTTCTCTCTGACCAAGAAAAACATCAGGGTTTGCTGTAAACACGGGGTCATGGTGGACTATGCAGTAGACAGAGTAATGTTTGAGGGGACCAAAGGTGGTGAGTGCCAAGGGGGATGAATACCACGTGACTTAGGGCATGCCTTGAAGAGGGGCCGGGACTTTGTTTTGTTTGATGACGTATGGTCGGACGATGGAGACATTTCGACTGTGGGGCCAGCAGACACTGAGACGGTGACGTCTCCTAAAGTGGACAGGTCAGAGGTAGAACTGACCGGAAGAAGGGGTACGTTTGCCCAATGGACGGACCTGACGTCTCGTGACAGGACTGACATTGACCTGATTGATAAGACGGCTGAAGTATTCACACGGTTAATGGGTAACTGGAGGGATGACTCGGCAGGTCGGGGTAACTCAGACTCTGGGGGTGACTGTGGCTCTGAGAGAGAAAGGGAGAACAGAATAGAAGGGCTAGAGAAAGAAGTCTCTGAGCTCAAAGGTCACCTGTCAACGTGGCAAAATGTGAACAAGACCCTTAGGGAAGAGATGGAAGAACTCAGAGGAGTAGTAAAAGGTCTTCTGCGGGAGAAGAGCTTGGACGAAGATGTACAGCGGCCGGGCCCGAGTGATAACATGACGGAACTGCCAGTACCCATCATGGCAAAGGGTCATGAAGAGATAAAATCTCATGAAGTTTGTGAACTAAGAACTGAAGAAGTCAGGCACCCGGTCGGGTCAACTGTAGTAAGGGAAGTGTCCGTGGTAAAGCCAGAGCCTCCTGTCCAGGAAGAGAGCAAGACCAGGACCTTCAAGTCTGTGATTGATGTATCAGAGGACATGCAAGAAGCCTGCACTGAGGAAGGTGTGCATGAGGCTTTTAAGGAAGCCGTCAAAGCGTGTAATGTGCACTGGGCACCTGAGACTCAGCAGTTGATGATAATAACAGCCAGGGAAGATACAGCAAACCGGGTAACTGTCCTGAAAGAGATGCATTTGCAATGTCTCCATGCCAAACAGTTGGTCAGGCGGAGTAATATGAAAGCTGCTTGACGCCTAGAGTTAGCAAGGGAGGCTATGGATCGGCTGGGTTTGCGGAAAGATGTAATTCCGGTACCTAAAGGTCTGATTGGGAGAATCATTTGAAGACTCGGGAAGGTAATGCAAGACCTTGTAAATATCTCCGGTGTGGTGAGGGTGAGGATCCCCCCTGATGATGAAGACCAAGTATCCTGTGAAGAGGGTAGGATTCCCATCATGGTGGTTGTCTCTGTGGAAAGCCTGAGAAACTTTCGGATGCTCTTGGACTATCGAGTAGGGTACCTGCAAGAGATTGAACAGTTGAGGCTGGACCGTTTGCGGATCAATAAAGAGGTACGGTACACCAGATGGCGGCCGCCTGCAACCCAAGATGTAAGGACCCGAAGGGTTCCTCCAAGCAGTGACATGGCAGATGTCCGAAGAATGTCAGCAAGTGGCAGTGCGACGGGTAGTACAAGGCTGAGAGACCTTATGCCCTGTGAGACAAAACAGTGTCTGATGACGCAGACAAACCATGAATGGAAGGTCAAAGACCCAGACCGATATTCTGACCGCTGGGGTGGGGGAGGCCTAATGTAGGGATGAGGCCGTATGACAGACGGAGATGGTTCTCTCGACCTGTGGGGCAAGGTGTAATGAGTGCCCGGTCGTGAGATCCCGGGGTAATGTTGTGTGTTCAACCCCCGAAGTTTGAACAGAGGGGGGAGGTATGTAGTGTAGTGACCACTGTGTCCACTAGGGTGCGCTGTGTGGGTGTCTCAGGACAGGCGTATAAGCATTTCCAGTGTCCTGATAGGAGTAGGATGCTGAATGATCGTAATGGCCTTGGGATGAAGGCTTGATTATGTGCTTATCAGCAGAGCTGATCTTTTGTGCCAATGTGTTAGGGAGAGCTACCTAAAAATCCACCCAGGGGTGTGGCTAGAACACCATAGTAAAGAATGTATGAATGCTTGTAGGACCTGTGATGAGATCATAGCCATGTGACCCGGTGGGCATGGCTACGGACCATATAAGGTGACCAGGTAGGTCACATGGAGTGAATGCTGGGACCCGGTTGGTCCGTATGAAAGATCTCGTCTGGGCTGACATGAGACCGACTGAAGGAAGATGGGTCTGCCTTCCTGTACACGTGAGATGTGTGTGTGAGAGTTCCCTGGAGGGAATGAATGTCTGCACTGAGAAGCAGCCATGAGGTAAACCCGGACAGGGGATATAACTCTGAGGCTAGAGAGCCTGTGTACTGGACATTGCACAACCTGTGTGACCACAGGATAAGCAGAGTGAAGCTCTGTCATGGATGCTATGCTGTTTATATGAACTTTCTGTTGCTGTTCCTGGTTTATGATGCCTAATAAACCGCATGGACTGTTGGAGTTGTGTTAAGAAACCTGCGCCGGATGTGATTTATTGGCTGCCAAGCGAGTGTCCCCAACCTTGAATGACAGCGCTACCTTACAATACTGTATATTATATTGATCACCAGTACTGTGCAAAAATGCATATTAATTCGTGCACATGTAAAAATACGCATATTTCGAATACATGTGTAAAAATATACATGCACAATGCGTACATAATAAAGTGCTAAGTGACATGTATTATGTAATAAAATTAATCAACAAAAACATACATACATAACATGCATAAATTGACAACAAATCATGTACATGAAAAATTACGCATGTATATGTGCAGAAATATATTTTCCTAACTGTCACAGTCCAAGATTACAATATTTCTTATTTTCACTTATATGAATCCTGTGATGATAAGAATCTTCATAAATTCATGTTTTCCATGGAACAAACGCCCAATAGAAGCCATCATTCACCATCACGTATACATATCAAATGGCATATAACAGCATCTATCAAAACAAAACAAGACAAAAATTAATAAAAACATAATAAAAACATAGAGACCAACAACTAAGGACCAGGTATAGTATCTGGAGAGGGAACCGCAACCCAATAGGAGAGGAAAGATCCCTGTAGGAATGATGAAAACACATTAACTTCATTTAAACCATTGGGCACCATTGTGCCCAATGTAAAAATCCATTTGCACTCTTTTTGAGAGAGGAGACATCGCACGTCACCTCCCCAAATTCCACAATGTACATGTTCGATACCACGAACTGTTAACAATTTGGGATCACATTTATAAAATGTATGAAAGTGCCGGGCCAATGTTTTCAATTGTGACACGTCAGTTGTTGTTTTAGCTGCCATAATATCACGGACATGTTCCCGTGTACGGGTACCCAACCGCCTAGAGGTTTGTCCAATGTATATTTTAAGACAAGTGCACATGGCATAGTACACAACTTGGGTTGTATTGCATGTTATATGTTCCTTGATGGAAAATTTCTTCATGCCATCCACAGATTCAAATGTTGACGTCCAAACAATGTTTTCCTTGTCTATCACTGAGACATAGTGACTTTTTGTTAAATGATCCCTCAAATTGCTACTACGTCTTGAAGTCATAAGAGGTCGATCCGGCAGATGTTTGGCAAGGGTTGGATCTGATTTTAAGATGTTCCAGTGCCTCTGAAGGCACATCCTCTTCGTGGCCCATTCCCCATTAAATATTGAAATGTAACGAATTACATCTTCTGTTTTCTTTTTTCTCCCCATATTGGGTTTTAAGAGGACATCACGTGAGTATTTTTTAGCCCTATTTAATCCAGTTTTAATACATCGGTTTGAATAGCCCCTAGCCTTAAACCTGTCTCACAAATCCAATGCCTGGGTCTCAAATCGAGTGTCTGAAAAGCAGATCTGCCTCATCCTGAGAAACTGACCAACTGGGATAGCCTTAATAGTACTGAAAGGATGAAGTAGCATGCAGCGACGAGTTCATAGACGTGGGTTTCCTATGGACATCTGTTTGTAAGAAAAGATTTTCATCAACTATAATTTTAATGTCCAAAAAAGATAACGGAAGTCCCACTCATGGTATAAGTCAATTTGATGTTATATTTATTTGAATTTAGTTGCTGCATGAAATCTTGTAACTGTAACTCAGAACATTGCCAAATAATAAATAAATCATCAATATAGCGTAACCAGCACTGCACATGGTCTGCGGCCCGGGCGCCATCCCCGCCAAAAACCTCCCGCTCCCAAAAACCCAAAAAGAGGTTGGCGAAAGATGGCACACAGACAGCACCCATGGCAGTGCCACGGGGCTGTAAATAAAAAACATCCTTAAATACAAAAAATTTTTTTGTCAAAATAAACATCAATAATTCCATAATTAGATCACAAATATGGCTATCCCAGTTGCTCATCCCCAGGAAGAAGCAGACCGCCTCCAGACCATCTTCATGTCGGATACATGTATACAAGGCCTCTATGTCTGCAGTGACCAAAATCATATCCTTTTCAAGTTGTATACCATTAATTCTAGTCAAGACATCAGCTGTGTCTCTGGCATAGGAGGGGAGCGACTCTACTAAGGGCTTTAAATAAAAATCAATAAATTTGCAGACCGGTTCACATAGCGCTCCCATGCCAGAGACAATGGGACGACCAGGGAGGTCCAGAATATTCTTATGTACTTTTGGTATAAAGTACAATGTAGGGATTTTAGGAAATTTGATCAAGAGGCCATCGAGGATTTTTTTTAGGAATAATACCGCTCTCAAACGCAGCATTTAGAATCAATTCCAATTCACTTTGATAGACACCAAGAGGATTGCTATCCAATTTAAGGTAAGTATCTTTATCATTTAAATGTTTGTATGCCTCTCTTTCATACATGGCCCTCGACCAGAGGACCACATTTCCTCTCTTGTCCGCCGGTTTAATTACAATGTCATCAAAGGACTTCAATTCACGTAATGCATTTCTCTGTTTAGATGTCAGATTGTCATATCTGCGTCTTGTTGTAATATTTTGAAAGTCCCGAGCAACAAGATTCGTAAAAAGGGGGGGAAATCTGGTTGATTTTGGGCAAAAATAACATGGAAACATACCCTCTGTGTTAGTAGATTGCTCCTCCAGGAGGTCCTCAAAAGCGCTTAACGCCTCCTGTTCCATCATGTCACTTGTTGAAGGATATATCATATCTTTGGTCATTAATTTTTTCATTATCCAATTTCCTTGAAAAAAGGAACAGGTCCTTAGTAGCTGTAAATAAATTAAAATTATTAGTGGGAGAAAATGTCAATCCCTTCTGAAGGACTTCTAAATGAGCCTTCGTAAAAATATGTTTAGATAGATTAATCACCTTAGATACATTCTTGTTCCTCTTATCCTGGACATTGACCTTTTTTTTTTTTACGTTTGACTGTTGTCCTGTCACGATTGAAGCTTATATCCCGGATGTCTGAATTATTTGTCTTAGATCTAGACGATTCCTCACTGGAAGCCAGTGATATGATAGAAGCAGATCGGGCCCGAGATGGTCTCCTGCGTTGGTAAGATCTTCTATTCCATTTATATATAATTGGATTCATTACTTGCTGAAGGACCTTTTTGACGCTTCAGAGCGCATGTGCGAAAACAATGCAAGCTATTGGCTCTTCCGTGGTCATGTGACCCGGAAGGTCTGATACTTACAGCTCACATTTTCCACTCGGAGGCCACGCCCCCTGAGGAAGCAACGAAATATCTTGCAAAACGCGCGATGGGGAACACTGTCAGCACGAGCAATTATTATGGGTAATTAACCTCTTATTTTTTTAATTTATGTAGCGGTCTTTGCACATGTGCTTATACATTTATTATTGCTGCCGTGGTGAGGCGTATTAATTAAGGACATCAATTTCAGCTTATGTTTACATGGTTGGCTTGTAGAGCCACCTTACATTGACTATATCAGCTGTTTGTTATATACTAACTCTTTCAACCACCACTGGTTTAATGCAATGAGAAATGCTTGTGCTCTATACTGTTACTATGCTTGTAGCATGTGACCCGTAGTCTTGTGGATCATGTATATCCATACATATTAAATTGACTTATAATAATATTTTATGGTAAATTTTACTATTTATGTAATTGAAGGATTGGTTCATATTAATAAATACTTTCAGTGTATATGGTAAACTCATCTTGTTCTCCGTAATTTTTTGTCAAGTAATTCTGAGTTTATATACGTGAAATTTTGCTACTTTTGTGCAGGTGCCTCTTATGACCAAATATGTGTATATTCGATTTTTTTTTTGTTTTATTTTGAATGGGGGGGTGATTTGAACTTTTTATATATTTTTTAAATTTTTAAAATATTTTTAAACTTGTTTTTCACTTTTGGCGTGCTTCAATAGTCTCCATGGGAGACTACAAGCTGCCATAATCCGATCAGATTGCCTGTATGTAGCAGAATTGCTCACTTGCTATGAGCACTGAACACCAGGCAGCGATCATAGCAGTCCGGCAGTGACAGCCATAGCGGTCTGCTGGAGACCTCTGGTTGTCATGCCAGCTTGGACTGGTGATGTATATCCCCCTCACTGTGAGCTCCTCATTAAATCGGACCTATAAGAGAATCCTTTCCGGCGACTATTTGCCCTTGGTGCAGTTCCCTGGCTGACCTGGGGCAAGTGATGGCACAAAAGAGCCGATCCATGCTGGGTCCTCTCCCCTTCCCCGAGGTGAGCAAAGTCGACATCCCCTTCCCCTGTGCGATCCGTCACAGTGATACATGTTGTATTTTCTCATTCTTAAATCAATGGATTCAGCTGACAATCTAGTCCCTGGACAACTGATCGTCAGGGGCCAAGAGAGTACTCATGTGTATGAGGAAGCCGTTCAAGATGACTGTCTGACAAACTATTGGCTGAAGCATCGCATATGTGACAGCCATCTAATGTGCATATCCATTAGTACTGCAGAAAGCAAAGGGTTTAACTTCTTGCTTATTATTTAGATTCATGGTTGGTGACCAACTGAACCCCTAATCTGTTAGTCAAGGGGACAGCTCTTTTTGATCTTTTGTCCTAATGCAGGAAGTCTCTCGCTGAGGCCAGTTGTCCTGCAGCCACACAGATAACAGGAGGAGTTCTCCAGAGATAGAGATGATTCCTTATATACTTCTAAATTAAAACTGTAATACAAGACAAACTAGTGTGAAAATAGGAAACAAATGAGTGGGAAATTGTTGGAATCTTTTTTGTTCACGCGATTAATGTTCTTTTAAAGCCGCACATTTTATATAAGTGACAGTAGCACTATTTTAGTAGTTGGTGAAGGCTCAAGATGTCATAAATTATGTGCACCACTGCAAAGTTTAATTTACATAAACATCTTGTACAATAGATGCAAATGTATTTACAAGGAAACCTATGTTCATGTATGGTAAAATACGGTCTTTATTTAGGAATGGTTGCTCAGGTTTGCCTTCCCTGTTGATTAACATGCACATTTTGTATTTAAGTATTTGCATAGTTGGAGGACATATAGGACAAATGACTAGAATAAGTGGACTTTTCAGGAGAAAATGATAATCTGCTCTACTGCCAACACTGTAAAATTAATTTGGTTTCTTAAAGAAGCAGTCCCATTAAAGTTTATATCCTCTTAAAATATTGCAATCATCATATTCTATAGCACTGTGCACTTACAATTGCTCATTTTGCCTTTCTACCCAGTTTTCATTTCCATTAGGTCTATGACATGACATAATTATGCAAATTGTCTCTTCAGAGAGGAAGAGGACTAGAATTCTGCTACTTCCTATGGTTGGCACAAATCTTAACCCCTTTGAGATGAAGCCCTTTTTGTTTTTTTGACTTTCAGGTTGCTTTTTTTGCTTCCCTTCTTCCCAGAGTCATATTTTTATATTTTTCCATCAATATGGCTGTTTGAGGGCTTGTTTTTTGTGTGACGAGTTGTACTTTTTAACAACACCATTGGTTTTACCATATTATGTACTCAAAAATGGGTAAAAAAAATCCAAATGTGGTGTAATTGCAAAAAAAAACAAAGATGCAATTCTACAACTTTTTTAATTTCTTTTTTACCATGTTCACCAAATGCTAAAACTGACCTGCCATTATGATTCTCCAGGTCTTTACGAGTTTATAGACACCAAACATGTTTTGGTTCTATTTTGTTTAAGTGGTGAAAAATAATTCCAAAGTTTGTTTAAAAAAAAAAAAAGTGCGTCATTTTCCGTGACCTGTAGCATCCCCATTTTTCATGATCTCGAGTTGGGTGAGGACTTATTTTTATTGATACCTTTTTGGTGCAGATGCAATCTTTTCATCGCCCATTATTGCATTTTAATGCAATGTCGTGACAACCAAAAAAAAATGTAATTCTGGCATTTTTACTTTTTTTTTCGCTACGCCAGAATTAGCAATCTGGTAGTGACAACCATAGAGGTCTTCAGGAGACCTCTGGTTGTCATGCCAACCCAGCGTTGACCCGCGATCATGTGATTACCGATATAGAAAACAGGTGTCTCCAGTATTCACAACAGATTGTCTGGCAAGAATATGCACCTTTGTCAATGAAATTTGTGTCCATTTCTTTTCAGTGTCTCCTTGGAAACAGACTACAAACTGTCAGGTAGTTTAAATTATGGCAGTTTGCAGTCTGTTACCAAGGAGAAAGTGAGAAGCAAATGACAAAACCTCCTTAATGTGCAGCAAATCTTAGTGAAAGTTAGGCTACGTTTCCACGATGGGCTTTTGCTGAGTTTGTGACAATGCAGATTTTTTGCACCATTTCTAAACTTATTAGTTAAATTAGAATATTTTGTTGTTTTTCATTGCAATTTGTATGCATTTCATCACATTTTTTTACACTCTATTTTTTGTCTTAATGGTGTTTGATGCTTTTAAATCATCTGCTTTGGTTTTGATACTTGATGTTATTTGGCTTTGACAATTCAGTGCCTGGACTTCAACTCAAGTGCCAAGTAGTCCAACCCTTTCACTAGCACTGATTAGCAGCTTACAGTCACTATAAATTGTACACGGAAAGGTTTAGTGCAGGTGGGGTTAGCTTTTGAGCTCAGCTACATGTAAAACCTCTGTGTCGCAACTGCTGCACCCAGTAAACTGATACATTGCTGGAATCAGGGTCTCTGCTGTTTCCTCATCTGAAATCAGCATAATGTAAAGGAAATCTGTCACCAGGTTTTTGTTAGAGTAACTAAACTTTTTTTATTTTTTATGTCCAGCATAGAAAGTTATGAAACTTGTATAAATCCCGTTTATTGGAGGTTTTGTCTTCAAACTTTGAACCCAAAAAATTTTTTTATGGATTTCAACCCCATGCTTTAAACAATTTTGTTTTATGGTATATTGTTATCAGAATATACTCATTTGGAGTACAAAAGATGGCAGTAAAGGGTCAGCACCAGTCTTTTTTCTTTTAGTGTTCTTGTTATCAAAACTTTACTGTCACTGTAATGGAATTATTGCATTTGCTTCCACAACCATCCAGTTCTCATTGCATTCCTCCCATGCCCTTTGTGATGTGTGTGTGGTAAAAATATATTTATGATATCAATGCAGCAGAAAGGAGTTTGGAAGCCAAATATATTAATTTTTTTAAAGGAATGAAGACAAATCTCCTGATTTTTAGTGATTTTGAAAAGTTTTATGACTTTAGATGTTGTAAAATTATTTTAAAAAAAGAAGTTTTCAACATCGAATATTAATAGTATAAGGTATCCACCCTATTCAGGAACCTTATCTATTCGCTACTTACAGCACTGTGGAGGACCCGTAAATAATGCACAGGTTAGGGTCCTGTTACATTTAGCGACGCACCAGCGATCCCGACAGTAATACGACCTGGTCAGGATCGCTGGTGCATCGCTAAATGGTCACTAGTGAGCTGCCAAACAGGCAGATCTCACCAACGACGCAGCAGCGATAAGCGATCCGTCGGCGGTCGCTCTTACCTGTCACACTGCAGCGATGATGACGACTTCTACCTGCGTCCATGCGTCGCAAGTTGGCACCAGTGGGACGCCGAGGAAAAAAAATAGCCCAGGACGGGGGTCAGTCGCAGGTACGTGTCACACAAAGCGAGATTGCTAGCGATATCACTGTTGCGTCACAAAATCGGTGACGCTTTAGCGAGATCGCTAGCGATCTCGCTATGTGTAAAAGGCCCTTTAGATGTATTTTCCCAGTGCCTAATGTTTGTCTTTGTGTTAAATAAGCAGTTTGATGGATGAAATAATTGTATTTTTCCCTGGAACCCTAAAACCAACATATAGTTTGATTGCTTTTATGATTGTTCTCTCAACATGTCCACATTGAAATATCTAAATAAAGTGCTGCCCTTCCGTCATGGTGAAAATTAACATTCATGCTTTGTGAGGCTTTTACATATTGGCAAACCCTTCATATGTGAAATAATCCACAGACCACCGCGTTACCAGAGCAAAATTTCTGTTGTCATGGAAACTTTACATTTTGCCCCAAGGTTTAGCTTTGAATATGGTTGAAACATCATGTCGAAAACACAAAATGATTTAGTACTAATGTGTGTTCATCCGGGAGCAGCCACGGTCATACCCAATGTGCAGTAATATGGATACAGATGTTGCTTTAGGAGACAAGTATTGTAAGTGTGTATGTATATTTGGGTCTTCGTATTATTTGGATGTGTATATACTGGATGTAGAGAAAATATGAATTTTTCTGTAGTAGCATTTTCATTGCATGCATTACGTTCTGAATCTCTATTCTTAAGCATTGCTCTATATAAAAAGCTACAATAACATTTCTTTTAAGCCAATACAATTTGACAGCCATGCAAACAGCCACACAGGAGCGCAGTATAACCAAGATAAATCTATATCTAAAAAGTCAGACACTAATGCAGAACAAGCACACTGAACTCGTAAGAGACGGGCAGAACAGAAATCATGCGGTGGAAAAAAGGCAGTAGACTTCTGCGTTATGGACATTGCAGTAAGATTGTTCATATGCATGTATACAGTATGTCATTAGAAACTTGGAATCTATGATGTGAAGGGCTACTTAGTAAAAATAGTTTATTATATTTATAACTGTGCCATAGTCAGATAAGTGGATCCTAATGGGCCCTCATTTTTTATCTTATTTGGGTGAGTGGTAACATGAGGGCTGCAGCATGTTTGATTACAAGAATATGGCCACAGGTGCACTATTCTTTAAAGAGTAGTCATTTTAATAAATCAACAATACATTTGAAAATATGAAACATGGCTATCTTACCTTAGAAATCTGCTTATTTCTCCTGGTTTGATCTTTAATTTTCAAAATTCTTAACTTAGATTGTACCTTTATCAGTTTTACCATTAAGACTCTAGACTCTATTGTTTATGAACATCTAGGCAGTAAAATGGTCTATATTTGAAAGTATAGTTGTATTTAAATCATCTAAGAAGGTTCACTCACTTAAGAGAAGATTAACCCCTTAACGACCGCCGATACGCCTTTTAACGGCGGTAATTAAGGGTACTAAAACCACAGTGAATAGTGATTTAAGTGAATAGCGCCCCCCAGTGTCGGATTTTCTCTGGGGTCTCGGCTGCCAGGGGTAGCCGAGACCCCAGAGAACATGAATCGGTCGGTTTTTACTGACCCCCGCTTTTGCGATCGCCGTTATTAACCCTATAACGGCGACCGCAAAAAAAAAAGCCGCGATTTTACATTTAATTTCTCTCTCCTCTGATGTGATCGCACATCAGAGGAGAGAGAAATAGGGTCCCCGATCCCCCCCCGGTACCTCTCCGTGGCCCTCCGTCCCCTCCCGGTGGTCCCACGTCCCGCCGGCATCCTCCGATGGGCGCCGCCATCTTGAAAATGGCGGGCGCATGCGCAGTGCGCCCGCCGGGAATCTGCCGGCTCCGGCTGGCAGATTCCATTCATTATTTTGATCACTATGATAAACGATCATAGTGATCAAAATAAAAAAAAAGTACATAACCCCCCCGTTTATCACTCCCTTATATAGGCCAATATAATGGAATAAAGAAAATATTTTTTTTTTCAGTTTTCCATTAGGGTTAGGGTTAGGGTAGGGTTAGGGCTAGGGTTAGGGTTAGGGTAGGGTTAGGGCTAGGGTTAGGGTAGGGTTAGGGCTAGGGTTAGGGTAGGGTTAGGGTTAGGGTTGGGCTAGGGTTAGGGTTAGGGTTGGGCTAGGGTTAGGGTTAGGGTTGGGCTAGGGTTAGGGTTGGGCTAAGGTTAGGGTTGGTCTAGGGTTAGGGTTAGGGTTGTGCTAGGGCTAGGGTTAGGGCTTGGGTCACGACTAGGGTTAGAATTAGGGTTAGGGCGAACTAGAATTAGGGTTAGAATTAGGATTAGGGATTTGGGTTGGGATTAGGGTTAGGGTTGGGATTAGGGTTAGGGGTGTGTTGGGGTTAGGGTTGGAGCAAGAATTGAGGGGTTTCCACTATTTGCCAACTTTGGGGGTCTAAAAATTGGGGTCTAAAAAATCACTTTTGTGGAAATAAAAAAAGACTTTTTATTTTCACGGCTCTGCGTTTATAAACTTTTGTGAAGTGCTTGGGGGTTCAAAGTGCTCACCACACATCTAGATAAGTTCATTAGGGAGTCTAATTTCCAAAATGGGGTCACTTGTGGGGGGTTTCCACTGTTTAGGCCCATCAGGGGCTCTGCAAGCGCAACATGATGCCCGCAGACCATTCCATCAGTCTGCATTCCAAAATGGCACTCCTTCCCTTCCGAGCTCTCCCATGCGCCCAAACAGTGGTTCCCCCCCACATATGGGGTATCGGCGTACTCAGGACAAATCACATAACAACTGTGCGGGTATGATTTCTCCTGTTACCCTTGTAAAAATAAAAATTTGGGGGCGAAAAGATCATTTTTGTGGAAAAAAAATGGATTTTTTATTTTCACGGCTCTACGTTATAAACTTCTGTGAAGCACTTGAAGGTTCAAAGTGCTCACCACACATCTAGATAAGTTCCTTAATGGGTCTAGTTTCCAAAATGGGGTCACTTGTGGGGGGTTTCCACTGTTTAGGCCCATCAGGGGCTCTGCAAGCGCAACATGATGCCCGCAGACCATTCCATCAAAGTCTGCATTCCAAAATGGCACTCCTTCCCTTCCGAGCTCTCCCATGCGCCCAAACAGTGGTTCCCCCCACATATGGGGTATCGGCGTACTCAGGACAAATCGCATAACAACTGTGCGGGTATGATTTCTCCTGCTACCCTTGTAAAAAATAAAAATTTGGGGGCGAAAAGATCATCTTTGTGGAAAAAAATAGATTTCTTATTTTCACGGCTCTACGTTATAAACTTCTGTGAAGCCCTTGGGGGTTCAAAGTGCTCACCACACATCTAGATAAGTTCCTTAATGGGTCTAGTTTCCAAAATGGGGTCACTTGTTGGAGGTTTCCACTGTTTAGGCACATTAAGGGCTCTCCGAACGCAACATGGCATCCGATCTCAATTCCAGCCAATTCTGCGTTGAAAAAGTCAAACAGCGCTCCATCCCTTGCGAGCTCTGCCGTGTGCTGAAATAGTGGTTTACCCCCACATATAGGGTATCGGCGTATTCAGGAGAAATTGTACAACAAATTTTGTGGTTGATTTTCTCTTTTAACACTTGTAAAAATAAAAAAAATTGGTTCTGAAGTAAATTTTTTGCAAAAAAAAGTTAAATATTAATTTTTTCCTTCCACATTGCTTTAGTTCCTGTGAAGCACTTAAAGGGTTAATAAACTTCTTGAATGTGATTTTGAGCACCTTGAGGGGTCTAGTGTTTAGAATGGTGCCACTTTTGGTTATTTTCTGTCATGTACACCCCTCAAAATGACTTTAAATATGATGTGGTCCCTAAAAAAAATGGTTTTGTAAATTTTGTTGTAAAAATGAGAAATCGCTGGTCAACTTTTAACCCTTATAACTTCCTAACAAAAAAAAATTTTGCTTCCAAAATTGTGCTGATGTAAAGTAGACATGTGGGAAATGTTGTTTATTAAGAAATTTGTGTGACACATCTCTCTGATTTGAGGGCATAAAAATTTAAAGTTTTAAAATTGCAAAATTTTCAAAATTTTCACCATATTTCCATTTTTTTCATAAATAAACACAAGACTTATCGAAGAAATTTTACCACTAATATGAAGTACAATATGTCTCGAAAAAACATTCTTAGAATCAGCGGGATCCATTAAAGCGTTCCAGAGTTATAACCTCATAAAGGGACAGTGGTCAGAATTGTAAAAATTGGCCTGGTCATTAAGCTGCAAACTGGCTCTGTCGCTAAGGGGTTAAGAGTACTTAATCATTGAGATATCACAGTGCAATTTGACGCCTAACTTGACATTGGTCAATGCCTTGTACAATGTTAATTATCTCAGTCAAGATAACGTTTGTGTCACGATTCTGTTGTCAGGTGACCCAGGACCAGGGGCTCCTTCCCTGTCCCTAATGCTGTGGGTGCCCTAGCTTGCCCTGTTCCCAGGATTACTTGTGATGGTGAAGACCCTGGGACTTCGCACTTTGCCTTAGCTCCTGATTCCACCCTCAGTCTGTACCCTCCCTCACCCAGAGAAGAGGGGAGTAGTAGTAGTGTACCATAATACACTTACCAGACTAGCAAGGTAATACAAACAGTGATAAAGGAAAATACCAATCATACAAATATACACACATTAACAGAGGATGGGGCTAAACCAAAGTAGGAGAAAAAAGAGAATTATCACACACTCAAAACATAGCAACAGTCTCAGATAAGTCCACCAAATGCCTTCTCCAATAACCACCAACCACCAGCTATGCAGCATAAGCTAAGGGCCCTTTTTATATAGGACATGGGAGTGGCTAACGATGAATAGCTGAGAGCCTTAATTCAGGAAAGCTTCCATGAGCTCTCAACTGAGCAGATTAACCCCTACAGTTCTAAAATAAATTTACACCATTTAATATGAAGGTGAAGTGCATCTAATCAGTGCAGGAGTAGGAGAAATCAGACACTGCAGTCTTCTGGCTCCTCTCTGTCGTGGTAAACCCATGACAGTTTGTTAGATTTATCAGTTGTAGGTGATTTCATATCCATTTTGTATATTTACTGGTTGAATAAATTGGCCTGTCCTCGGCAATCTGGTCAGTGTAATATTTCCAGCTTTATTGGTTACAATGGCTGTGATGTCTCGGCTACTGCATAATTTACTGCATTGAAAATCATAAAAAAACATAAATTGCCAGGATGTATTCCAAGTAAAAATATCTCCTATGACGCTTCTATTGGATTAGGATTGCCCTTCTTGACACTCTAACATTTCATTTGGTTTTAATAAATCTTGCTACAGGCACAGATTCCAAAATCTCCTATCCTAACACTTGGCTGCTGCAGTCTCATTGCTGTTATTTGCCTTTCACATTGTAGCCAACGTCTACAAAATATCATCTTCCTGCTTTATATAGATTAGACAATGGCGTGGATGGAACAAGCAGGAATAAAGCATGAGTGGGAGAGGGACTAGGCATGTATCTAGACATTTCTCTCATGCACATTGTGTGTAATATTTCAGAGAGACGCAACTTTTTTTGTAATTATTTTCTCATATTAGTGACATTAGACATTAATAAACATAAAAAGCATGTATGTTAAATTATCAACATTGTCCAATAGGCTATTGTAAGGATGATCCGCACAGAGGCCAAATGCTCAGCACTGTTGTCTTGTTAGTCAGGGCATCTATTCTACGTGCAGACAAAGGTCATACATATGGCTCCAAAACCGTTTGCCCAGGTTTGAAAAACTTCTGTCAACTTAAACATTAGATTAAACTCACAAATCTCTACAAGATTGGTCGTCCTTGTAATGGATAGAGAGACCTCCTGACTTTCCTCAAGAGATTGTGCTTGGAGAATGAACGGTTAGTCTAAATTTGTTCTCTTCTTTTCCCATTGAATACGCTTTAATACTTGGTGCTATGAGTCTAACATTAATGGGTATGGAGGAGTTTCTTACTCGACCTTGCTTTGATTGTTGATGCCATAGTATTCTAAGCTGTATAGTAAAATAAATACATTAAGTCACTTTTCCCACCCAAGAGGAAACTTGTATGCTAACAGTATGAACAGTTAAGAATCTAGTTATCATATGACTGCAAATATACAACTTTCTTATGTCAAGTCACATGACTGCTTCTCAAAAGGACAAGCAGAGCTTGAGGCCAAACAGTGTGTATATTCAACATTTGGCCTCAAGTCTAAAGCCCTTTTAATGAGCATAACTGTAATATACTGCAACTGCCAGATGCACATAAAGGAACCTGTCAGGTTCCCCATGGCCTCCAACCTAGCAGCATTCACTAATTTATGAGTAAATTCCCTGCCTAACCAGCCCTGTATAACATTTTTTTGTGCAAATAAGGTTTAAAAAAAGCATTTGCATTGTCCCCGTTTGCTATGCCAATAAGGGCTTTGACTAGTTGATGGGGTGTTAGTTGCCCCGGACTAGTCAGCCCTCTTTCCTTGTTATCCTGCCCCTGTGGGTGTGATAACAACTTGCAGGAGCTGTCATCATCACTGACCCCTGCTGCACATTTCGGCAGTATGACTGCACCTCTGCAGCCAGGTGCACGCTTCCCAGCTTCAGAGGCTCACTGCACATGACCGGAAGTTTAGAAGAGAGATTCCAGTCATGTGCAGTGCACATCTCTGAAGCCGGGAAGTGTACACCTGGCTTCATAGATGCAGTCACTCTGCTGACATGAGCAGTGTCCAATGACTCTGCTCATGCAAATTATCATGCCCACAGGGGTGTGGTAACATGGAAAGAGGGCTGACTAGTCTGGGGAAACTAACATCCCATCGACTAGTCAAAGCCCCCATTAGCATAGGAAAAAAGGACTTTATAAATGCATTTTTTAAACCTCATTTGTACAGAAAAATGTTATACAGTGCTGGTCAGACAGCGAATTTACTCATAAATAAGAGAAAGTGGAGGAGTTGGAGGACATGGGGAACCTGACAGGTTCCCTTTTAAAGGGGTTTTTGGGGGATAGAAATGTACAAAAAATACCTATGCACAATCATATTGTAAAATTAGGTAATTTAGTTCACTAAAATGGATACTCTTGTCATACTGAAAGAAATATGCCCTAGAATATTAAAGGGACAGGTGCCTGTGAGAATGTGCAGTATGAAGTAGCTGTGACCTGGAAATAACCTATACCATGTACTGTACAGATATCTCCATGTCACAACATCGTCTCAGTTTTCAGAAAAACAGTGTGTACAGCAGTATGAGTAGCTTCTTATCTTAGCACACCTGGTATATCCAGAATTACATTAGCTAGACAGGGTGTACAGCATTGTGGGTTTAATATTCTTACTTCAGCACCAAAGTTATCTAAAGAAAGAGATCAGATAGACATTATTGACAGGAGTGTGAGCAGCCTTTTCTTACCTCATCACCTCTGGTATTGTCATGATCCAGGGTGGATCTGACAGATTAAATGCACAAGTAACCTTTTTTTCCTGTGAGCTGTTTTGCTCAGGGTTGGTTTTGTCCCCGGTGGCCAGTATGGTAATTGCACTTGTGCTTAGAGATAGTTTTACCCCGGTGGCCAGTATGGTCATTGCACTGGTGTTTTTAGAGATAGTTTGCCCCGGTGGTGGTTAGAGTAATTGCACGGGAATCAATAACAGGTGTGTTTGCTCTATAAAGGTGTGTCAGTAGTGTTCACTCCCGTTGGTGATATTATTATTATTGTTGGGCTTTCCAACCATCCTGGGTGAAGAAAGGAGCTGGATGGGGAGCCGGAGGAGAGTCCAGGGCGGCTCATTCAGAGTCCTGGAGTGGCAGCTATGGTGTCAGTGAAGAATTCCTGCAAAGCTTGGTGGAGTGGCAGCTATGGTGTAGAGCTGCACTCAGTTTGCTGGACTCTGTTACTGAGAGCTGCACTCAGTTTGCTGGACTCAGTTGCTGGACAGCTGCACTCAGGTTCTGGACTCTGTTGCTCCAAGGTGGCACTCAGTGCTGGACGCTGTTGCTATAAAGCTGCACCCAGGTGTTGGACATGGTGGAGGAAGATGCACTCAGGTGTTGGTCTCTGTTGCCAGGAGCAAGTGCATCAGAGCAAAGCTAAGTTTTTCCCTGTTTGTAACTTTTCCTCATGTTGGTGTAGCAAGGGATAGGTGTAGCATGTGCCAGGGCTACAGGTTCCTGAGCGACGCCCAGTGTGGAACCGGCATAGGGAACGTTAGGAGTGGTAGGGACACTGACTCAGGGGAGTGCAGGAGGTCTCCACGTCCCCCGTTCCCTATCGCAGGGCCCTCCGTTGTAAATGTTTCCCTATCCCACTATGTCTTGTATTAGTTACCGGCCTGCGGGCCGCGTCACACTGGACAATTACACGTGCCATGTCCTGTTGTATTAGTTACCGGCCTGCTGGCCGTGTCACACAGGACGGAGCACGTGACAGGTATCTCCAGTATTAGATCATACAGACATGATGGACAGCAGTGTGAGCTTCTTATTATTATTGTTCTCCTTATCCTCATCTCAGCACTCCTGCTTTCTCCAGTATTACATTGGACAGCAGTGTAAGCAGCCTCTTCTTACCTCAGCAACCCTGGTATTTCTATCATTAGATCACAATATGCACTGGGACACATCTTCTTTCACATGCTAGTTAGGGCAAATCTTTTCTTTCTAGAAAAGATTTCTGCGGGTGTAAAAGGCTGCAACCATTTTATTTCTGTAGTAATCACCTCCTTAGACAAACTGGGTGTGACGTGCTAATTTAACGTATTTGAGAATTTATTTATTATGGTACACTTTTTCCTATTCTTGGAGAACCCTGTTAACATAGTTGCTCCCTTGGACTTGCTGTACTCCACATAGAAGAAGATCTTTGTCAGCATTCAACAAATTTCAATATTGTTGGCTCAGGCTGCTGCCCTATTCCTCTCTTATGGATTTAATCTTCGACTGTGTTCTTAGATTATTTTATTTGTTTCTAAATGGCAATCTTTAGACTTTAAACTCCAACACTAAAGTGTAGCGTAAATTGTTTTTCTTAATGATGAAATGTAAACTATGATCTGTAGGGTACTGAAAAAAAATGAAAAATGGTAAGCATTCTGTTTAGTTTTCAGCCTTTTGATATGTACCGTACTTTTTTTATGTTTTTAATGGACAGTGGAAATACTGGTTAATAATTCAATAACAATCGTGTTCTGAAACCTTCATAACATTATAAATACCAAATTTGTTTGACAGTTTTTGTAAATGGTTGTCTATCCAGTTTGTCTAAATTGTTACACAGAAGGTCAGCTTTAAAAAAACGTTCTGTATCTAATTCACTTATAGGAATACAATGCTGACATGACTTTAGAGAAATAGCAAGGTCTTACACTAAGGATATATTCTTATTTTATTATACACAATATGGTTTTTCTACAGTTTGCCAGATTGATAATACAAAAACTAGGTCTAATTGTATTTTCTAGTATAATTTTAAAATTTTTTAAGAAAAGATGAAAAACTTTTCTTGTTGTGAATGTTTGGGACTACTTCTTGCATGCTTTTCTGTTGAATTGATCTTTGTACAAAATGTAATCATCTTTATTTATTTTTTTATGTCTGAAATTTCATTGTCGAGTGAATACATTCTATCTATCCACTGGAAACATTTGAAATAAGACATTACAAGTGTTACTTGTTCCCTAGCAACGCTGATATTTGCAAGACATTTAATCACAATGGGGATGATTAGCAGGAAGAGTGGAAAACAAGATATTCACATAACTTAGCACATGATTACCCTTTGTGATATGACTAGTTAATGACCATAATCATCATAAACCTATTGTAAATACTTGAGGACCTTTTTACATGTGGGATCACTGTCCATTCATTGACAAATGGTGTAGATGTAGCATTTTCTAACATGACAACGCACACATGTAACAATGCAGAGAATTGTGACTTGACACCTAGCCACTTGACTTGTCCAATGGCTTTTGCTTTGGTTTTGATCAAATAATCCTCAGAGAGCTAAGCGTGTGGTGAATGGTCTTTCTGGTGATACATATAGTATTCTCAGCTTTCCAAGGATCAGTTGGGTAAAGTCAATCAAAGTCAAAGCGCATCAATCTTCAGCCGACTGGTTTTTCCCTTACTGATTTGACATTTCAAAAATTTTTAGAAAATATTATTTTTTTAAGCATCAGTCAAGCGCATGTAATCAACAAAAACAAAACACGGAAAAGGGAAAAGGATTCTTCAGCTCACCAAGTGTGAAAATGTATCCTCCACCACGGAATGCAGTGCATGGACTACAGCCCGGCAGCTGGGCAACAGTCAGAAAAGAAAGAGGGTTCCAGCATCCGCCTTGTGTAATGAGGTTAAAACATGACTTTTAATAATATTATAAAAATCAGAACATGGTTAATGAATATTCATTGACCATGTTTCTATTTTTTAATGTCATGAAGTCATTTTTTAACCTTATTACACAAGGCGGATGCTGGAACCCTCTTCTTTTTGTGCATCTAATCAAACCATCAAAATGGGAGACAGTTTTTTAAAAATATAAAAAGAATAGGCTTGTGCTAAAGTGGCAAATGGATGGATACTTTATGCCCATAATGCTACACTCTTGTATTTTACAATAGGAATATAACTGGGAAGAAAAAAGAGCAATAGGGTCTTATCCAATGACAATAGGGAGTAGTGAAAAAGTGAGATACACTCACCTTGCTGAGTTGCTTAATGGCAACATATGAATGGTATGTGACAGCTGCTGCACAGATACTGGTCAAGAGGACGACCACAGATAGAAGGAAAACGATGGTTAGTCCTGATGAAGAGGTGCGACGTGAATATGAAACGCGTTGACTTGTAAACCTGTTCTAATAAACTATTTGATTTTAAGGATTCTATCTCAGCAGCGCATGAGTGATACCTCCCGTCGTTTTCACTCTTGTATTTTCTGTGACCAAAAAAATCCAGTCTGAATATTAAACTTTAAAACTATTTTAGCCTTCCATTGACTGTACGTGTACTATTGACACTTGGGTTGCTGACTATTATCCTTTGTGTGTAGATTGTTTCACAAATGTATTCAAAACTAGAAGCCATTAAAAGTGAGGCTAATTGCCATAGGAGTTGATAAGGTTGCTGCTTTATTTTTTCTAATTGGCTCTTGAAAAAACTATATGGAGTGTTATTGTTAGCAATGAGCACCAGCATTATGCATTGTTCATTCTTTGATATGTTCATTAGTTATTCTCCTTCCAATAGTTATAACTTATTATTTAAGTGACAGAGCTGTTGAGTGCTGTTTCTCTATAAACTATTCTTGCAATCAACCTCCAGAAATAAATTTCTTTGTTTGAAACCATGTGCAGTTTTTTTTCACTTCATCAAAGTTTTGAGACTGACAATCGTGCATGTATGTTAATCTTTCTGATCTGATCAAGGTGGTCAATCCATCTTACAATGTAAAAGACTACCCTTCAAGTCTGTGTCATATGTAGTTTGCGGTTCAAAGCAGTAACTTTACATACTATTGAAATAATGAGTATAAGATTAACTTTACTAGTAAAAAGTTAAACTATTTTTTTTCAAACTACCTTGAAATTTGGGTATTCTAAAAACGGATTGCACCATAGTCAACTATGATAAAAGCATAAATGCAAGAAGAGTTGTACAGGCATAATAGGTAAAGTAAGTAATAAACACGCCACCAATTTTCTAAGTAAATATAATTCTAAAGGTGCTGCTGACATGAAATTCTCATCAGATGTTGGTAACAATCCTCCATACAGGCAAAGAAATCAAACCATAAATGTCCATAACTTAATTTTTGTGTAATAATGAGAAATGACACCAGGAAAAAGTTTTGAACACACTTTCCGAAATTGACAGCTTCAAGACCTCTTTTGCGTGGAGAAAATAGTCGCATGCATTGCTCAAGTATGATTTTGGCCCATTCTTCCACACAATACTCTTCAAATTCTTGAGGTTCCATGGGCTCCTTCTATAAACTCTGAGCTTTAGCTCCTTCCATAATTTTTTTATTAGATTCAGTTCAAGTGATTGGCTAGCCTATTTTAGCAGCTTTGACTGTATTTGGGATCATTGTATTGTTGAAATGTCCACCCTCTTTTCATCTTTATAATCTTGATAGACGGCAGCAGATTTTTTTTCCAAGAATGTGCCTGTTCATGTATCCATTCATAATTCTTTCAATAACATGACGTTTTCTGCCATATGCTGAAAAACATCCCCATGCTATGATGTTTCCACCTCCAAACTTCACTATTGGTATGGTGTCTTGGGGGTGATATACAGTGCCATTTGTCCTCCGAACATGGTGTATTTTGGCATCGAAAGATTTAAATTTTGGTCTCATCTGACGCGACTATATTCTCCCAGTATTTCACAGGCCTGTCTAAATATTGGTGAGCAAACTTTAAACCTGCTTGATCATGTTTTTTGTTCAGCAATGAAGTCTTGTGTGGTGAGCGTGCATACAGGCCATGCAGGTTGAGCGCATTACTTATTGTTATCGTTTAAACAATTGGACCTGCTGATTCCGAGTCTTTCTGTAGCTCTCCATAAGTTTCTGATTTTGTTTTTTAATCCTGTCTGAAATTTTGCAAGGAGCACCTGGCCGTGGCCAGTTTATGGTGAAGTGATGTTCTTTCTGCTTTCCAGATTATGGCCCCAACTATGCTGACTAGAACCTTCAGTCGTCTACAAATTCTTCTGTAACCAATGCAGTCAGTGTGTTTTGCAACAATGTCATGTGCACACTTCTCAGCACGTTACGTGGAGTGTACCTGCACGGGTTAATTTATCTCCCCTCACTCATCCAGGTCACACCCTCTGAAGGGCTATAGGATTCTTTTAGGGCATACAAGGTCAAACTTATTAAAGAATTTTACACTTTAATATAAAAATATACAGTACTTATAATAAATATTTAAAAATGTTAAAATAAATGACACACGAATATGCAAACTAAAACATTTCTGTCTACAGTTTTTGTCTGTTGTCCTGAGGGAAGGAGAATCATTGATCGCATCTGCCCTTAGGCTGCCCTCACATGTGACCACCTTCTCTTTGTGTCACTTTGCTTTGTATAGCCCTGATCATTGGCTCATATTTCCAGTATGACTCTGATTGGCTCATTCAAAAGTTGCTGTCTTTGAATGAATGATGAGCCAAGCTGTAGCATTTCAAATATCCTTTATCTTCCCCAACTCCCTTCCTCTCTATATACAGAGAATATGAAATATTTCTTCTAGATACAACCATCTGCTATCTCTGTGAAGCTGCCATGTTTCGGCACCTCTCCATGCTCACAGGAGATTCCCCCTGTGGTTGAGTTCCTGCAATAAGAGCAGGCAGATGCAGTGTCCTTTGCCTATGGATGTAACCTTAACCATTTGTTCTACTGACATTAGTTTACCTTACAATTTTATATTCTTCCTTCACAAATAAGGTTGTGATGGTCCTGAGAAAGCTCACTGATTTTACCCATCATGAGAAATTTCTTGTATGGCACTTTGGTAATGAGACACCTTTTTATAGGCCATCAGTTGAACCAGCTTATATTATTGCTCACCAAGTGGCAGCATTGCTGTCTAATTACTAAAAGATTTTAACTGTTGGCAAGACTTTTCATGGCTTTTTGCACCTTTCTTCATGTGTTCAATACTATTTTCCCTGTGTCAATTCTCATTATCACAAATAAGTTAATTTATGGACATCTATTGTTTGATTTCTTTGCTTATGTGGATTGGATGGATTGATACCGACATCTGGTGAGAATTTTATTTCAATAGCACCTTTAGAAATAATTTACTTAGAAAATTAGTTTTGTGTTCAATAGTTATTTCCCCCACTGTATGTATTCATAGAAACTTAAGATGAAATCATACGGTAATGTGGGAAATTACTTAAATTATTCAGAAACAGTAAATGTAATTATAATTTAGTCTGATTTTATATAACCACAACGTCAGATTTTATATAACCACTTAACATTTCATAGTTAATAACATACAGATTAGTCAAACATTGTAGTCATATATATCAACTTTGTATCAATCCTTTTAGGCTCTAAATAACATAATGTATTTCAGGCTGTACTGTTGAAATTATCGATGATTTGACAAGTACTTAATAAGCTGCTATGAAAGCCACCAAAATACTGCAATGTCTTGCCAAGTTGCCAGCCTTTAAGCTTGCTCAAAACCATGTACCATAAGAGCTGTCCAAGAAGTGTGACAGTTTGTGATGGGAGATCAAGGTCAGCCAATGCATGTTATCTACATATCTGCCTTTTGGCTTACTCGTTAATATGACACATTTTGACAAGACAAGGCCATGACATGTTTTTGTCTATAGGACTAAAATATCCTTGTCTAAAGTTTTTAAGAGTCAAACTAATATATGAGAGCATGGGCCAATTGCAGTTGCATGTGTTATTCAGCTTGAGTAAGCATTTTCTGTTGAATATATCGAAAAATCTTCATTATTAAATTGTTGACTGTTCACATAAATGGTGCAGACGAAGTAACAAAGCAATTAGTTAATGTTCTTACATTTTTATGTAAATTGCAAGTAGGTGTAGGTTGACCTGATGGCTAATTAATGACATAGCATTAGTGCCAGTAGTTACGGTCTGTTTTATTTGAGCAAAGAGACTAATGAGCAGGTGCAGAAGATACTTTGGGAATGTCATTGCTTTTCCTTAATATAGCCCACAATTATGTAGCGTCCATTGCCCATTGATTCACGGTGTAAAATCACTGACGTGTCGCTGAGTCTCCACAGAACAGGCTGGTAGATGCACGGTGTGTCTTGCAGTTAAATATAGGTGACATGGCCTTCAGAATTATCATCAGCATTCAAGTCTTTGAAAGGCTTTAGATTAAAGGGCTTTTCCAACACCAGTGGAAAACAAATGTCAATATAAAATATTTACGCCTTGACAAATATGCATAAAAGCAGGTAAATGCCGGTATATTCAAACACTAATCAGTGGGTAGCTTATTGGTATTATCTTCACCCTGATGGCTTAAAGGGGTTATCCAGCTATGTTGTTTTATTATCATGTGCCATTCCAAGCCATTTAAAAAAAGAAAAAAAATAGTCCTGCATCTCTTACGAATCTCCCACTCCTCCAGTTTATTTATTTACCTGGTTTCCCACCAGCCTCTACTACTTGTTCTATCGATGATATCCCGAGGCTTATGAATGCCTAGTTGTCACATGTCCATGATGGACATATCTGGAGCAGAGAGTATAAACTGAAAAGGGATCAGAAAGCATCAGGACTTAAGCAATGGAAGATTAGTTTGATTTCATTTAATTCTACTACAGGTCATTTATTAAATTCCTAAGCTCGGCAATCTGTGCAACCTAATGGCTACCGTAATATCCTAAATGTTTACTGATTTTTTTTCCACTGTTAGAGGGCTTGTATACTTACTTTATCATCTTGTAGTTCATCTCTGCAGTCTGAAATCTAGATATTAAATTCAAAATCACAAAGTTTCGATGACAAAACATTAGAATTTCATATTTAGATAGAAAAAGTCAGGTCTCTTAATTGAAGGTAGGACACAAAGTCCACTAAAATCTTGCAGTACTGCCAATTCCGGGAACAACATGGAAAATGTAAATCCAGCATCAAAGTCATAATCTAATAAAAAATAGAATAAAAATAATTTTATTATCCAAATATTAAAAGCCTCTGCATTCAACACCAGCAATATGTATGTGTGTGTGGCAATAGATGGCATAAGCATTTCAGACAGTCTTCAGTCATCGCATAAAATATGTATAAAAATTTGTCCAATGAGAAACCTATGTCAATAAAATATTATATGGCTTTAGTCTGTAAATATTTTCAGCAGATGACTATTTAGTAACCATTCGTAATGGTATATAGTGCTATGCTTTAGTATTCCTACCAAAAGGTGTCTAGTTTTCAACATTGTAAATCCGCCATGACTCCCAAGGAAGTAATTTGTCTCCTATACGCTTCTTCTCCTTTTGTGGTTTTCTTTACTCTTTCAATTCCTGTTATCTTACATGTGTCAGCATATGTCCCATGTATTTCTGTAAAATAACGTGAGGCTGTGGAACATATGAATACTAATTGGTTTGAAGATTTAGAGAAATAACTTCTGATTTGTGCTTTCAGGGGTTCATTCATGCAGCCGACATACTGAATATCCCAACGTGCTTGTGATCAAATAGACCACATAGCATGTATTGCAATTAATAATGTTGCCTACAGTTTTTTTTATCACCTAAACTATCTGACTTATTGTTTTTGCTTTGTGTTTTTTTTTTGCTTTTAACCCCTTTGAGACGAAGCCTGTTTTCACCTTTAATGCCCGGGCCAATTTTTACAATTCTGACCACTGTACCTTTATGAGATCATAACTCTGGAATGCTTCAACGGATCCCCGTGATTGTAAGATTGTCTTCTCGTGACATATTGTACTTTATGATAGTTGTAAAATTTCTTCACTATGACTTGCGTTTATTTGTATAAAAAAATGAAATTTGGCAAACATTCTGAAAATTTCACAATTTTCAAACTTTTAGTTTTTATCCCCTTATATCAGAGTCATATCACACAAAATAGTTAATAAATAACATTTCCCACACGTCTAATTTACATCAGCACAATTTTGGAGCCAAAATTTCTTTTTGTTAGGACGTTATAAGGGTTAAAAGTTGACCAGCAATTTTTTTCATTTTTTCAACAAGCTTTACAAAACCTTTTTTTGCATGAAAGTCCAGTCCACCCTGTCGAACACTTTTTCTGCATCTGTTCCCATTAGTATTAGGGGCCTCCGATATAGATGTACATGTTGCATCAAATATAGGACTCTTAGAGAATTGTCTTTGCCTTCCCTGCCATTCACAAATCCCACTTGGTCTGGTGATATCAGCGAGTCCAAGACCAAATTCACTCTTTTGGCAATCATTTTTGCAAAAAGTTTAAGATCTTTATTTAATAGTGAGATTGGCCTATAGTTGCTGCATAACTCGGGGTCTTTGCCCTCTTTATGAATTAATGAAATGTGTGCTTCCAACGTCTGTTTCGGGAAGGCCGCTCCCGCAAGTACTTCATTGCATAACCTCAAAAGATTGTGGCTTAAAATCTCTTTAAAAGTTTTGTAGTAGGAGGCAGGGAGGCCATCTGGGCCCAGACTTTTGCCTACTGGGCAGTTCGACAGGGCACACTGGAGTTCCTGGATTGTGAAGGGACTGCTCAGACCGAGTTGTTGACCCTCGGAAAGTTTTGGTAGAATGACTGATTGCAGGTAGTGCCTTATATCGGCGCTTCTTTATTCAGGTTGTTCTATTGTTTCCCCAGAGCACAAGTTATATAGAGAGGAATAATAGTATCAAAAGGCATCCGCAATACCATCTGCATCTTTCATGCAAGAGACCCTCTCGAAATTTGGCTTCCCCGAGTTGTTATCTAATGCTATATTTCAAATATACAAATGTCCAACAATGAAGGTGAGGGTCAATGGAGATTTATCCATACCATTTGAGATCAGAAATGGCACCCGACAGGGTTGCCCGGTCTGACCGTCCTTATTCATCTTATCTATTGAAACTTTGATCAAGGGCATTAGACACCATTCGGATGTTGACGGGTTCAGATAGCGGGGACATCCCATGTTGTAGCAGCCTTTGCGGACGACTTATTACTTCTATTGACCAATCCGAGTAGAGAAATCCCAGCAGTGTTGGGGTTGTTTGAAAAATTCAGAAGCCTATCAAATTTTAAAATAAACCTTGATAAATCGGAAGCGATGAGTATGAATGTCCAGAGCTCAACACTTCAGGAAATTAAATCCAAATTCCCAATTAAATGGAACTCGAGCCACATTAGCTATCTAGGAATTAAGATAAATCCTCATTGGCACTCATTGTTTACACTCAACTATGTACCATTACTCAGCTCCATGTTAGAATCAATTAAGTCATGGAAAGCGCCCTTTGTCTCCTGGATGGGACGTAAAAACTTATTAAAAAGTTTTATAATGCCCAAGTTAAGCTATATATATCAAGAATGCTTCCTATTAAAGTACCTGCCATATTATTTCAAAAGGTGCATTCCATTTTTGGGAGGTATATCTGGAAAGGCTCCAAATCTAGACTTAGTTTTAGAATCCTCACACTTCCTAGAACAAAAGAAGGTATGGGAGCTCCTGACCCACAGAAGTATTACATAGCAGGAATATTGTCTTTGATAAACGATTGGGCGAGAAGTCACAAACAAAAATTATGGACAAAGATAGCAGAGGACTCAATATCAATACAGATTACCACCATATTACATGCATCCAAGGAGTTTATTTACAAACTAGAAATACCGAATGCTATTACCAGTTATATAGTACAATCTTTGGGCAAACTATTCTACTTCATTTATGCCACTCCCGTCACCGCTAGTCAGAGTTATGGACCGACCGGGATTATATCTAGACCGAGCCAACACGAAGTCCACCGATTCCTTGCACCTGATAAAAGACAGCGTGGTAGCTCTCATGGCAGAGGGCACACTACTTTCCCTACCTGATTTGCAAAACAAATTCCCAAGTTACCATTTTAATTTTTTACATTATAACAGGCTCAAAAAAAGCTGTGGGGTCATATTTGTATTCTGGAATGCCAACCAGGAAGTTAACGATTTTTGAATCATTACTAACCCAGAATAAACATCCAAAAGGTATACTGGCAAAGCTGTATCAGATACTCGTGAGTAATTCAATCCCTGTAAAGTGAGCTTACATATTAGCATGGGAAAAATTATTAGGTATTGAGTTTCAGGACTGAGAAGTCGAACGCATTTATAAAAACTCATACGGCACATCCAGTTGTGTTAGAGTTCAAGAAAACTCATAAAAGGTCATCTCAAGATGGTATACCACTCCAGTAGCAACACATGTATGGTACCCGAGTATTCCCCAAACCTGCTGGAGATGCGCTTTGAATAAGGGGACGCTTCTCCACCTATGGTGGCCCTGTGATAAGATAAAGCCGTTTTGGGAGACTTATGAAAATTATAACTAAAATATGCAGACTTACAAAACCCTTGCAGCCGAACCTTATCTTCCTTAATTGGTCCAGTGATTTTCCACAAGCAAAGTATAGATCTCTACTGCTATTTCAGGTAGCGGCTGCCAAATTATTTATCCCTCCAAAATGGCACTCCCAAAGTTGTCCATGTATCTCAGAGTGGTTACGAAAAGTTGATCAGCTTTATTATATAGAAGAAATAGTGGCATATACGCGTGTCTCGATTGCTAAATTTAAGGCGATTTGGGCCCCATGGTTATCATTTAGAGAAACCGATAAATATCTGAAATTCAATGGAGCTGAGTAACTGAAATACTTTAGAAGATGGTTTTGGATTTTGTTTAAAAGGTATGCCATGTAATAAGATTTTCATACTACTATCCCTGCAAGCCTTCTAGACTAGGTTGGAAACAGGTGCCATCTCCGCTCATCTCTCTGCCCAGAGAAATCTTCCATCACTCTATTCCTTTTTTTCCCCTTCACCCTATTCACTTCTACCTCATACTTTAAAGGTTATAAGATTGTGTGGGGAGGAGGACCCCCATACAGTGATTGGGCTGGAACCAGGGGGATCGCCATCAGGGTTATTGAAGAAACCACATCAGGGGGATTACAAAGGGAGACATGCGACTGAAGTTGTCAGGGCAACAGGGGGCGGGGGTAAAAGGAGCAGGGGACGCACTGAGTTGGCAGTTGGAAGAGTGCCTGACAGGAGAGAGAGATCCGTGTGGCAGGGGGAGGACTGTGGCAACTGACGGTGTGGGGAAGAGAGACAGGCAGGAGACTGTCAAAGGAAAATTTGAGACTGTCCGAAGAGCGACGCATAAGAGACTCTCCCTGGGAGTCCCTCCCCGGATACATACAGATAAATTGACGCCCGCTGATTCCCTCCGTGCTGTGACAGGACCGGGATCTCAGGCGACCGCTGCGACAAGACAGCAATCCGGTATAGTGACCAGGACACTGCCCCCCTGTCTTCTCCCACAGCTGCGACCCCGTCATTACCGACCTCAGGGGACGCCACCTCGCTATAGGCGGCCGCAGAGCCCCTGTCCCGCTTACTGAGGGAACACTGAGCAGAGTTTGTTAAGATTTTATGTTTTTGAACTGCGTCATGACCTGGCTGGGGGACGGGCGCCTCTAAACGGATGCCTGGGAGATTTATCCCCCCGAACAGTTTCTTCAGGGCCTGTTGTGCCCCACCGTCCCCATTTCTTCAGGGCCTATTGCGCCCCACCATTCCAGCTTCTTCAGGGCCCGTTGCGCCCCACCGTTCAGTTTCTTTAGGGCCGGTTGCGCCCCATCGTTCCAGTTTCTTCAGGGCCTGTTGCGCCCCATCATTCTGGTTTCTTCAGGGCCCGTTGCGCCCCACCGTCCAGTTTTCTTCAGGGCCTGTTGCGCCCCATCATCCCGGTTTCTTCAGGGCCCGTTGCGCCCCACCATCCAGTTTCTTCAGGGCCTGCTGCGCCCCATCATTCCGGTACCTTCAGGGCCTGCTGTGCCCCACCGTTCCGGTTTCTTCAGGGCCGGACGAACCCAAGTCCTTCCGGGAATTCGTGGATTACAAGGCAGCCAAATCTGCAATCCCTGAGTGGTCGTGAACTCGAGCGACGCCCGGAAGGCTAAGTGCATTTTAGAGAATAAGGACCCTTTTTGTTTGAATGTTTGTTTTACGAGTCCCTGCGAGGACAAATAGGTGTTTCCCCTTTTGTTTGATCGAAGCAGTTTAGCCCTTGCGGCTTTAAACTTATAAAAGTTTATTTCACCCCACATTCAGTCTCGTATCTCGTCACTGCATCTTGTGAGCCTGCATGAACCCTACAATTGTATGCACAGACACTAAATTTTCTAGAAGATGAATATATTGGAGATAGATTTGCGCATTCATACTGTAAGAATGCCTGCTTTTCTTTCTGTTACTACATATTAGCTGAACATGATAAGCATTGTATTTGATACCAAATACTATATAGGCTGTAACCGATTAGCCGCCGAATGACTCTCTAATATTTAACTGTAAAACTACATACATCTTACAGTTTTTTCTTCTTGCTTGCATTAAAAATTCAATAAAAAGATGTTTAAAAAAAACAAACATTTTTTGTAGGGACCACCTCACATTTGAAGTCACTTTGAGGGGTCTATATGAAAGAAAATACCCAAAAGTGATACTATTCTAAAAACTGCACCCCTCAAGGTACTCAAAACCACATTCAAGAAGTTTATTAACTCTTCAGGTGCTTCACAGAAATTTTTGGAATATGGAAGGAAAAAATAAACATTTTTCTTTCACAAAAAATCCTTTAGACCTAATTTTTTTTTCTTTTGCAAGGATAACAGGAGAAAATGGACCACACTGTCATGACTCTGGACTGGATGGTTCTGCCTCCATCCTGGTCAGATTAGGGTTAATTTTAGTTCACCTCTCTTTGGTTCCTGGGTTTGGTGTCGGTGATACTTCCATGTACTCGATTAGAGGTAGCTTACGCAGGTTACTCATCTGTAGTCGCTGTGACTCTGTGTGTGTGAACTTTGCTGTGTATGACCTGGTTTGTTCCCTTACTTCTGCCTCTGTTTTCTGCTCTGTACTGCCTTGTCCTTCCTGGTTCTCTGACCCCTTGCCTCATCTCGGTTTACTCTTCGTATTATCGATAGGTACCTCGCTCTCGTTTGGCTTTTGACCCTCACCCCCCCACTGACTACGTTAACGTTCTGTGCCCTGTACTCCACACTCTCAGCTGTTTCCCTGTCTTCCCCTACCTGCGCTCTGTCCCGTGCACCCTGCTAGCACCCCCTAGGCTTCCTCAGTGACACTATCGATGTCATTACGCATACATTTTGTTGTGCAATTTCTCCTGAGCATGCTGATACCCCATATATGGGGGAAATCTACTTTCTGGGTGCACAGCAGGGTTTGGAAAGGAAGGAGCGCCAATTGACTTTTTGAATGTAAAATATGCTGGAATAATTAGCGGACACCATGTCGCGTTTGGAGAGCCTCTGATGTGCCTAAATGGTGGAAACCCCCCACAAGCGACACCATTTTGGAAACTAAACCCCTTATGGAACTTATCTAGATATGCATTGAGTATCTTGAACCCCCAGGTGCTTCACAGAAGTTTATAATGTTAAGCCATGAAAATAGAAAAAAAATGACATTTTTCCCACAAAAATCTTTTTTAGCTACAAATTTTATATTTTCACAACTGCAAAAGGAGATAATGGACCCCAAAGTTTGTTGTGCAATTTCTCCTGAGTTCACCGACACTCATATGTGGTTGAAAACTACATGATTGTGTGTTAGCCCCAAGTTTTACATTTTCACACTTGGAAATGGGTAAAAATAGCACCAGAATTTGTCCCACAATTTCTGCTGAATGTAGAAATACCCCATATGTGGCTGTACAGTACTACTTTGCCATAAAGAGTGACTCGGGAGGGACGGAGCACTATTTGGCTCCTGGAGCGCACATTTTCCTAGACAGGTTTGTGGATTCCATATAAAGAGCCCCTAAGTGCCAGAAAAGCAGGATCCCCCCTCACGTGACCCCATTTTGGAAATTATAACCCTTTGGTAATTTATCTACAGATGTAGTGACAATTTTTACTCCATGGGTGTTTTCCAGAAACAAGCAGCAGTGGATGTTGCTGAGTGAAAATTGCAAACTGCCATTGTGGTGACCAGTACATTATGCCCAACTCATGCTTCTGGAAACACAAACTTGTAAGTTAGCCAGGCTCTTAACATCACAGAAATGCCAAACGTGGGTGCTATATGTGGTTTAGGCACACTGGGGCTCAGAATGGAGGGGGCATTTGGATTTGGGAGCGGAGAATTTGCTGAATTTCTTTTGGCGGGTGAGAAATAGTTTCTGCGATACATGTGACTGGAGCTATATGACTGTAGGGAGTATAGCGACTTGGCAGCATATTGGCTTGTTCTCGAGCATCTGTGTATAAGATTGGCTGAGGCGCAGGTGCCTGGTACATCCTGATGGATGAGGAAGGTTCAGGCAGGGCCAGTTTTAGACAAAGTGGGGCCCTAAGCAAAAGTTTAATGTGGGGCCCCAAATACTAACATTGTAAAATCATACATTTAGGTTACATTACATGAGCAGTATGCGGATACAGTTGACAGAGGGTCCTGGAGCCAGTGCTGGCACTGTGGCCCCCATATTCAGGGGCCTTATATTGGCCAACGTGCCTGCCACTATTAGCATTACACAGGAGCGTTGCTAGGGTCAGAAAAGATTGGGGGACCCAAGCCCCAAGACAAAGAGTTGTCCCCCAACCCCCTCTTAATTTTTTTTTTTAACACTGCAGATAACACAGCAGGTCTCCCAACTGTCCTGGATCCAGTGGGACAGTCCCGATTTTGATACTCCCACCTGCGGGATTGTAGTTTTCCCGCACTGCAAATCTGCCGCCATGTCCACTTGTCATTTCAGAAGGGACTGTGTACCGATCTCCATACAATTCCCTCTATGCATAGCACACTCCAGAACAGAAGCCCTCCCCGGCTCACGTGACCAGTCACATGACTGTGACCTCATCCTATGTAACACCAGAGATAGCAGTGATAACTCTCTGAGAACAGATAATATAGTAGATGTCACCTGCAGTCCTATGTAACACCACAGATAGTCTTACTCTGAAATGCTATGGCTATGTTCACATAGATTTTTTTTAGTAGCCAAAACCTGTTCTATTGGCAGTAAAAATGTTGCGTACAAAACACCTGTTTTTCAGCTTGTTTTCTGGTGTTCTTTACACTTTTTCAGCTTTTTTTAAAGTGAGGATGTTTGCTTTGTCTACAGTATGTTTAAGGCCACGTTCACACGTTGAGTATTCAGTCAATATTTCACATCAGTATGTGCAAGTCAAAACCAGGAGGGTGAGAAATTCAGAAGTGGTGACGTGTTTCTACTATACTTTTCCTCTGATTGTTCCACTGCTGTTTCTGCATTACAAATACTGGTGTGAAATCCTGACCAAATACTAAACATGTAAACGATACTTAATAGTTTAATTCACCAAAACCACCTAAAAAATTGCAGTGAAAAATGCCGTTGCAATATCTACAACTTTCTATGTTATATTCTTTCATTGCTTTCTATGGGTGAAAACACACTGAAAGAAGTGACACGCTGCAGATTTAAAAAGAGCTACAGTTCTGAAATTCAGTCAGAAAAAAAACAAGCGCATGCAGGAGAGTTCGAAAATCTCATATGTTTTGCTGACACTTTAAAAAGCAGCTTTTGGCCACGTTCATATACAGAATTTTTGCAGCTTTTTCTTCTGCAAATAAGAAGTTTACAGCATTTTACAGCACAAGCAAAGACTGAGATTTTCAGAGACCTCCTGCACACCCTTTTATTTTCTTCTGACTGAATTTCACAACTACAGTGTTTTTTAAATCTGCAGCGTGTCACTTCTTTCAGCAATATTTTCATCCGTAGAAAGCAATGAAAAAGTTTTAGAAAAGCTGCAAATGTCGCAATGTTGTTTTTCTCTGCGTTTTTGGTGAATAAAACTAACTTTATTAAATATGTACTGTATTAGACAAAATGCATACTATACAAAAAAAAAAACAGCAAAAGCTCTAAGGGTATGTGTCCACAATCAGTAAACTCTGGATGCTGCGTACATCCGCAGCATCCAACCCGCAGCGGCCAGATGTTACAGCATAGAGGATGGGATGAACACATGTGGAATCACCTGCGTAAGATGGCAGTACTTTAGACGGAGCACATGTCTGCTGCGTCCAAAGTGTTGCCATTTCCGGATCATCTGCACATACCCTAAAAAATGGGTGTTTTGAAAGCAGTGTTTTTACTGCCAAGAGAGCAGGCTTTGGCAGCAAAACAAAAATGCACCAAAAACGCTGATTCAAATGCACACCTGTACTTGTACTATATATATGTATGGTTTACCCTTATTATTTCACATGGGAATTCATTTATTTCTATATCATAAATCCCCTGATTCAGCAGACAATATCCCTGTCTTGTGTCATCCAGACAGTAGTGACAGGAGGTCGCCTGTCACATTACATGCAGTGATTAGTGACTGTGGTCAGAGCTGATGCTGATCGCTGCTGTATGTGGCTGCGAATCTTGATTCTACAGCAATCAGCACAGAGCTCTGGGACCACAGTGAGGAAATCACTGCACTCTAACGTGTTATTGCTGCTCTTACTTACCAGGTTCTGTGACTTCACTTAGGCATATCCATTCTCAGGACAGTGCTATGAGCAGCCATGATCAGGACTCAGGAGGAGACATACAGAGCTGCAGGCATCTTCCTGGCTGTCACTGTGCTATAACTTTGAGAATTAAGTTTCCCCAACACTGTAACGTAGTCACTCACTCTCCTGGAATAAGTCTGGTGTATTTCACACAGTTGTGTTAGCGCTCCTTCTAGTGGTAGCTCATGAACAGCAGACTGGGAGATGCTGTTAATATAACTCTGCAGCTTTTGCTATAAGTCTAATATATTACAAGAAAGTCCACGTTTAATGGTTTCAAGGTTCTCTTTTGCTTTCTTTGAAGGCTTAGCAGAGCGCTTGGGTCTGTCAGTGGCTGTGTGCTCCTGCTCCCCTTGTAAAGATATTGCAGACTTTCTGTGTAATATGAGCTGCTGCAGTCTCTGCAGGGTGAAGGCTGGGTGAGGGGCTATACTACACACAGACTGATACAAGCTGATGGTATATATATATGATGTAAGCACATCTTCTGATGTCTGTTCTGTAGCTTATAGAAGCTGGATACTGACTTACAGATGTAACTGCAGGAGTCTTTTTTTACTATTCTTCATCCAAGGCTAAACTGCAAGTGTTAGGTACTTAGACTGCCTTTCTATGGTGTTGGTTACTGTAGGTAGAGTAACCGACAGGGGGGGTGACCCGCTTCTTGCTGCAGACAGACACGAGACAGAGACAGAATTTGTGTTCAACAGGTCCGCTTTTATTGGCCGTCCTCCTGACGACCACAGCAATACACCACAGCAGCTTCACACTTCTTCGAACACGGGCCTGGGTACCTTCACTCTCTTTTCCTGTAGTCGTGGCATCCCCCCGTGGTACTTTTCACCGTGGCTGCCCTAGGACTATCTACCACAGTGCTTCACCAACCTGAGTACGTCGTCTGTTTGGTACCCCCAGGCCGTCTCCGTCTGTGGCTTCTGTCGTTTGGGCCACCCCCCGTGACAGTCTCAACTATCAGTCCCCTACGGAGCCTCTTCTCCGTCCTCTCTCCTCAGCAGAGCCTCCTATTTCTTGCGCTCCCCTCACTGACTGACCTTTCCAGAACCTTCCCTCAGCCTTTTATCCGTCCCGTTCTGGTAACCCCGCCCACCATGACTTGACAGTTTATTCAACCAATGGCAGTTATTCAGTCCCATCCCTACACTCTCCACTTCCCTCTAATGGTCAATCTACAATACTACACTTTTTCTCTTTATCTCCAGCTGTTTCCCATCTTTCACTCTAACAGTCCACCCACAATACACTACACCTCTGCCTCTCCACTGCAAACAGGTCCGCCCGTCAATCCACCTTCCCTACATTACCATTACTCATATTTAGTGATGTCCGCAGATAGGATAACTCGACTGGAAAGGAGCACGTGTGAAGAGTCCAGTAGAAGGTTTATTGTCAGCTGAAGTCTTGTATAATGCACATTTACAGTAGTTAAAAAAAGACTTTCCGTTTACAGAGCTGTATGAAACATGTGTCTCCAAGATGGCGATAGACTCAAACATGGGGAAGAAAGGAGGGAGTACAGAAATCAGTCATATGCAGGGGAAGGAGACAACCTCTAAAAGGGACAGATCTATACACAGCAATGACAGCAACAATATAATAAAATGCAATACTGTCTGTATGATTCTAAATCATGGGACATGACAATTTGTGCCGTGCCTGATTCATTAAGAGACATGCGCCTCTTTATGAGGGGTGGAATGGAGTGCCAGGCGCCCAATTTATTAAGACCTGCATGAAAAATAGCATTCTTTTTGTATTGGACCTATAGGTTTCTCATATGGATGAATTTGATCATGTGCTCTCACAAGATTTGACTTAAAGAGAACCTGTCAGCAGGATTAAGCCCTATAAACTAAAGGCATGGCCATAATGAAGCTGTGATACTGATTAATATGATACTTGATGTAAAGGGATCTGCTCAGTGGTTGATTAATAATCCCTTTACGAAATTTCCATAAAATGAAGTCTTGTGTGCTTTGGGGCAAAACGTCGGAGCAGGGTCTTCTCGTTCTCCGCCTCCCCCACCTGCCTTCTATTTTTCTTATGCAGGGCACTGAGTGTTTTTACAATTCCACGTCGCTGCCATCATCATTGTGTGGGCGTCGAGTGTGCAGTAGGATCAAAATCTCGATCTGCCCATAACGTGCAGTTAAGGGCTTTATCTGTAGGTTGATAACATTATTAATTTGCCCAGTGACTGTACGTAGCCGAAAACTGTGGGGAGAAAATGAGCTTTATTCTCCCGGGCAGCATTCGGTTTCAGTCATAGGGGACCACACTAACTTGGGTTCAGTCACCACTCTGAGAATAGAGTGCCCGCTGTAACTGCACCATCAGCCCTGACTGACAGCCAGCCCCATTGCAGAGCTGGTGTCAGTCAGGGTCAGGGGGTGTGGTTACAGTGGAGCAATGACTGACCCGGTGACACTCCTGTGACTGAAACCAAATGCTGCAAGGGAGAATAAAGTTCATTTTCTCCCCGCAGTGTTCGGCTACGTACAGGCGCCGGGCATGTTAGTAACGCTGTTAACCGGCACATTAAGCCCATATCGGCAGGTTAATAGCATTGTTTGCTGGTTACAGTTTCCCTTTAAGCTGATATTTTACAGTCTACTTACAATATTTTCAAAAATGAACACATGAGGACGGTAGAGTCTTCCATACCATAGAAGCTATGAAGATCCTTTTATGGATGGTGCAGATGTTCATGTGCTTACAGCTGCATTACCTGGTTTATTTTTGCTTTCCAAATTATGCTAGAAGTAATCGAAAAGTGAGACCTGAAGGACAGACGTGCTACTTAATATTACTATGTAAGAGGCCTTATTAGTTTAAATCAGTGGCTAAAAATTAGTGATATTTCACAAAATGATTTGCCTTCTTCTGCTTTCCAATTAATTATTTCCATATGCGTTTGTTGCACACTCACTTAATTGTTTTATGCAAATCTGCAATCAGGTGTGACTGGAGATTAAGACATACTAAATGAATAGGTAATTGTGCATTGAAAGGTTACGTACCTGATCATTTTACCGTTGATTAATGTAAATATTGCTTAGCTTCTCCACTGATCATCAGAATGGCTTCATAAATCACAGAAGATGGTATTTCACTACTTGGGTTTTGATCACAACATATCTTTCCAAATTACTTTATGTGACCTGCACAAATTAAAAGTAATAGAAGAGTGAAATTGAAATGAAATCTGCTATACACTGTATATATTATATCTCTTTTAGAGTTGTAGCCTATCAAGCCAATATGGTACTTCAGCCTTTCAACTATCTTTTTTAAAAATAAAAGAGAAAGGAAAGGGAGCGTCAACAAATTAAGCTAAGTAACCAACTTGTCAAGGATCTTGGGTGATGAAGTCTGCTTGCTTCGTGACTACAGACTAATTTGTGACTTTTTTTTCCAAAAATCTGTAATTTCAAAACAAGGAATTCTATCCACAAAGATGTAACTGTCTCCAACCCCATCTACACACAAGCCTGGAACGTTAATTGTCCCCAGCCACCTATGCATAATGTAACTTTGCATGTGTGCAGCGTTACAGAACACGATGTATCAATATACTGCAAGCATTCATAGTTCAACTGAGCCTCATATATTGCTAATGCTGTAAATGTAATGCTATGTGATCTACACACAATGATACATACATTTTATACACCTTATATACATACCAAACCATATACTTACACCTTAGTCACATACACTCCACAGCTCTGCAGAAGAGAGTGAGCTGGGGAGAGCAGAAGACCGAGCCTATTTCCAGAGTCTCTTTTGTCTTACAGTCTTGATCATGTTAAATCCTTTAGTAAGAAGCTCTGACTGTAACTTAAAGGGAGGCGCCTTCCTTTCTGCCTATTATACCAATAGTAGCATTAGGGCTTTTGGGAGATATCTGAAAGCAAGGATCCTACTTCTGTTAGGTTGCAGGTTTACAGTTTTCAGATTCTCCTCCTTAAACCCTGCCCCACACCATCCTGTTATGATTGTCTGCCCCAGCGTTCATCACTTTTTAAATTTTCTGTGCTGAAATCTCATGTATTCACCGTGTAATTACATGAAGATGCATATGCAGTTCTAAAGGGGGCTTTACACACAGCAATATCGCTAGCAATATCGCTGCTGCGTCAGTGATTTTGTGACGCAGCAGCGATACCGCTAACGATATCACTACATGCGACACTCACCTCCGACCTGCTCCCCACTGGTTATCGGTGATCACGCGAGATCAGCCTGGTCCATTTCTCGTCGTCGGCTTCCTGCTGGCGCCGACGAGCGAGCCATGGACGCGGACCGAAGTCATCACCAGAGCTGCGTGTGATGGTAAGTATCGGCCGCCGACCGCTGCTATGTTGCTGGTGAGATCTGCCTGTTTGGCAGCTCACTAGCGACCATTTAGCGATGCACCAGCGATCCTGACCGGGTTATATCGTGGTCGGGATCGCTGGTGCATCGCTAAATATAACAGGGCCTATACCCTGCTGTAGACAATGCTATCAGTGATCGGCGGTATACATGCTACATCTTTGTTCTTGGCACTTGTAGAATTTTTCATTATATGACCAAGATTTCAGAGTTCAAGAGGGTTGGAGACTGTTGCAAGCAGGAGATTATCACTAGAGGACTAGATCTCACATGCATACAAAGGCCTGCCACTTAACTTATTTCTGTGAGAAATTGCTTTTATTGTGGTACTTGAAAACGTTTCGGTCACCTGGACCTTCATCAGTTACGTACTGATGTAAAGTATAGGATTTCCTATGAACGCTCAGTTGAAAAAACAAGTCTGGATGTGTCAGCATCCGTGGGGATAAAGTACTAGAACTGGCTAGTAGGCAGTCTTGTGGAATGAGTGGGTGCGCATGTACTTTCCCAGATGTGGTATCCAGGCAGACGAGCAGTGGATACCCCATCTGTGATAGTACACTCGTGCCCAGGTGTTTGTATTCACTATTATATGGTTTGGGAACCTACCTTGGCACCATCTACAGTAGTCCTAACAGTGTTTCTTTTCATAGATCTCACTTGCATGGCAGTCAGGCTAATCTGTGTAACCCCAACCCCATCAATGATTGACAGCTTCCTGTGTCCACTGTTTATTGTCAGGATGCTGTGAATCAGTGGTGTGGGTGGGGTTACGCAGAGCTCAGGATTCTGACCACTGCTACATCTACAACAAAAACACGGCTTTTACCCAAACTACACCAAGAAGTCAAATAAGTAACACATCCTTGGAATCTTGGTCATTGCCTACATCATGCTGCTCTCAGATTGCATAGTAAAATCTGCTGACAGATTCCCTTTTTAATATCTTGTTTAGAGAGACTGACCAGAATTCTATGCGCACAGATTATTGGTATTAAACATTATTAGTATTAAACATTAGTACAATCACTCTGTGCACATAGAATATCATTGTTCTAGACAGCTAATCTGTTTACTTAGTGTGATATGCTGCCGAGACTGATGATTTTATTGCTGGCATGAACAAGTCAGAAACTCACCAGACATTTTGCCTGTTCATGTGATTATGATCATATTTATACAAGCCAATAATTGGTGAACAATCATTCTATTGAATATTTACTCCCAACTATCAACTCTCCTTTATTAGCCTTAAAGGAAATCTGTCACAAGGCTTTTTGCTCCCTGATCTGCATAAAATGGGGAACAGAGTCCCTGATTACAGAGATGTATCAGTTTACTGGGTTCAGCAACTGTGATGCAATCCGAGTTCTTGGATGCGGCAGAGCTGAGAAAGTTAACCCTGCCCTCACCACAGCGCACTATGTACGTTGTCTACTAACAATGAGCTGCTGATCAGAGGAGGGGGCGTGGTCGGATGACATGACATGAGGGAGCTAGTCTGGGCAGTGATCATGTCCTAGTGATAAAACCTTCATTGTAAGTGAGTAATAGCCTCATAAGTGACACATCGTTGAATTTAGTGTTTTAACCCCTACCTCTTGTTGCTGTCCTCAGATTACATAGTAAAAAGTCTACTAAATCATTTACTTTAACCTTGCCCTGCTTGTTCTCCACCTTTTGGCCAAACCAATGAAGGGTCTAGCCATCAAAGATACTCTCCAATCTTTTTAAAGGTTTAAGCAATTTATCGTTGCTTGTCATAGAATGCATACATCCATAAGAATCCAGTGTTGCACAGATTTCTAAATGCTATGTTCGGAAGATTGCACAGTGTAGGTGTGCAGTGACGATATGCCAACTATTACATGGCTTATTCATTGATATGAAAAATCACCACACCAACTCACATTCTGCACATGGCTCTTCCAGTAAATATTACTCTGAACACTGAAATGTTCTCTTCCCATATGCAAAACGACCACTGACTATTGGCCTGTATTTTCATATCTATTACAGTATGCTACCACTGTAGTAAGATGTGTCATTGTAGTGAAATAGGAAGCCATAAAATCCTATTTCCACAGTGTGGAAGAAAATTGTTTTTTGTTTTTGTTTTAACAAAGCCACCCATCTGTAAATGTCTTCTTGTTTTGTCCTATAGTTTATATTTACCTCAATGGAATAGAGCATAGCTTCTAAAATCCGGGAAAGAAGAATCAATTTTGTGATTAATAATTTTCCATGTAGTAATAATGCAAGGCAGCAGATCACAGACGCAGGTCTAGAAGCATTTACTAATAAAGTATTTGTTACATCTATGGTCTACAATGTCGGGACACCTTACCAAGAAGTGTTTTAGGAGGAACATTTTAATAAAAATAAAACATTTAAGAAAACTTCAGTTTTTCACATGTGTGTGTTTTAATACTCATTGCAGTTTTTCTATACTACAAAAAAATTTAACCTCCTAAAGAAAGGTCACACCTAGACTACTTTGCAATTAAAGTGAAATTGAGCATTCACTAAATTTATTCAAAACATACTACCGATAGCACTGTGAACATGAAAATATTGAGCCGTCATTATTTTCCCACCCAGTTTTTTTACAACTGTCAGTTATAATGAAGCAATGAGGTGTTTATTCATTATTCCCTTTGCAGATTAAATAATAATTCAGCAAAATAGAAACAGGCAGATAGTGCAGCAATAAAGCTTTAGTTCATTTAGATATAATAACTCCTCTATCTTGTGCTAGTACTGCATTAGTGATGTATTGGTATAGTCAAGTTACAAAATGACAGTTTATATAGTGTAAATGTCATGGGCATGTTAAGGCTCCATTTACACAGACTGACCATGTAAAAACACTCGTTTCACGATTATCTTACCATGTGAACAGGCTGCCAATAACTCAATGAATTGGCAAAAGGCTCCTTCATCAGGTGAAATTATCTTATTCTCGGCAGCACAAATCCTGTTTACACAGGATGATTCACTGCTGAGAATTAATGATTTTTTTTTGCACTTTGAAGAGCGTTTTGCTCATTCATCAGGTGATCGGCAGACTCTTTACATGGCAAGATAATTGTGAATGAGCATTTTTAACAAGGCTCATTCACAATTATCATCTTACCTTTAGCTCCATCTGTATGTACAGTTGTCATGGTTACCCGCAGATACACACCAAAGTATGTATATACTGTGAAGCCCAATCTTTGCAGTCATATCACTTTACTTGGGGGACATTATGTAACTGATAACATATAGCGCCTTCAAAGAAAAGAAAATCTGTACAGTGACTTTATAATGATTATGCACTTTGTAAGTGCAATATTACTTCTTTCCAATATTGAACATATGGCAGCTTATGCGCACTGACTGGTCTAGTATAGGTTGGCACAATGTGCATCATTTACATTGGTCTGCTTGTGTAATCCAAGATTTAATTGACCGCCAAGCGATAAGTTGTATCATGCCGTCGGTTGGTCCATGGTAACTGACCCTTAGTGTTATGAATGAGTCACCAGAGGAGAAAAAAATAAAAATGCAAGCTAAGTCCAGAAAACCGGAGAGGTTGGTAGCTAGTGGATTGCAGACCCCTGATCCTATTCACAACAACTAACAGTAGCCGTGGAGCGTTCCTACGGTGGTCCTAAACGCCTCTTCACAGCCGGAGAACTAAATAAGCCTATAGAAAGAAAGGGGAAATCTAAACTGCCCCAGAGCAGACCCCAAAGCAATAGACAGCCCCCAACATGTATTGTCGGTGAAAACAGATGAAAACACAAACACAGACAAAGACAGGCAGAGTAAACGATGGGGCCCAACTAACTAGATAGGAAAGGACAGAAAAGATGCTGGCTGCAATCCGCAAAAACCCTACCAAAAATGTCCCAACACGTCTGATAGGAAAAACGGCCCTGAAGTCACTAGACTTCAAAATCCCTATATCAGCACTCCGATATATTCTGAAGACAGAGCAAAAGAGATTTAACCGATCAGGGACAAAAATGAAAATTCAGCAGAGCCCCAGCCGGGGCTGGCAGAACACAAAACTAAGCAAATCAGACAAAATCTCATGGAACAATAACAGAGCAAAACTTAGCTTTAGAAGACAGGAACTGAACTGGAGGCCAGAGCTCAGAGCAGAGAAATCACCAGCAACCCTACAGGGCGTCGGCTGCCTTATATCCACTCAGAGATTCCGGATGTCCAATCGCAATCCACCTGTTCAGGTGACAGGTTTCTCCCATCCAAATCAGTTTCACCCCCTCCTTTCACCAGCAGAGGGAGTTCATCGGACATCATAGGTGAACGAGAAAATGAGCTCACAACACTTAGTTTCTTTTGCTTCCATTTTATACCAATTAGTCTGCATGGGAATTCTGACCTCCTCTTCACTTAAAGATGTCCAATACTTGGACAAACCCATCTCATACCCCAAGCTTGGCCCCGATTTAAAATAAAAAGCTTATACTCTCATCCCGTGTCAGCACTCACGTTCCCAGGGCTCTAGGGCTGTTATGACACATGAGCCTGGTGTCCAGTCAGCGCTGGCGTCACTGTCTCCGCTTTCAGACAAATCGAACATCAAGAGGAAGTAAGGGTAGCAGCTGCTCTCTCACTTCTTGATGTTCAATTTGTTCGATGGCGGAGACAGTGATGCCAGCGCTGATTGGACGCCAGGCTCATGTGTCATAACAGCCCTAGAGCCCACACTGATGGAATGGCACCTACATGGGAAATAAGTATAAGCTTTTTTTATTTTATCTGTGCCAAGCATGTAGAACAAGAAGGGGTTGTCATAGTAGTGGACAACCCCTAATAAGGCTACATTCATACATCTGAGTGATACTATCTCAGAGAAAATAACCAATTTTTCCTTAGGTGCCATTCTAGTTGCTTCTTATTTGCATCCTAGTTACATATGTTTTTTTCAAATCCCTTTTTGGCATTTGGCATTATAGGACCTTAGTATATCAGTGGTTGCAATCATGGATACCTGACAAGTAGCTAATTGCTAGTGGTCATAACCATAGATACCTAAAGTTCTGCAATGCCTGCACATGAGGAAAGAGACATAGCGGATCAGAAAAACTATACTTCATTTCTAATTGGAGGTGTTTGTTGAAATTATTATTACGCCATCTACATACTGGAATAGGGTATTGGACATAGGAATACCCCTTTAACTTTTTTTACAATCAAAAATACACAATTCTGGAATTTCAATTATTTGTGTGTTTATGGCATATACCATTGGGTTAATTAATACCAACTATGTGTTTTTCTTTCATTTTTTTAGTCCCCTAAGGCTACGTTCCCACAATTAACTTTTAGTGGCTTTTTGCTGAATTTTTTCACCTATTACTTAAATTAGGTTACTTGCAGATTTTTCATTGTGTTTTTGTGTGCATTTTTTTAACATTCATTTTATCGTGTTTTTGATGCAGCATTTTTTTTTGTCTGCTTGGTGTGTCATTTTAAATAAAGCTGCTTTGATTTTACTTTGACAAATCTTTATTGATATACTTAAGTGCTGTGTTTTTGATGTGTTAATGCCGCGGAAAAGCACTAAAGACACTTGCAATTTTTTTTTTCACCTGCTAATTTTCCTCATCTAATGCAAGTGTATGGGGAAAATCTGCATAGAAAACTCAACGTACCGACAAGAGAAACTTGTAAGTCAAAATTAGGAGAAGAACTATCAGAGGAAAAGTATAATAGAAACACGTCACCATTTCTGCATTTGTCACCCACTCCTGATTTTAACTTACAAATACTGAGGTAAAAAACTCACCAAATACTCAACGTGTGCATAAGGTTTTAGTGGGCTTGATTCTTCGATCATCTGATAGCTTGGTTTATATACTGCAGTACCATAGTATTGCAGTACACGGGACAAATTACGGTCCTCTATGAAGCTCAGCCAGTGACCACTCCAACACTTACTTATCCCAACTTTGTCAATTCAAGGGGTCTAAGCGGGAACAGTTCTTTTTGTGGAAACTGCCAAGCCATCTAAAAGAGGCTTATAAGCCATGTAATACCCCTCTGGGAATTTTATTATCCAAATTGTCCCTTCATAAAAGAAGATGAATTGAACATTAGTACCACCTATTGGATGTAGCTATCCTAAAAGTCAGTATTGACCGTTTTAACTAGCCTTGCCACGTTAGTTGGGGAAAAAAAGTCTAGTACTGTAACACATTGTAATGAAAAACAAAATACCCAAAAACTATTATACCAGTTAATTTTATACTGTTTAATTTTATACTGTTTACTGATTATCATTCAATAAAAATAGTTTCTCTTTAAGATTGAAATATACAACACAGTATGTGCCTGGGTACACTGTAGATACTTTATTTGCTCCGATGTAACTCATGCTTTGACAAGAAACTCTAACTGTATACATGTAAGCATCTGTGTTTAGGCAAAAAAAACTTGCTTGTCTGCTAATTCCTGACTGCTCCAGAGATCAGCAATATGTCTTCTGTCCTCTTTCAGTTTGTGTGTGTGTGAACTGCTGCCCCATACGTGTATTGGGCAAGCTGCTTATTAAAAATATTTGGCCTGTATTTTTTTATGCAGCAAAATGGTGTCAATAACTAGGCTAAGACACAGCAAAAAAAATGCAATGGAGGCCCAAAGAAACTTTTATGAAATTGTTACTTCTGTTCATATTTTAGGTGAAAACATTTCTGTTATAGGATTATGATCTAAACGCCTTTGCTGTTAGGCCATGTGCACACGATGCAGATATCCAGCGGATCCGCAGCGGATTTTACCGCGCAGAAATGCTGCATATCCGCATTGTGATGTACAGTACCATGTTAGTCAATAGAAAAAAAACCCACTGTGCAGACGCTGCGAATTTTTAAGCGCGGTTTTCTTGTGGTTCAAAATATGCAGCATGTTACTTCTTTTGTGCTGTTTTCCACCTGCTCCATTCTCCAAATCCACAGGGGGAAATCGGCAGGGGAAAACCGCACAAAAGCCGCAAGAAAACCGCAAGAAAAATGGAAGAAATCGGCAGGAAAAATGCAGGTCATTTGACCTGCGGATTTCTTCAATTCTGCGTGGAAAAATCCGCAGGGCTAAAAAGTACGTCTGCACTTAGTCTTATTGTTGGTGGTGTGATATCTGAATTTTACTACTACTGACCTGTGTGTGTATAGTCAAATGATGATGTTAATCAATTTGTATAACATTAGTTGCAAGTCTTTAGGAGCCAGTTATTTTGTTTGTTTGTTTGTTTTTTTAATTTGTTGTTAAAGACATTTTATAGATGTCCAACAAAAATGATCAAAGTTAGATGCCAGAAACAAGTTTCTAGTCCTGCTGGCTCTGTTCCTGCCTACAATAAAGGTTTTCTATTTATTATTGTCACTAATAATTCCAGGTAGATGACAGATCCCACCCCTGTCACCAGTTTGTCAGGGAGACTCCACTTGTCAGGACAATTGAGCAACTGACTGACAGCAAATTAGATTTATAGAAATCTCATGCCCACTCTGATTCAGTTTTATGCTGCGTAAACTCATCTGAGGTGCGTTTCTCAAAATTCAGCATGTTTATTTCTCTTGTGGATTTTCTCCATAGACTTATGTTAGATGCGAAAAATGTGTATCAAGCAAATGCACGTCTTTTTAGCTAGTTTCCGCTGCGGAAATGCATCAAAAATGCATGTAATCCACACCTAAGTACATCAGTAAAGTTTTGTCAAACAAAAAAAAAAAACAAAAACAGGAAGTATCAAAAACAAAGCGACTTTATGTAAAGTATGACACACCAAAAAGAGACAAAAAAATGCACCATCGAAAAAGGCAATTATAATGCATGGAAAAAAAAATGCACAAGAACACAATGGAAAAAACACAAGTGACCTAATTTAGATAGGTGCAGAAAATTCTGCAACATCGAAAATGCACGAAAAACTTATCATCTGAACACAGACAAATTCTGCTTATTAGGTTACTTTCCTTGATGAGCTCATATGGGGGCTAGTTGTGGGATGTGATGGGTCTTTTAGCATTTCAAGATATCTTCTTCCCTAGAGATCCCAGGCGGTAGATATTGTCATCATATTTCCTATGGTGATTTTACCTTTCTATAGAGATGAAACTTGCCATGGATAGCATCATCCATCTGTATGGCTATTAAGTTGGAGGACTTAAAATGGCCCTACAGTGATGAGTGATTGTGTTATCTTCATTCCCTTGTCTCTCATAAATATCCGATTGATGCAAATGCCAATATTCATCACTGACCACTGGCTCCAAAATGTCTGAGACACGCTGTCACGAGTTTACCGTGACAGAGGAGCCAGAAGACTGCATTGTCTGATTTCTCCAACTCCTGCACTGATTAGAAGCACTTCACCTTCATATTAAACAGTCCAATTTTCTTTCAGCAATGCAGGGATTAATCAGCTCAGTTAAGAGCTCCTGGAAGCTTTCCTGCATTAAGGTTCTCAGCTGTGCTCTGTTAACCACTCTCATCTCCTATATAATCTGGGTCTTGGCTAGCACTCATTGTTAGTTAGAAGCTAGCTTATGCTACATGGCTGGAGGTTATCGGAGAAGGCTTTTGCTTGGTTTTGAGTGTGTTATAATTCTGACGCGCCCCAGGGGCCGTGGGATACTCGTTACCGGGCCCGTTAACTTCAATGGGAAATGTCACAGTGGCAGTGACCCAGTCCATGGCCCCAGGCGGTCATGTAATTTGGTGTGTAATTAAATGAGAATAAAGTTTATATGTGATTCGTGACGCCACCTGTGGTATTCTGGTCAGAGGCGACCAGTGCTGCAATGCTGTTCCCCTGGGACCATTGGTATGACGCAGCTGAGGTGAAAATGGCTCTCCACAGGCAGAGCAGCAGTCCCAGGGCCGTGCAGAGTAGTTTTTGAGGTGGTGATGTAGTGGGGAGTGAAAATTGAAGCAGTGCCGGGTTTATGACGCAGGAAGGAAACATGACGCAGTTGAATGCACTTCCAAGACTTTACTCACAGTTCTGTTCATGATACAGATGCCCGCTTTAGTGCTGAGTCCTCCAGGCAAGGGGGTCCAGTCAACTCCCAGGCAAAATAAAGTACACCCTTCCAGCACTCCCTGTCACTTTGTACCTTCCCTGGCCGTCTCCACAATGCTGCCTGCTACTTTCCTTCCTTTCAGCATCTCACAGTCAGTGTCCCAGGCCAGCTGCCGCGGATCCTGTCAGATAACATGACTCAGGCGTTTCTTTGATCCTGTGTGGCCCATAAATTAGCCACAGCTGACAGCTTGCTAGTTAAGTCACGATGTACACTCCACTAGGCTAGGAGCTGAGACCCTTCTGTGACCTGGATTCTTCCCCCACCTGACGGCTGTCAGTTTGGGACAAGCCCCACGGGGAGCACTCTCCACCCATGCCTCTAGAAGAACCACTTTTTCCTTCAGGGAGCTTTCCTTCAAAGTCAATCAGTCCAGCAGCTCCTCCTGACAGGAGCTGCTCCAAACACGTCCTGTCACTTCCCCTCCCTCTGAGGGAAGTCACCAACTAACTACAGATCTCCTGCTCTTTTCCTAAGCTCCGCCTACCTCCCAGCACTCTTCATTTTCCATGCAGGGGCCTTAAAGGGTGCTCTGCTATGCTACGTGTGTGTGGAATGTGGGTATTGGAGTCTGGTCGGGTGCCTCCACCTTACCTGGTCGTGAAATACCACACCTCTGGGTGAGGTGCAGTACCTCTGTGGCTACTGGACCTGCAGGGGTGCCACAATTCCATTTCTTCTCCAACTTTGGTTTAACCCCATCCTCCATTCAACAGTGCATTCCTCTGTTGTATGTGTGAGTATATTTTTATGTTTTGTATTTTTTGTTACCCTTGTTCATATTACCTTGTTAGTCTGGTTGGTGTACTACGCTACACTACTACTCCCTTCTTCCCTGGGTGTGGGAGAGGTACAGACTAAGAGCGAATTCAGGAGCTAAGGAAAAGTGCGTGGCCCCAGCATCTTCACCATCAGAAGAAATCCGGGGAGCAGAGCCAGCTAGGATGCCCCTAGTGTTAGGGATAGTGAAGGAGCCCCTTGTCCTTGAATACCTGACAGCAGAGACATAACACAAACCCTTTTAATAGAGGAAGCTCTTTCTTCTGAAGCGTACTTCTCCTACTAAGCATAGATGAATCCCAGTCTTGGTGGCTGATTCTCAGAGCAAATCTCTACTGCAATTACTTGTTCACAACAGAGGTCCATACTTCAGTGGAGGTTGAAGTGTTATCTCTCTCATTTCATCAGTTATTATTAATACCTTATGTTCAATGTGAGGGTGATTATGTACCCTCCCTGGAGATGTCTGTATGGATTTTATAACTTTTTCCTCTACAACTATTATTGTTGTTATTATTGTTATATCTTTGAAAAATATTAGAGCTACATAAAAATATGTACCCTGCATAATGCTTAGTAGAGTTGAGCGAAACGGGTCGAAAAATTTCAAAAGTCGCCGACTTTTAGCAAAGTCGGGTTTCATGAAACGAAACCCGACCCTAGGATGAGGTCGGCCACGAGGTCGGCGACTTACGCGCCAAAGTCGCGTTTCAAAAGTTTGTTTTGCTCTCTTTTTCAGCCAATCAGGATCCACGGACACTGTGGGCAACGTGATGACATAGGCAGGGGTCACCACCATATTTCAGAAGGGCATGCAAGTGATTGGCTTGCTTTGGTGGGCGTCACAGGGGTTATAAAAGGGCGTGCACGCCGACCGCCATCTTTCTTCTGCCGATCTTAGCATAGGGAGAGGTTGCTGTTTCTGTAGGGAGAGCGTTAGGCAGGGAAGAAGAAAAAAAACTGCTTCTGCTGCTAGCGATTTTGCCTGTACAACACACCAGTCACTATGTGTGCAGTGCAAGGGGAGGCTATATTGTGGTGGATCAGCGGTGTTGGTTGTTAGGCTGCCTTCTAAGGCTTCCTGACAGCTGCATTGCTGTTTCCCCACTGCTCTGCAAACTGCTTTTTTAAAAGCAATCCCAATTTTTTTTTTTGTCCTGCTGAGGTACTGAGCGTGGATTTTTTCACACCATACAGCGGTGTACGCTCCTCACACAGTACCGTGTAACGGCTGTTATCACAGCCACAGTGAAGCTATCTGTGTGTCACTGTGGAAGGATAAGTGGAGGACTTGTTCCGTTCTTACAGACCTACACTCTAGGGAGATTCCTATTCTGCCCAATTCTACATACACCTTGTAGTTTGTGATACACTAGCCAATTTCTGCCTGTGACATAGCGCTCTGATATTCAGTGGGCCTCACACAATCCAAAAGTGTCCAGTGTCCACAAGTGTCTGCAGAAATTCAAAATCTCCCTTATCCTGTAGTCACTTTTTTCACACCTGTGCCATCGAGTCTGTGACATATCGCTCTGATATTCAGTGGGCCTCACACAATCCAAAAGTGTCCAGTGTCCACTAGTGTGTGCAGAAAATCTAAATCTCCCCTGTCCTATAGACACCTTGTACCTTGTTTTACATTACTATATAGTTTGTTGGATTTTGTCTACATTTCTACCAAAAATGAGGAAGGCTGGTGGAAGAGGCCGTGGAATTGGGCGGGGGTTGGCAGCTGGTAATGATGGTGTTGGTGCTGGATCTGATGGTAGTGGCAAAAGCAAAATAGGACCGAATGCAGGAGGTGTTGAGCCTGCGTCATCGTCTGGCTACATAAGGCTTCGAAGGCTTAGTTTTCTAGGAGTTGGCAAAAAGCTTTTAAAGCCAGAGCATCAGGAAAAAGTTTTGTCTTACATTGCTGACTCAGCCTCCAGCTCTATCGCCTCCTCTTCTGAAGTTGTAAAAAGTAAAAGCACTGAGTCGTCATTGGAGGCTCATGTTCATGAACCACACCTTTCCTTGTGTCCTTCACCCCAACCAAGATTGAAGGATGACGCAGGCCATACTACTGATTACTCCATGGAGCTGTTTTCACATACCATGCCTGGATTATCAAGTGAAATGGTGAATTACCCAGGCCAAGATGAATCTGACATGGAGTGCACTGATGCACAGCCGCTGATAGATGATTCTGCTGGTACATTCACTCTGAGCACTACATTGTCCTCGCAGTGTACAGAGCCAGATTCTGACCCTGATGAGACTCAGGTGCCCCTTCCCGCACACTATACCACCATACACGGTGAGACAGAGGAAGGTGCACATGACATTGAAGAGGAGGTGATGGATGACCCAGTTGTTGACCCAGATTGGCATCCATTGGGGGAAGAGGGTGCTGCTTCCAATAGCTCAGATGAGGAGCATCCACAGCAGACATCGACATCGCAACAGCTGTTATCTGGCAGGCCCGGAGCACTCCAAAGACAGGTTCCAAAAATCAAAAGAGTTGCTGGACAGCTTGTCCAGAGTGTCAAAACATCACAGCGTGCTAGGCCGCAAAATGTCTGCCAAAGTAGGAAGAGTGCAGTGTGGCACTTTTTTGAACAAAATCCTCATGATCAGGCCAAGGTTATCTGTAAGAAGTGCGCAAAGACCTTTAGCTGAGAGAAAAATCTGAAAAATTTGAATACCAGTTGCATGCTTAGACATTTAACCAGCATGCACTTGCAAGCGTGGACACAACACCAAACCTCAAGTGCCACATGTGCAACTGATCACAAAGAAGGTAGTCAGCAACGCTACATTGTTTCCCCACTGTAAGCCCACCGGTTAGCACAGCAGCAAATGTTGAGGTGTCGTTGAAAGGCCACAGCAGTCAGGGAATCCCACTGTTATATCAACGAAATACTGAATCTAGGCCATCAGAAAGAACACCAACTCCATCACCATCATCAACCCTCTCTCAGTCCGCCCTGTCCACCGCTACTTCCACCATATGCAGCTCTCAAGTCCAGCTCACCCTCCCAGACACTATGAGTAGGTCAAGAAAGTACTCAGTCTCTCATCCGCGTACACTGGGTTTGAACGCCCACATTGCCAAACTAATCTCGTTTGAGATGATGCCCTATCGGTTGGTGGAAAGCGCAGCTTTCCGCGAACTCATGGCCTATGCAGTACCACGCTATGACCTACCCAGTTGCCACTTCTTCTCTCGCAAATCCATCCCAGCCCTCCACCATCATGTAAAAGACCGCATTGTCCATGCACTCGAGCAGTCAGTGAGTGGAAAGGTGCACCTCACAACTGATGCATGGTCCAGTCGGCATGGCCAGGGCCGTTACGTGTCCATCACTGCGCACTGGGTTAATGTGGTGGATGCAGGGTCCACAGGGGACAGCGGTGGTGGGACAGTGCTGCCTAGCCCACGGTATAGGAAACAGTTGGCTGTAGGCGTTCGACCCTCCTCCTCCTCCTCCAGAAGCAAAAGCTCGTCCACAGAGCGCAGTCGTACGAGCACTCCATCTGCAGCTGCCACTGTTGCACACGAGGTGTCCCCCTATCGAGCAGCTAGTGGAAAGCGTCAGCAGGCTGTGTTGCAGATGATGTGTTTGGGCGACAGACACACCGCCGAGGTGCTGGCCGAGTACTTGAAGCGACAAACTGAGTCATGGCTGGGCAGTGTACATCTTGAGGCAGGCAAGGTAGTTAGAGATAACGGCCGTAATTTTGTGGCAGCCATAGCCCTTTCAAAACTCAGCCACATACCTTGCTTGGCTCACACCTTGAACCTGGTGGTGCAGTGCTTCCTCAAAAATTATCCGGAGTTAACAGCCCTGCTCCAGAAGGTGCGAAGACTGTGCACGCACATCCGCCGGTCGCCTGTACACTCTGTTCGTATGCAGAAGCTGCAGCGATTGCTCCACCTTCCCAACCACCACCTCATTATCGACATTGCAACAAGGTGGAACTCCACCCTGCACATGGTGGAGCGGCTGTGCGAGCAGAGGCAGGCCATAATGCATTTGTGGGAGGATACACGGCCAGGCACTTTGAGAGCAGACATGGAGTTGACAGGTGTGCAGTGGTCGAAGCTGAAAGACCTCTGTAAAGTCCTTCAGTGTTTTGAGGAATGCACACAGCTGGTAAGCGCAGACGACGCCATCCTAAGCATGAGCATCCCACTTATGCGTCTGCTCATGCAAACTTTGACGCACCTTAAGGAGCAGGCGTCTGCAGCCAATGTTGACGAGGAGGAAGAGGTGGAGGGAATCCTTGATGACATTCAGCCATTGTCTGCTCAGGGACCTCTCCTGGACGAGTTGGAGGAAGAAGAGGAGGAGGAGGATGATGATGGGGATGATTACTTAGGGGAGGAGGATGCATCTCGTGGGGCAAGTGAAAATGTTGGCGTCGCAAGGTCTGGTACAGGGTTTGTGCGTGACTGGAGGGATGTGGATTTGCCAGAAAGTGCTCCTCCAACCAGCACTCGCAGTGCATCATTGACACCGGGAACATTGGCCCACATGTCTGATTATGCCTTGCGGATCTTAAAAAGGGACCCCCGCATTGCCAAAATGATGAACGATGACGACTACTGGTTGGCCAGCATCCTGGATCCACGCTATAAAGGCAAATTACAAAACATCATGCCACAGGAGAACCTTGACCTAATATTGGCTAATAAACAAGCAACTCTGGTAAATCGGTTGCTTGAGGCATTCCCAGCACACAGCAGCGGTGATGGTTCTCACACGAGCCGTACGGGCCGGGGGCAGCTTGGCAGAGGTGTTCATGGTGCACACAGCAAAAGTGGCGTTGGAGACAGGGGTTTCATGACAATGTTGTGGACTGATTTTTCAAGTACCGCTCACACAACTGGTAATACAGCATCGATGGAAAGTGACAGGAGACAGCAGTTGTCAACTATGGTTACAAACTACTTTTCCTCCCATATCGATGTTCTCCCACACAGGTCATTCCCCTTTGACTACTGGGCCGCTAAACTGGACACCTGGCCTGAATTGGCACAATATGCCTTACAGGAGCTCGCTTGCCCAGCTGCAAGTGTGCTATCGGAAAGAGTCTTCAGTGCAGCTGGATCAATCCTGACAGAAAAAAGGACCCATCTGTCAACCCAAAATGTGGATGATCTAACCTTCATTAAAATGAACCATGCATGGGTTTCCAAGGATTTTGTCCCACCTTCCCCTGATGACACATAGGGTGACAGAAAAATGGCTTGCTTTGGTCCACCTCTTCCTGGGACTTCACCTATTTCGCCTTTTGCATCAGCTGAATGTCCAACATCAACATATGCCACTTTCTAAAACTCCCTAACTGTGCTGCCTCCCCCCCCATGGCCGGGGTCACCACCTAGCGCACAACACCGTGTGAGTGCCGTTGCCCTGGACAGGTGGGTAGGCCGACTCTTGGGCGCGGGCACTGGCACAGGGTCCCTCATAGTGCAATCAAGTGTCTCTGACGGTGGTGGTGCACACCCGCCGTCAGACACACCGCCGTACTATGAGGGGCCCAGTGCAAGTACCGACGCCCATGAGTGGGCCCCCCTTGCTTGGGCAGGGCCCCAGCATTTGCAATCTTTACCTCTCCCTGCTCCTCCACTGTGTAGTCTGGGCCGTCAAATCCATACTGTGCCTGACACCGTCTGAGCCTGCCTCCTGATGTATAGGCATATATTTTGAATGTGTACGCTATCCATACATGTTATCCGGGGATACGGTACCCTTTCTCACCTTTGTGCAATCACGTGCAAGCCATACTGGGCCTAACACCGTCTGAGCCTGCCTCCTGATGTATAAACATATCTTTTGAATGTGTACGCTATCCATACATGTTATCCGGGGATACGGTACCCTTTCTCACCTTTGTGCAATCAGGTGCAAGCCATACTGGGCCTAACACCGTCTGAGCCTGCCTCCTGATGTATAGACATATATTTTGAATGTGTACGCTATCCATACATGTTATCCGGGGATACGGTACCCTTTCTCACCTTTGTGCAATCACGTGCAAGCCATACTGGGCCTAACACCGTCTGAGCCTGCCTCCTGATGTATAGACATATATTTTGAATGTGTACTCTATCCATACATGTTATCCTGGGATACGGTACCCTTTCTCACCTTTGTGCAATCACGTGCAATCCATACTGGGCCTAACACCATCTGAGCCTGCCTCCTGATGTATAGACATTTATTTTGAATGTGTACGCTATCCATACATGTTATCCTGGGATACGGTACCCTTTCTCACCTTTGTGCAATCACGTGCAATCCATACTGGGCCTGACACCGTCTGAGCCTGCCTCCTGATGTATAGACATATATTTTGAATGTGTACGCTATCCATACATGTTATCCGGGGATACGGTACCCTTTCTCACCATTGTGCAATCACGTGTAATCCATACTGGGCGTGAGAACGGCTGGCGAGCTGTTAAGCAAGCTACAGCACCTGTGGTTTGCACACGTAAGTTTTTCATTTTTTCAGGAATGACGGTTAGGCCTAATTCCGGAACTGCGGTTGACCTGCACTTACTGGGAAATCATCGTTCGCGGGTAATAATTGTAATCAGTGATCCCCATCACTAACGTTGTTCAGCGGGTTATCTGCACCTGTAAGCGACAAACGCTGGCCTTTTCAGTGTAGCTCACATGCAGCCACGGACATGTAAGGGCATGACACACCAGTTATTGGCCAATCTCATGTGCCAGAGCCTCACGTGTCCCTCTAGTAAGCCGGACTCGGACCGCGGGGCATGACGGAGTCTCGTTCGTTAACGGAATTAAGCTTGCAATGTGTGCATCTGTTCTGTAGCTGGCATGGTTGAGGTTTCCCAGGTGGAGTCGAATTTAACCGTAGGCTCCACTCCTGGTGGTGCCCTTCTGGACATTCCTTTAAGGTTCAGCTTTGCAACCATACTGCCCACGTAAAACAAACACTTTGCCTTCATGAACGCTGTTTGGAGGGTCATGATTCGTGGGAATAACGCCGCCCAATCAGTTAACCTGCTAGAGAGATCCTTCGTTGCTCCCAAGCATGACATCACACTCCCTAGGAGGAAGGTAATGCCACTGTGGCGACGTACTCCTGGGGGCGACACAAGTGCACTGATGCCCAGCCACTGCTCGATGAATCTGCTGGTACATTGACCCAGACCACTACATTCCCCTCGCACGCTACAAGGCCTGAATCTGACCCTGATGAAACTCAGGTTACCCTTCCCATATACAGTTCCATCTTACACGGTGACAAAGAGGAAGCTGCAGATGAAAGTGCAGGTTCGGCCCACCCGCCATCAGACACACCACCGTACTATCAGGGGCCCTGTGCCAGTGCCGTCGCCAACGAGTGGGCCCCCCCTGCTTGCTCAGGATCACAGCACTTGCAAGGTTGAAATACTGTGCAGTGAGATGGAAGATGGGGACGACGAGGAGTCCAGACTAGTACAGGGATTCCCTAGCGAGGAGACTTATTTGATTGTTTTCAATGTTGGGACAGCAATTTTTGGGGAGCACTATACTCTGGAGAATGATAGATGGGGCCCACCATACACTGGAACATTCCAAAGGTGGACATCAGACACTGGAGCAGCATTTACAGGGCCCATTATACACTAGAGCATTAGAAATGGGGCCCATTATGTTTGGAGCATTATTTGGGCCCATAAGAGAGTGGAGCTTCATCCATGGGGACCAACATATACTGTAGCATTATGTGGAGCTCATCATATACTGTTTCAAATATTATATGGGACCAATGATTCTGTATGGAGAAATAGATGGGCCTCGTCATGAGATGTAAAAAGTGAAGTATTTTTCATTGTACTATACCGCTATTTCTCTGCCGTATCGGAGCATGATGAGTTGTGGTATGTGTTAAAGGGGCGCTTTTTCGCCCAGGGCACATAAAACCTGGAGCCAGCCCTACCCCCCCACAACTTTAGCCAAATAACCCCCATTTTTCAGTGCGTAACTTGTATTATGAAGTTAATTAAGGTTGACAAGCTTAAGTAAGAAGAATTAATGTTTTTGGCATTCAAATGAGCACTGTAGGTGTGTTTCCTGTCCTCCTCTCACTGCCGACTTTTATTCCCCATTGACTTACATTGGGTTTCGTGTTTCGGGACGACCCCGACTTTTCCCTATAATCGGCCGATCTTGCTCGACCCGACTTTTGGAAAAGTCGGGTTTCACGAAACGAAACCCGACCCTAAAAAACCAAAAGTCGCTCAACTCTAATGCTTAGTATTCTATGTCCCTTCTTATATTATATCCACTTTGTCCTGTGCATACTTTTTTTCTTTACTTTTTTTGATGTAGTAAGAGAATAATCAGAACAGTAAACCCCTCAGTACAGTATTTACTACAGATCCTATTATTTTAGAAATGTGTGCGTGTATATAAGTAGGTCTGTGCTTATAGATAAATGAATATGGACATAGAAACAAAAATTCACATAGGATTAGTTTTTAATGTGTGGGATTATCTGATGCAATGAAATCAAATTAGTTTTTATTGCTGAAAGCTGTTTCTTATACAATCATCCACAAGTCTTGCTAAATAAGCAGCCTTAATTCCAAAGTAGCAAATATGCCACAAGGGACCTATGTATATTATTGCTTTCCTAGTGCAAACTATGTGCAGCAGTTATTGATCGGCACAATTAATGATGCATTAAATAGGAGACAGGCTTCCAGGACATGAACTCGGCTAGTGTTTGATGAATGCAAAGTAAATGACTGTATAGTATATTATTAGACAGTGAACTGTGGTGATACCCTTATTGGTAACTTGTTTCTTCCAGAAACGGTTTTTGAATATTCTTTAGTATAGTGTGAAACCAATTTACATTTGCAACTGTAGTTAACGCTGATCATTCTGTACATACCAATATGGATTTGGTGTGGGTATACGAGGGCTCCAAAAACTTTTATGGGTGCAGTATTACTTCTTTATACAGCTGTTGTACATTGATACAGATAGGTTAACATGTTAGGTTCCTGATATGTGTTGTTATTATTATGGCAATCACTAATTGTGCTTCCAATTATATAAAGACTGATTGCATTTATGCTGCAGCCACAGTGGTTAGAATGTGTAATTTTGCTTTTAGCGATTTCACACGTTGGTGACGTTATTGCAAAATCAGATGCTGAATCACTGTTAAATTTAGCCTGTACCTGGCAACACCAGAATTGGAGTCTAGATACATAGTTTCTTTCTTTAGAGCAGGAAGTGAATGAGTCAGGAATCACGTTGATGATGAATGACATTGCGTCCTCTTCCATACCGTGAAGAATAAAGTCCAGAAGTCTTCAGAATTGTAGCATACTGTTAAGAGAAACTGCTGCATTTAGGCTGTGTGCCCACGATGCGATTTTTAAGCGTTTTTGCCACGATTTTCGGTGCGAAAACGCTGCAAAAACGTTTAAAAATCTTGTACATGACGCCCCCCATGCATTCCTATGGCATTCCGCACATGCTGTGCTAATGCTGCGCTTTTTTCCGCCGTGGAATCGCATCGTGGAAAAAATCGCAGCATGCTCATTCTTTTGTGCGGAATCGCAAAGAATTGCCGCGATTCCGCACCCATAGGAATGCATGAGAATCGCTTACTTCCCGCATGTGGCTATGCCCACCATGCGCAAAGTTAAGTGTCTCATGTGCGGATGGTACCCACGGTGTGGAGGAGAGGAGACTGTCCTCCAGGCCCTGGGTACCATACCCCTGTAAAAAAAAGAATAAAATATAAAAAATCAGAGTATATTTACCTTCCGACGTCCCGCGCTGCATTCCCGGGCCTCAGCTTTCCCAGTAATGCCTTGCGGCAAGGTCCTGTGATGACGTAGTCTCGCGTGACTCTAGCGGTCTCGCGAGATCGCTATAGTAACGCGAGACCAACGTCATCACAGGTCTCGCAAGGCATCGCTGGGAACGCTGAGGCCCGGGTTGGCAGCACGGGACGTCGGAAGGTAAATATACCCCGATTTTTTTTTTTTTTTTTTTTTCATTTTTAACATTTTATCTTTTACTATTGATGCCTCATAGGCGGCTTCAATAGTAAAAAGTTGGTCACACTTGTCAAACACTGTTTGACGAGTGTGACCAACCTGTCAATCACTTTCCAAGCGATGCTTCAAATTGCTTGGAAAGTGCTTGAGAAAATCGTGGCAAAATCGCGAACAGAATCGCGGTGAAATCACGCTGAAAAAAACGCGCGATTTCTGGGAAGGAGTCCGGTTTTCATTGTGCGTTTTAAAACGCTACGTGGGCACATAGCCTTACTTTTGTTGCAGCTTGAAATCGTTTGGATTGTTACTTTAAGTGCCATTAGTACTAATTTTTTAAGTCTTGCATTGTTACAGTAGGTTATTTGCATAATGCTTTAATTGTAACTTGTAATAGAAATTAAGCCAGACTTGAAACACTGCCAAGTGAAAACGCAGTGCCGAGAAATGGGTCTTCATTGTGGTTTGGATACCAACAAACTAGTGGTGCTTTTAAAGTTTGTCATTGAACTGTTAACAAAAGTGGCACATTTAGGCAGATTTTAATTATACTTCAATAGCAAGACTGCCAGAGGTCACTAAACATTGCAGCAATGAAGCCTGCTCACTTCATCCTCAAGGGATGCTGTTTTTTTCCATTTCGGCTTTTACCTTATCTTGGTCATGTTTTCTCTTTAGTTTGCTACTGTTGATAATACTGAAATTACAGGACTATAATCATTATTATGTTGTAATATGTAAAAGTTGCTTACATTTATTTTGGAAGGCTAGCCTCTGAAATTTCAATTACGATATGAGCCAAACTCATTTGTTGCCAAGTTGGACGAAAACAGAAGATGTCCACTGTGTCCTCTGTTGGTTCCCTTAACAAATCCTTTACTAGTATGCCAGCTGCAATTTTTTTTAATGAAGATGTCCCCCTTCACCAATAAGGCTCACTTGCTGTTGGTAAATGGTAGGTCTGCCCTAGATGCTCTTTATCATGAATAAATTAGCATAGTAAGAAATTATGAGTTGCTATTATAGAGGAGGTTTAATTCTATATTTCATTGTTGGTAAGCTACATGTGCATGTTTTATTTCTGCTATATTTGTGTAGACTGTGATAGATTGCTGAATAAAAAAGGGTTTGGACTTTCTAAAGCTCGAAACTTAGACTAGATAGTCTTAAATGTAGCTCATGCTGTTTGTTAAATTAAGCACATTGTTAGGACATTTTTACTAAAAATGTAATACTATTGATTGGCATATTTTACTCAAATCAGTTATAACATACAGTGCCTTGCGAAAGTATTCAGCCCCCTGGAACTTTTCAACCCTTTCCCACATATCATACTTCAAACATAAAGATACCAAATGTAAATTTTTGATGAAGAATCAACAACAAGTGGGACACAATTGTGAAGTTGAACGAAATTTATTGGTTATTTTAAATTTTTGTGGAAATTCAAAAACTGAAAAGTGGGGCGTGCAATATTATTCGGCCCCTTTACTTTCAGTGCAGCAAACTCACTCCAGAAGTTCATTGCGGATCTCTGAATGATCCAATGTTGTCCTAAATGGCTAATGATTATAAATATAATCCACCTGTGTGTAATCAAGACTCCGTATAAATGCACCTGCTCTGTGATAGTCTCAGGGTTCTGTTTGATGCACAGAGAACTTCATGAAGACCAAGGAACACAACAGGCAGGTCCGTGATACTGCCTGTTGTGAAGTAGTATAAAGCTGGATTTGGATACAAAATGATTTCCAAAACTTTAAACATCCCAAGGAGCACTGTGCAAGCGATCATATTGAAATGGAAGGCGTATCATACCACTGCAAATCTACCAAGACCCAGCCGTCCCTCTAAACTTTCATCTCAAACAAGGAGAAGACTGATCAGAGATGCAGCCAAGAGGCCCATGATCACTCTGGATGAACTGCAGAGATCTACAGCCGAGGTGGGACAGTCTGTCCATAGGACAGCAATCAGTCGTACACTGCACAAATCTGGCCTTTATGGAAGAGTGGCAAGAAGAAAGCCATTTCTCAAAGATATCCATAAAAAGTGTCGTTTAAAGTTTGCAACAAGCCACCTGGGAGACACACCAAACATGTGGAAGAAGGTGCTCTGGTCAGATGAAACCAAAATCGAACTTTTTGGCAACAATGCCAAACGATATGTTTGGAGTAAAGGCAGCACAGCTCATCACCCTGAACACACAATCCACACTGTCAAACATGGTGGTGACAGCATCATGGTTTGGGCCTGCTTTTCTTCAGCAGGGACAGGGAAGGTGGTTAAAATTGATGGGAAGATGGATGGAGCCAAATACAGGACCATTCTTGAAGAAAACCTGTTGGAGTCTGCAAAAGGCCTGAGACTGGGATGCAGATTTGTCTTCCAACAAGACAATGATCCCAAACATAAAGCAAAATCTACAATGGAATGGTTCACAAATAAACGTATCCAGGTGTTAAAATGGCCAAGTCAAAGTCCAGACCTGAATCCAATCGAGAATCTGTGGAAAGAGCTGAAAACTGCTGTTCACAAACGATCTCCATCAAACCTCACTGAGTTCGAGCTGTTTGCCAAGGAAGAATGGGCAAGCGTTTCAGTCTCTCGATGTACAAAACTGATAGAGACATACCCCAAGCAACTTGCAGCTGTAATCGCAGCAAAAGGTGGCGCAACAAAGTATTAAGTTAAAAGGGCCAAATAATATTGCACTCCCCACTTTTCAGTTTTTGAATTTCCACAAAAATTTAAAATAACCAATAAATTTCATTCCACTTCACAATTGTGTCCGCTAATTCTGAGTCTTGTCATGCACACAAAGAGTGGATTACCCCACATGTGGGGTATCTGCATGCTCAGGATAAAATAGACCCCAAAACTTGTTGTGCAATTAACTTCTTCTGTTACCATTGTAAAAATTAAAAAATCGGGGTCTAAAGTAAAATATCTCTGAAAAGTTAATGTTTATTTTTCCCCCCTTCCACAATCCATTAGTTCTTGTGTAGCACCTGACTGGTTAATAAATGTGGTTTTGAGCACCTTGAGTGGTACTGTTTTTAGAATGGTGTCACGTTTGGGTATTTTATGTCATATAGACCCCCTCAAAGTAACTTCAAATGTATTGTGATACCTTAAAAAAAAAGTTTTGTAAATTTTGTTTGGAAAAATGAGAAATCGGAAATCACTGGTCAACTTTTAACCCTTATAACTTCCTAATAATATTAAACTTGTTTCAAAAATTTTGCTAATGTAAAGTAGACATGTGAGAAATATTTTTTATTAACCGTTTTGTGTGACATCATTTTTATTTCCTTAAATCATAGCTAAGTTTGAAAGCTGCAAAATTATCTCCAAATTTCTGATTTTTTGTTAACACTCAAGTCATATAGCAGAAATTTTACCACTATCATGAAGTACAATATGTCACAAAAAATAGTTTTGAAAACCCAAAAGTCATTATGTCAGTAACTTAGAATAATTACCAAAAACGCACCTGCAAAGTCTTCCTAAGCATTTAAAAAGATCCCTTAGTCTGTTTCAGTAGGCTCCACAATCATGATTGGCCAGCAAACTCACCTGACCTTAATCCCATAGAGAATCTATAGGGTATTGTCAAGAGGAAGATGAGAGACACCAGACCCAACAATGCAGAAAAATAATTTTTCAAGCTGATTTTATAAAGTATTCTAATTTACTGAGATAATGATTTTTGTGTTTTCATTGGCTGTAAGCCATAATCTTCAACATTAGCAGAAATAAACACTTGAAATAGATCAATCTGCTTGTAATGACTCTATATAATGAGTTTCACTTTTTGTATTGAAGAACTGAAATAAATGAACTTTTTGATGATATTCTAATTTTGTAAGAAGGACCTGTATGTGTTATAGGGGGAAGATTCCCTCCAAAAAAATATTTTGTGGACTCCTACACCTCTATTGAAGTCTGATATTTATTAATAATGTCAGCTTTGACTACTAATAACAATTTAATATACAGCTTAGTGATGCCTTAACGTTATCTGTTCCTTATGCTTGATACTGTATGTAGGATGACTAACAGACAAAACCGTGTGTCAATAAAGAATATGTCTTAAACACCAAAAGTCTACAGTTTATATTCTACTGACTACACATACCAGCTTGGGTATAAATATATATATGACATATATATTAGCTACTATTACAAAATTTAGTACCACACATTCAAACCCACAGTTACTTAATAATATACCACCCACGTTACCTAAACATACACACAATATCAGCTGAATCGCCTAACAATACTAACTATCCCTATATATATATAAATCAGGGAGTTAATAACGGTGCATAGATGTATATGGATAGAGAGGATTAATGCAGGGTTACACGGTGGATACATAGACCAGTGTGCTTTTCATGATGTCCAGGAAGTCAGAGAGAACGAGTGTGTGTGTTGGGTTATTTAAGTCCAGCAAAAGAGGGTCCAGTCCCAGGTGTGGGAGAATGATGTCACCAGTCTATTATATTTTCCCCTCCCACTGGCTAAGGTTCATCCCACAATCCTGGCTGAACCTCTTTTAAGGTCCATGACTGGACGTTCTTTTGCCTCCCCTCCTCCCCCCTCAGCAACCATGTTTATGTGGGGGAATATAATAATATATATATAGTACATTTTGGGGCACTTTCCTCTATAAAGAGTAACTGTCATTTTAATTTTTTAACACAAGTGTAATGTTTAAGTCCTTTACCAAAGTTTGCCACCGACCGCCCCTGATCAACCCTGGAAAGCCATAGAATCAACGATAAGTGCAAAGCAAGGTTCACATGATCACAAAAAAAGGCTAATGAAACATCATCCAGATCTGCACTGATATGTCTCAATTTATCCTAATAATTTGTATTTAATTGTTTGTTTAAAGGCAGTTAATTACCGCTGCCAAAAATGGAACATATAATTACAAATGATGCCATGAGATAGATACACAGCCTCAAAATGCAGCAACAGACCACATTTTATTTGTTGGGTGTCCAGTTGCCAAACTGGAAAAGTCAAATGGGTATACAAAAAGTAAATCTTGTGAGTAAAATTTCCAGTTTCTAGTATTGATTTTTTTAAAACACGGTTATCCCCCTTGACCGAGAAAGTGGAGTTTGAATGCTACATTGTTTAAGTACACTCAAATTAAGTAATTTGTGGCAAGGCAATAGTGCTGTTGTCAATCATTGTTGTTAAATACAGCTGCTAAAAACAGTTAGAATACCTTTTTTAACCCATTTTTTTTTACTTTCCATCCTCTTTACAACAAAAATAAATCACTTGTGTAACATTTACTAGTTTTGTACTCTCATGGAAACTAATTTCTGTGAGCAGCAGGCAGTATGATTCTGGTGCATACAGTTGTCAAATTCAATTTTTAAAACCGTTGTAAAACCTTAACTTTTTTTTTTGTTATGTCCCCTTTTCCTTGAACAAAAATGCAATGTAAACCCAAATTCTGTATTACAAAGTATGTATATTATAGGATCGCCCCTGGAAACGAAATATGGCTATAGTGTGGATGTGGGGTGTAATGGTTAGTTAATTGGACTATTAAAACAACAGGTATTAAAAAAATCTAAATTTGTCCATTACATAAAACATTAAAAAAATGCACCCTTCTGTTTTCTTTTAAAAATAATTTGGGTGGTGTATAGTTGTTTAAAATTGAACTTCCAAAGCAAAAAAATCTGCAGAAAAAAATGCAATGTTTTCACAACGCTCATGGTTTCTGAGGTAGACAATTCATTTTAAATTAAGATTCAGGAGATTTGTGATTTGTGTTTTTTTTATGACTTCGCTGTCGTGCACAAGCCTAGGTTTCATGATTCTTGTTTACTAAAAAATTAGGACTTGGGGGCATTAAACTGCACTCGTGCTGTGCTGTTACTGTGGTATATTGCAGATCAATGAAATCACAGTAACATGAACTATACGGCTACAAAACTTTCCCCATCTTACTTGAATCTTTTGGATATTACTCAGATTTGACTACCACTACCATTTATTAAGTTCAACACCGTTTTGTCCCTTTTCTGCTATTAGGTAGAATAAGCTGTTCTCTCTGACTTCTATCCTTAGGCTGTTAAAGCATAAAATGGTGCTGCTTGACTGACCTCCATCTTTCATACTAACTGTAATAGTCCTCCCTCATTGGCTGTGTGCTAGACCATGTGATAGCTGCAGGGCATTATGGGGAAATATCTCTGGCCGATCCTAAATTCTTTTGCCTGTACTTTGACTATTCTACATTTCTGTGTTTTTTTTCAGTCAAGATGGGGTGTAGAGTGTACATTAATGAGAAAAAAGTAAACGTTTTTGAATGTACCAAATTGGCTGCAATGAAACAAAGAATGAAAAATTTAAAGGGGTCTGAATGCTTTTCATACCCACTGTATATTATATACTGTATATATATATTGTGGAGAGAAATAAAGTGTAAGTTAATTTTAACATTGAGAGGTAGAAAATCAAAAATAAAATCCAGAAAATCACATTGTATAAATTTATATAATTTTTTTGCATTTTGCAGTGAGAAATAAGTATTTGATCTTCTACCAACCATTAAGAGTTCTGGCTCCAACAGACCAGTTAGACGCTCCTAATTAACTCATTACTTGCATTAAAGACAACTGTCTTACATAGTCACATTTATAAAAGACTCCTATCCATAGACTCAATCAGTCAGACTCTAACCTTTACAACATGAGCAACACCAAAGAGCTTTCTAAGGATGTCAGGGAAAAGATCATAGACCTAGACTAAGCTGGAATGGGCTACAAAACCATAAGTAAGACGCTGGGTGAGAAGGAGACAAGTGTTGTTGCAATAGTAAGAAAATGGAAGAAATACAAAATGACTGTCAATCGACATCGATCTTGTACACCATACAAAATCTCACCTCGTGGGCTATCCTTGATCACGAGGAAGGTGAGAGATCAGCCTAAAACTACACGTGGGAACTTGTTAATGTTCACAAGGCAGCTGGGACCACAGTCACCAAGAAAACCATTGGTAACACATTACACCGTAAAGGTTTAAAATGCTGCAGTGCCCGCAAGGTCCCCCTGCTCAAGAAGGCACATATGCAGGCCCGTCTGAAGTTTACCAATGATTGAGAGACTGTGCTGTGGTCAGATGAAGTTTACCAATGATTGGGAGACTGTGCTGTGGTCAGATGGGACAAAATTGAGGTCTTTGGCGTTAACTCGCCATGTTTGGAGGAAGAGAAATGCTGCCTATGACCCAAAGAACATTGCCAAGCATGGAGATGGAAACATTATGTTTTGGGGGTCTTTCTCTGCCAAGGGCACAGGACTACTTCCTCACATCAGTGGGAGAATGGATGGAGCCAAGTACCATAAAATCCTGAGTGACAACCTACTTCCCTCTGCCAGGACATTAAAAAATGCAAAATGCAAATAAATTTATATAATTTATACAATGTGATTTTCTGGATCTTATTTTTGATATCATATTTTTCAGATTATAAGACGCTCTGGATTATAAGATGCATCCAAAATTTTGAGGAGAAAAATAGGAAAAACTTTTTTTTAATAAAATGGTGGTGCTTCTTATAATCCATGCATCTTATTGCTTACCCGGGGTGGTGGCTGCAGTGAAGCGGGATCCCAGGCTCGCTGCTGGAGGAGGCAGGAGAAGGGTGATGCTGCAGGCCGCAGGCTGGGTTGAAGGGGTACTCCGATGTGTGGCATGCCGCTGCAGTTGTCTGGTGCTGCTGGTTTCTGGTGCTGCTGCCCGGTGCTGCGAGTGCCCGGCAGTGCTACGGGGGTTTCTGGCGGTACTGCTGTGAGTGTCTCTGGTGCTGCTGGTGCTCTGCCGACATTTTGTGAAAGGCTAGAGCTCCGGCAGTTCCATGGTTTCCTGTGCGGTGGACTCCAGGAAAATGGCCATCGGGGCCGGCCTTTCTCAAAATGTTGGCAGAGCATCGAAGACACCCGCAGCAGCATTTGGCAGCACCACCGGGTACCTGCAGCACTGCTGGACACCCCCTCATCCCAGCCTGCGGCCTGCAGCAACGGTACCGGTAAGGTATATATTTGGGGGAAAAAAGTGCATCTTATAATCTGAAAAATACGGTATATTTCTCAATGTTAAAATTAATCTACCCTTAAGATTATAGGCTGTTCATGTCTTTGTCAGTGGTCAAACTTACAAAATCAGCAAGGAATCAGATAATTATTTCCTTCACTGTATGTTATAAAATATAATCAAATGGAAGACGTCAAATGGAAGTCATATTTGTTGTGATCTTCTGGTTTACTGGTGTAAAATGTTCAAAAATTCTTAAATATTTTCATCAACATAGATTCATATAAAGCTCACCACTACTTTTCTTTTTGTAAACTTTTCCTTATTTGTAATAGCGATCATGAGTACCTTTCATTTCTGCTTAGATGAGCTGAAAAATAAACAGTGAATTCTAATTTTATTTTGTTTGCTTAGATGTGCTTTTATAATAGAATTCTATCTGTAGAGAACATAAAATCTATTCAGGTTAAAATAATTTCATTTGTTGTAATAACATTTAGACATGTTTCTCTGGGTGGAAGATTTATCATTCTTGTGCGTTATTATACCCTACTTAATTTTACATTTAACACCTTATTGCAGTGTAAAATGTACTGTCCACTTTTCAGCTGTTTTCATTAAAGCGCAAAAGGTACTTAATAATAATGCATCTGTAATGACTGATGTAGAAAATGTCTCCGTGATGTTTCTGAATTAAAAAATGCACAATTTTTCATACTCATCTGAACTTATCCTAACAGGTTTCCACAGTGGAAAAACATCCTGGTTCTGCCAGAAAATTTGTAACTGTTTACCAATTGCATGACAATTTGGGTTAAGTACCAAAGACAGACTTATTTCTACTCCAGAGCTTTTGCTAGTCCACCATGCATTTCACTTGATTTTATATAATCTATATTTGTATTTATATGGCAAGTTGGAAAAACACTACTAGACTGTATTGCTAATTTGTCTTATGAATTTATGATAAGTCTATGCAATTTACCCATTCAGCTAAAAGGGGCTAGTTGAAATCCAGCAATGCACATGCTGCAAACTCTATTCTATTTTAGACATGTAGAAAGCATTTTTCAATTCCTGAAATTTCAGAAAAAACAAACACAGTTGAACTCACCCCAAGATTTTATCATGTGAATTTAAGTGTATTGGCAATATTGCCAACTTTAGAGCTTACTTTATAAATAATTTCTGTCCCCCTAGTATTCTGTGAAATTTCAGATTTCCACAATATGATATATGATTCTCAAAGATTTGCAAAAATAAATTAACTTCCACCACTACACACACTACTGAAGACTCTCAAAATCTATCAAAGGCAACTGGCGCGGCATCTCAGGCTTCCCTATAATGACTTGCAGCAATCGCCATCCTAAAGAGTTCCCATCCAATGCCTGGGAGACACTTATTCTTTAAGGCACTTCCATCTTATGGAAGATACCTGAGCAACATGTAAAGTCAGTTATCTGCACGCTTGCTAGTTGTCAGGTCTCTAGTACCAGCCAGTCAGTTTACCTGTCCTGTACCTGTCAGTCTGTACTTGCCTTTTGTCCCTGTATTCCAGCCATACCCACCTGCACCTGCCTGCCTGTATATCCTCAGTGCCCACCTGCACCTGTCGTGCCTGCCTGCATGTATCAAGTCCATCTTGTCTTGGCTTTTCTGTCTACCTGCCTCTTTGGGGGTCTGCTGCCTTGTGTCCGTGGTCTGTCCTGGAGTAGCACCTGGCATCCATCTGGAGCTATGTCTAACTCCACCATCAGGGGCTGTAGCGCAATTTCAGGTATTCACCTAGTTATGCCATTCCAGGCGCTCAAAGGATCACGCTACAGTGGTTGCACCACCCCGTTAAAAACACCACCTACTTATTACATTTTTTTATATATCATATTCTGTTAAACTTGCATATATTTGAAAATATCTCATTGTAATATATTTGTGAAGAGAAAGTGTACCTTGATGAATAAAGCAACTATACATGCAATACAGCTTTGTGTTACAGATGTTGATTTTGGTCTACTAAGATATTAGACAACTGAACCTATTCCACAGTAAACTACTTTCAACATAAACAGAGCTGCTTACAATAAATCTAGCAATATATAATTATAAAATAGACTTTTCTATGGTTGATATTCTGATGACGCTAATTACAAAGTCTGAAATCCTATAATAAAATTTATGGTTTAGAAAATTAGATAATTAAATCAGTTGAGTTGTCAGATTTGCTGATAAACCTATAATAAAGGAATGCTTATCTGATAGATTTCTTCCTCCAATTCTGACTGTAAAAAACACTCTCAAGAAAATTCCCCAAACAAGTCTAATTATGTCTGTAGTGTAGGGCAACTACAAGAAATCTTTTACTGATCACCATATTACTCGGTTTCCGCTGCTTTAAGTGCTTCTGAGAGGAAATATCACGTATTATGTTTGGCAGTGTTTGGGACGGAGGGGTGAAAGTCCGTCGATAATCTCAGAGCTGCACTATAAGGCCGTGATCACACATGCAAGAAACTCGGATGAGTCTTGCATCTTAATACACGGCACTGCCGCCGGCACTCGGGAGCAGAGCATGCGGCTGCATAGAAATACATGCAGTTGAACACTCCGATCCGAATGCCGGCGGCAGTGCCGAGTATTGACGTGCGAGACTCGTCCAAGTTTCTCTCAAGTCTGACCCCAGCCTAAGAAGAGATTTCACATACTGTGTTCCAAAAGCAACAAATGTGAATATATCTGTAAGAAAAAAAACAGAGTTCCCCCTGCTTCTGGTCCCCTTTTCTGTTTTCATGCTATATCACCAAATTGCAAAGTATTTATCTTTAACAGAACACGCTTCCTTTTATAGCACCATGAAATTCCGTAGCGCTTTACAGACATTATCACTATCCCCATTGAGGCTCAAAATCTAAATTCTAACCACGGCCCAAGTAGTGACTGATAGCCAGCACTAATACAGTTACAACCGATATTCTCTATGCAGAGCGGTGACTGAACCCATATCTTCTCTGCCCCCACTACCGGGAGGAAAAAAGGTCATTTACTCCTGGGTGGATCAGGGAACTGCTGTAGATATAGTATATCTTGACTTCAGCAAAGCATTTGACAAAGTATTTCACACAATCCTATTTGAAAAAATGACTAAGTATGGAATGGACAAGGCAACTGTTAGGTGAATTCATAACTGGTTTAGTGATCGGACTCAAAGAGTGGTCGTAAATGGCTGTACATCCAGATGGAAGAATGTCTCAAGTGGGGTACCACAGGGCTCTGTCCTGGGCCCTGTATTGTTCAACATCTTTATCAACGATTTAGATGAAGGAATTGAGGGTAAACTGATTAAATTTGCTGATGACACAAAGCTAGGAGGGATAGCGAATACTAGAGAAGAGAGAGAGACGATTCAAAAAGATATAAATAAACTGGAGCAGTGGGCAGCAACTAACAGAATGGTTTTTAACAGGGAAAAATGCAAAGTAATACATCTGGGCAATAAAATTGATAAAAGCATACCCAGAATAGGAGTAATAAGGCTAAGTAACAGCACATGTGAAAAAGACTTGGGTATACCATTAGATCATAAACTGAACATGAGTAAACAGTGTGATGCAGCAGCAAAAAAGGCAAATGCAATTCTGGGATGTATTAAGAGAAGCATACAGTCTAGATCACAAGAAGTCATTATAGCCCTCTACTCCTCTTTGGTCAGACCTCATCTGGAATACTGTGTCATTTTGGGCACCACATTGTAAAAAATACATCAATAAACTGGAGCAAGTTCAGAGAAGAACGACCAGAATGGTGACCGGTATGCAAACCATGTCCTAAGAGGAACGGTTACCGGATTTGGGAATGTTTAGCTTGCAAAAAAGAAGACTGAGAGGAGAATTAATAGCTGTCTACAAATATCTGAATGGCTGTCACATTGTAGCAGGATCATCTTTATTTTAATTTGCACAAGGAAAGACTAGAAGCAATGGGAGGAAACTGAAAGGGAGGAGACACAGATTAGATATTAGAAAAAACATTTTGACAGTTAGGGTAATCAATGAGTGGAACAGGCTGCCATGAGAGGTAGAGAGTTCTCCTTCCATGGAAGTCTTCAAACAGAGGCTGGACAGACTAGGATGATTTATTGAATCCTGCTTTGAGCAGTTGGTTGGACCAGATGACCCAGGAGGGTCCCTTCCAACTCTACCATTCTATGATTCCCAACAGTGGGGGTCATGCCAGTGCCAGGCAGGTTCAGAATGTTATTAACCTGTAGATTAATCCTATATCTGCAGGTTAATGGCATATTTAAATGTTACAGGTTTTCTTTAAGTGTTCAATCAGAAGATGACCAACCTCTCATGAGATCAAAACATAACCAGATAATCGCCTCGGTCGGGATAATTTAATATTCCACAATCCAAATATAATTACTTCAGAGAACTACATAGATCATTTATCTAATACACCAGTAACATAAAATTGTTCAATTTGCAAACTAAACTTCTTTACAAGTTTTGACAATGAAAATTTCTAAAACATACGTAAGATGTTTTAATCTAGATTTACAGGGCTTTGGTGACTGTTTGGTCTGGGCAGGGCTGCTATAGAAATCACAGTAATCATCTGGTTCAATTCAGCAAAAAAAATGTATTTTGACCGATTTTGTTTAATCAAGAATGCCATGAATGGACGAGAATAACGGAAGTCACCTCTGAATGTACAGTAGCCAACCTTTTTTCATGATTGAAATTACCAAGGCTTTCTTTGCATTACCAAAGTGACATTATTCACAGATTTTCAACTAGAATTAGCAGTAGCCTAGTGTGTAAAATTATAGTAGTTTTTAACATAAATTACAGCAATATTGAGAGTCTCAAAAGCAAGCAATGCAGTGTTGCACAAGATGAGTGCCCCGCCTCACAAAATTGTTACAGATTGAACTAAAAAAAGCTACTGTAATGCTTACATCCTATTTCTATTAGTTTGCTGCAGAAAATACTACATAATAGACAAGACGTGCCTGAGCACTGATTTGATGCACTGATTAGCAGCAGTCCTCTTTCTAACAAAGTGTTAAAATAACTCGAAATAACGTCTATTGCTCTCACTTTCTTGTTCTATCAATATCTTAGAAATAAATCTATCTTTTCTCCTTATTCTGTGTACAAATCTGTCTCTCTTTCTGACTTCACTCGCAGATCTTCTGTCCTATCCATATTGCCCAATAAGTGGCAGAATCAAATCCTGCTTGGGCTTTTAATGTGGCTGAAGTCATGAGAGACCTACCTCTGATTGGCTGTGGTATAAGGTGGAGTAACTGGATTTAGGGGTGAGTCTAATGGACCACAGCTAAGGCCACATGATTGTTCTTCTGTCTTTTTAGGTGATCTGTCCAAATTCTGAATTACTTGAATTTGCAAACTTCAAGGAATTTAAAAAAAAGACTTGTACCGTAATAGTTTTTTCGCAGAATTGGTTCATTTATTCCTTAGCAGCAGGAGTGATTGATAATTCTCTATTTTCAGAATTTGTATCTGCCAGTAACTGGGTGATTTAAATATTTTTTTTTGCCAGTGCTTGTAAAGGGAAACTGTGGGGAGGAGTATTATGGCCACAACAACATTATGAACCCACAGGATTATGCCTCCATGCACAGTATAATGACCTCACAATAAAACATTTCCAACAATATGATTGTGTCATGGTCAAACCCCTCAATAGTTTAATGTCCTCCCCTCCACAGAACCCCCACACAGTATCAGTTCAAACAGCCTCTCCACATATAGGGGAATCATACTAACATAGCATTTTAATCCCCACAGGCTGTCCACATATCATGGTAGACCACATTCCCCCACACAGAGCATCATAGCCCCATCAGTACTCTACACACAATATCATTGCACCCACAGCACTGTGGAGGACATCATACTTTGGTTGGGATGACTATGGTGGGATAATTGTGAGGTCCATCATGCTTAGCTTCTGGACTTTATGGGAAAATCAAACTAAGTTGGAATGTGGAGAGTATTTTAACAATGTTAGGGGTCACTGAGGGGTGGGCATGCTGTGTGTATGGTGGAAATTTGTGCAGGACAATTCATTTTGGGGTTGGGTGACCTAATCATACTATGTTAGAGATGTATTTTGTGGTGCAGCGTACTCTGTCAGCCATGAAAGGGGTAGCATAGTGTGTGGGGAAAACGGCGGGGATTCAGTATGGGCACAATTACTCTGTTTGTGTCACAATTAATTTCCTCTCCATCTTGGCGAATATGCCTTCTATGACAGCACTTATGCGCTGTGACCCCGCCTACCACAACAAATATTTTTGGGGGGATTGTGGAGAGAGGAGGGTTTAATTAGGACTTTTGCTATGGGGTCCCTTGATTTCCTATTGCATAGAAAGTACAGTATACATTTCATCCTGGGGAGTAAGCATTTGGCAGAACCAACATTGTATAATGGACTTGCGTATTGTCTGCATAATAGCATACATTACTGGCAATAGAGAGACGTTGGATACATAATTTTGCTGTAAAGAAAAGTTAGTTGTTGTGAATAAGAGAATTATTCTGACCATAAAGTGGCCTATTACTGTGAATCAGATGTTTGGTTTTAACATTTGCTGAGTAAAAATTCAGCAACTTTGTAAGAAGAGGTGCCTGATGCAGCAATCATTCTACATGTTCCTTTGTAAATGAGAATTGCATATGTTACACTAGAAAAAGGAAACAAAAATAGGAAAGATTTCTGTGCAATTATGTGTAATGTGTCATCCTTCATCCCTGGGTAAATCCTCAGAATATTGTTCTTGATTGATCCATTTGGCTAAGTGTGCATAGTAAGGAAAATAACTAACTTCTGCTGGCACTTTACTGCTAAAACTTTCAGATCTGCAGTTGGACAATGTTTGTATGCCATATAATATGGGTGTATAGGATAACATAGAAATAAAGTGTGAACAGTAGAGTTTTTCATCTTATATTTTACGATCAGACATGTTTTTTGTTTTGTTTTCCTCTGGATACCTTTCCTCAAAATGCTGTTTAATATTAAAATAATTTACATAAATACATACAGTAGTGTACTGCATTTCTCTATCTGCTTACAAAATTTGCAGAGAAAGAATGTGTTCAAAAATAGAAATTCTAATAGTATATGTTTATCAATTAATAAAATGGAACATGAATAAACTAAAGAAAAAAAATCTAAATGTAATATTTTGTGTGACATCTTTATTGCAAATAGCATCAAAGCATCAGTTATTCTAGGGAAACGTGCACTCAATTGTTGAAGGAACTCTGCAGGGAGGTTATTCCAAACATCCTGGAAAACTAACCACTGATCTGTGGATGAAGACTTGTAATCCCAGAAAGACTTGATGTTTAGCTCATGACTTTGTGGGGCCATATCGCTTCCAAAGCTCCTTGATTTTCTTTAGCTTGAAGATGGTTTTTACGTTGGCTGAATGTTTGGGATTGTTGTTCTGCGGCAGAAAATTTTTTGGAGCCAATTGCACACCTCCCCGATGATATTGCATAATAAACAATTATCTGCCTGTATTTCTCAGCATTGAGAAGTTCATTAATACTGACCAAATCTCCAACTCCATTTTCTGAAACGTTGTCCCAAACTTGCAAGCAGCTTCCACCGTGCTTCACTTTTGCCTGCAGATACTTATTATTGTACTGCTTTTGGGCTAGACTTCTCCAAACAATAGAGAGGTGCAGCTTGGTCTCACTGCTTACAGCCGGTTCAAAGAAGATGCCACTGCTGGACATGTTTCAACTTCAAATGGAGAAAGCATTCTCTTTCATCTGCTGGACTTTTTTGGCCAACCACCTAATAATTGTATTTTTCAGCATTGAGGACACCAAGAAATGGACAGACAGATGTTTATCCATCATCTAATACCATCTTGGAGACATCTGGCTCCAAATATATTCTGTATCCCCCCAAAAAAAAAACAAAAAAAAAACATGCAGCTAATGTTATTAAGAATAATGAAGTGAGCTCACGGCTCTGTGTAGGTCATATCATCAACATTGATTATGTGTGAAATTACTTAGAGGCAAAAGATGTGCGCATGCCTGCATCCATAGAAGATCTGTGGTTAGTACTTCTAGATATTTAAAACAATTGCCTTGCCACATTGCATTAAAAAGTTTGTAAATGTACCTAGAAGAATTGATGCTTTGATGCTGTTCTGGAAGGCAAACTGTGGTTACAACAAATATTCATTTGCCTTTTTATATTTCTTTTTTGTTCACTTACTTTTCATTTTGTTAACTGATTTAGGCTGGTTTCACACTAGCTTTTTTTGCGCTGCGTTTTTGCGCATACAAGCGCATGCGTCCTTTTCCCCTATCTTTAACATGGGTCTAGCGTTTGCACGCGTTCGTACGTGTTTTACATGCGCATGCGGTTTTTTTGTAGTGTGCGCCCAGGCGCGCTGGACGCTACCTGTTGCATTTTTGGTCCGTCCAACCTGTCTCAAAAAACCACATGCTCACGGAATGCACAAAAAAACACATTACAGTCTATGGGAACGTAGATGTGCGCATGGACATGTTCAATCAATTCTATGGGTGCCTTAAAAAAATACACATAGCATCTGTTTTTTTATGGATACATTCAGAATTGTAATCAGAGGAAACTTGTAAATGGATATCACGACTTAGCTGTCTGGTGACCCGACACCAGGGGCTCCTTCCCTGCCCCTAACACTAGGAGGCGACCTAGCTCGCCCTATTCCCTGGGATACTTCTGAAGGTGAAGATGCCGGGGCCTCCACCCTTGCCTTATCTCCTGAATCAGCCCTCCGCGTGTTCTCTTCCCCACCCAGGGAAGAGGGGCACTTTCGTGCACTGCAGTACAACAACCCGACGACCAAGGCAACACGAACAAGAGTAACTGAAAAGACCAGGCATACAAAATATTCACTCAGATATAACAGAGGAATGCATCGGGGAGTGGAGGATGTGGAAAAACCAAAGTAAGAAGAGGGAAGGGAGTTATCACACTTACAAACCCACACAAGTCACCTATAACTCCTTCAGACTCCTCATATAAACATCTCTCCTCCAAGCCATGCAGCATAAGCTAGCTCTGACATGGGTTTCAATTAGGACCCAGATTATAAAGAGGATGGAAGTGGCTAACTGAGCTCAGCTGAAAGCTCAGACTTCCAGAGCTCCCAACATGGTCGGGGTTAACCCCAGTTCTGCCAAAAGAAATTAGCAACATTTAAAAAGCAGGTGAAGTGCTTCATTTCAGAGCAGGAGTAGGAGCAATTAGACGCTGCAGTTTTCTGGCTCCTCTGTTGCGGTAACCCCGTGACATTGGTCTTGTAATTTAATAACCGCTGCAAAAAAAAGGACTACATACTTGGATTACAAGTTGTCACACCTTTTCTGGGCGAAATGTTGATTGATTTTAGATTTTTTTTTTCTTAATGCTTCTGTGAACTTACTCAAAGATTATTAGTAGTACAGACGATAATCAACAAAGTGACTATAGTATTTTAAGTTTTGAGGGTAAAAAAAGATTGAATTGTGGAGATATTTTTGAAGTGTAGGTAATGTGAATGTGTGAGTAATTGGATATTGGGGGTTAATTAAAGATCTGACACAAAAATAACCCCAAGACAGCCATCATGCTGCATAGGAGTTGTTGTAGTACCATACACAGATAAGCTGAAAAAAAATGGAAGATGTTCACTTTTTGGAAAGATTCAATTTGATAAGGGGGAAAATGTGATGATGGAGACGGCGGATGGACAGTAACTGGTATTTTGTATTTAATTGAAATACCATAAAAGACAAGCGTGAAGGGTTATAATATTAGAAAGAAGTAGAGTTAGCAAGAGTATGATAGAAAATTGGGATAGCTGACATATTAAGTGATGCATCTTTCTTTGTAGAGGATGCCACACTGCAAACCTATAATAATTTTAAGGTTATTCTTTTGAGCCTTTTGCCATACTGCTCAGCTTGGAGGAATCAAGTGGGAAGATGAATAGCTATGTGATGCTATTTAAACATTTATTTTACTTTGTGAGATAACAGCTGCCTGCAGCACAAAAATCCATTTGTTTTCTGCTGCTGGAAGATGAAAAATATATTCATGTTAAATAAGCAATAAGAAAGATCCTTGCCACCACTTCCAGCACAATACTTTGGAAGCAATATGCTTAAAAGCCATCAAAGTTTGCCATGTCAAACATTAAAGTTTTTTTTAAAATTTACCTTTGTTATGTAAATTGAAAATGTGGGGTCCTACAATTGGGACAACCTCAATAGTGATCAACAATTCACAGGTTTAATGAGGAGCCCTATGCAAGGCTTGCACACAATTTTGTAGGGTTACAAATTCTAACTTTCAACAGCGTAAGCTTAGACATACATGGTTGTCAGTAGATGTGACCAATGTCTCACTTGATGCATGCTGTTTTTTGGGGGGCAGGTTAGACTTTTGACCCTTTTTACAACTGCTCTTGGTTGGTATGGATGAGATCAATATTTTATACCTAAAAACTGACCCTTTTTTTGGTCAGTTTTCAATGATTTGAAATACAATTATTGTGCATTTTAAACCAGGCAGCACATTTCTTGCCTTTGCTGCAGTTTTACCTGCAAACACCAAATGGATGCAAACAGGGCCTGTTTTAGGCAAAGTGGGGCCCTAGGCAAAGTTTAAAATGGGGCCCCAAATGCTAACATATTGCACATCACACAGAATCATTTCAGTTGTATTTACATGGCTGAGTTCAGGCCGCTAAATGATCGACAAAATTGAAGAATTCGTTCAATACTTGTTTCCCGGCCTCTTTCCACCGTCTGAGAAAGAATGATGGGGACAGAACGATTACTAATGGACCACTAAGGGTGTGTGCACACGTTGCGGTTTTTGCTGCGGATCCGCAGCGGATTTGGTCCTGCGGATCCGCAGCAGTTTCCATGCGGTTTACAGTACCATGTAAACCTATGGAAAACCAAATCCGCCGTGCACATGCTGCGGAAAGTTCTGTGCAGATTTGCAGCGGTTTATTACATGTTACTTCTTTTTTGCGGAACCGCAGCTGCAGTGTACGTTCCGGGGCATACAAATCAATCAATCTCTCTCTCATCCGCACTGCCAAACCTCACTAGAACCTGCATCAAATCCGCTGTACACATGCTAGGAATCCGCAGGAAAAATGCAAGTGTTTTACCCTGCAGTTTCTGCCAAGAGATATGATTTCACTGCTGAAAAAGCCGCAGACTAATCCGCAACGTGTGCACACACCCTAACAGATCACCATACAGTATCATGTTATCAGCAGCACATCTACAGTTTACACCCCATAGTCCTCCATATAATATAATCTGCCCCATAGTCCTCCATGTAGTATAATACACTCCTCAGTCCTCCATAAAGTATAATACACTCCTCATAGCCCTCCATATATTAAAATACACTGCTCAGTCCTCCATATAGTATAATACACTCCTCATAGTTCTCCATATAGTATAATGCACTGCCATAGTCACCCATGTAGTACAATTCACTTCCCATAGCATAATGCACCCCATAGTTCTTCATATAATGTATTCCCCATAGTCCTCAAAACAGTATAATGCAGCCCACATATAGTATAATGCAGCCACCCAATAGAGCATAATGCAGCCACCCCACAGACTATAATGCAGCCCCGCCATACAATATAATGTAACCCCCATAGAATATAATGCAGCCCCCCTTTTATAGTATAATGCAGCCACCCCTTAGAAAATAATGCAGCTACCATAGAGTATAATGCAGCCACTCCACAGAATACAATGTAACCCCCCATAGAATATAATGCAGCCCCACCCCGCATATAGTATAATGCAGCCCCTCCATAGAATATATGGCAACCCCTTCATAGGATATAATGCAGCCCCCTATAAAGTATAATGTAGCCCCTCCATAGAATACAATGTAGCCCTCCTCATATAGTATAATGCAGCCCCATCAAATATAATAAATATAATACAGCCCCCCCTTAGAATATAATGTAGCCCCAAATAGAATATAATACAGCCCACCTCCCCATAGAATATAATGTAGCCCCCCATGTTATATAACACAGCCTCCCCTATAGAATATAATGTAAAATATACCCCCCATGGTATATAACACAGCTGCATAGTATATAGCCCAGCACCACATGGTATATAGCCCAACACCACATGGTATATAGCCCAGCACCACATGGTATACAGCCCAGCCCACCATGGTATACAGCCCAGCCCACCATGGTATACAGCCCAGCCCACCAAGGTATAAGCACAGCATGGTATAATACAGCCCAGTATGGTATAATACAGCCCAGCATGGTATATAGCCCCCCAAGAATGGTATAATACAGCACAGCATGGTATAGTACAGTCCAGAATGGTATATAGCCCCCCAGAATGGTATAATACAACCCAGCATGGTATAATACAGCCCAGAATGGAATAATACAGCCCAGTATGATATAATACAGTCCAGCATGGTATATAGCCCCCCCAGCATGGTATAATACAGCCCAGCATGGTATATAGCCCCCCCAGAATGGTGTAATACAGGCCAGCATGGTGTAATACAGCCCAGCATGGTATATAGCCCCCCAGAAAGGTGTAATACAGCCCAGCATGGTATATAGCCCCCCTAGAATGGTGTAATACAGCCCAGCATGCTATATAGCCCCCCAGAATGGTATAATACAGCCCAGCATGGTATGTAGCCCCCCAGCAAGGTATAATACAGCCCAGCATGGTATATAGCCCCCCTAGCATGGTATGATACAGCCCAACATGGTATGTAGCCCACCCAGAATGGTATAATACAGCCCAGCCTGGTATATAGCCCCCCAGCATGGTGTAATACAGCCCAGCATGGTATAATACAGCCAAGCATGATATATAGCCCCCCCAGAATGGTATAATACAGCTCAGTCTGGTATATAGCCACCCCAGCATGGTATGATACAGCCCAGCATAGTATATAGCCCCCCAGAATGGTGTAATACAGCCCAGCATGGTATGATACAGCCGAGCATGGTATATATTCCCCCAGAGTGGCCCCACAGTCCAGTACTCACACTGATTTAAAAAAAAAAAACACTCCTCACCTTCTTCACGTGCCCGCGCTGCTGGCTGCTCCTGTCTCCTCTCCTGCTCTGTCTGCCTGGCACACAGTGAGAGCGCCATGATGTCATCGCGCCCCCACTCTGTCAGAGGCAGAGCAGGGAATGATGGGAGAGGGAGTGTCAGCTGACGCTCTCTCCTCCATCACTGCCTCCTTCAGTGCAGCGGCGGCGGCGGTGGGAGTCGGTGCTGGGGGCAGGCGGGCCCCCCTCCCCCTGCCTCACAGGGGCCCCATAGCGGCTGTGTGATGTGCTGCTGGCTGGGGGCCCCTGGAGGAGCGGGGGCCCTAGGCAGCTGCCTGGTCTGCCTGCCCATAACACCGGCCCTGGACACAAACAAACATTGGAAACTGACCTCCAGGTGCCTGTATTATATGATACCTACAAGGGGTGTGACTAGTTATGCATATAAAGCATTGCTTTTTCAATTGTTGAGTCTTTTTTTGTCTTTTTTTCCATTGTAACCTTTTGTATACCGACTCTGATTCTGTCTAGAGATGTGACTGTATAGGCTACAAGCTTGGCATGCCTATTCCTATCCATCTATTTATAATAATACATTTCTAAAAGTCAAATTTAACGAAACGTAAATATATATTACATCTCTCTCTTTTTATTTGATTGAATTCAGTCAGGGATAGGGTATTCACACACGTTCAGTATTTCCAGCACAAATCTGCAAATACTGATGTGTTAGCAGGAAAAATACTGTAGAAAATGTGTGTGTTTGATGGTATTGTTTTTCCATTCATAAAAATGGTTGAATATTGCTGCAAAATTGACATTCTGCAGAATTGAAACTAGTTCAAATCTACAAGCAAAAAAATAAGGAGCATGTGCACAACACTTCAGAAATCTTATTCACATTACTGGGACAGTAAAATGCTATTTTTTTCATGACATGTCCTAGTAGTGGACATCCACTTTAACCTAAATTTGTGACATGTAAAATAAATGAAACAGAAAATGAAACCTATTGGACTGTTAATAACTTGAACACCTTTTTATCAATGAATCTGCATGGAAACAGTTCTGAAAAGAAAGTTGTGAAAGGTATAGAAAATAAATATCAAGTGATGGGAAGTAATTGGTCGCAATTATAATCATAAAAGGTGGCAACATTGGATGCTTTCAATGCTAGGTAATGTTGTTCCATAACTAAATGCAATAATTTCATAAAACATTTCTTTAGTTTGGGTATTTTGAAATCGGAAGTAGACATTCCATATGTTGCAGCTTTGCTGGGACCCTGTAAGCAAAAGAGGCACAGGACCACCTTTAAAAAGAAAATTAGAGCAATGCCTACTGTCTGGATCCCATGTAAAGGATTAACCCCTTCATGACAGCCAATACATATATTTACTGACCTGAGATATAAGGGAATATCATCCCCACACAGGTGACAATCCAGCAGCTGTCGGCTGTCCACTATATCTGACAACTTGCTGTATCACAAATCATCGGTATTGGCACCGTCCATATCTGTTTAACCCCTTAGTTGCTGCTGTCAAAAGTGACTACATCAAATAAATGGTTACTAGATTATTGGGGCTTTGCACTTTAATCTCATTGACACACTGTGATCATGATTATGTGGTCCTGATGTTTGCCATAGCAGTTCGTGGCCTTAGAGTCTGCCGGCTACAGCGGCCAGTTCTGAAGTCAGCGACATTTAGGTGGTAAACAAACACTTTTTCATTCCGGCTATACCTCTTTGCATTAATTCCTGAAAATTACCTGAAGGGTTAATAAACTACCTGACAGCAGTTTTCAATATGTCAGGGGGTGCAGTTTTTAAAATGGTATCATGTTTAGGGTTTTCCAAAGTCACTTCAAACCTGGATTGGTCCTTCAAAAAAATAATTTTGTAACTTTCCTTGAAAAAATGAAAAATTACTGCTACATTTTTAAACCTCCTAAAAGGCTAACAAAATAAATTAGTGTTTTAAAAATGGTGCTGATGTAAAGCTGACTTGTGGGAAATTTTATTTATTAATGTTTTTGTGTGGTATGACTATCTGGATTAAAGGGATAATCATTAAAAGTTTGAAAAATTGCAACTTTTTTTACATTTTTGTCAAGTTTCTGCTATTTTTTATGAATAAACACAAAATATATCAATCTATATTTACCACTATCATAAATTATAATGTGCCACGAAAAAACATTCTCAAAATCACTGGGATTTGTTGAAGCGTTCCAGAGTTATCACCACATAAAGTGATATTGGTCAGAATTTAAAAAAATTGGCCCGGTCACGAAGGGGATAAGTGATAATTCTATTGGTATATTTCAGTGTGACAGAGGGGGTCTTTGAGCTGCTTCAGACAATAGACCCCTTTGTAACTGCTATAACTACATGACTTAAATGTACTATTTTATTACATTCCGTTAATTGCCTACCATCGAGGAGATCATCTATCTCAGGCAAATGACTGCTTGTCAACCAGTGCTCTTTACTGGCAAATATTTGTCTAATACATTTTTACAATCTTCACTGTTGAGGAATTTACTCGGGCATATTCAAATATGCATTTTTTTTTTTAATTGACAAAACTGTGCAATTCTCTTTAGTGTAAAGAAAGAAATGCCACGCTCCAGTCTTTATCAGACACTCTTTGTTGTTTTTCTGTCTCCTACTTCTTTCAGAAGTCGCCTCATTTGCTCCGGGCACACGACAGTGTCATTTTAATCATGCACACTTCCCTGGAGATCAGGCGGCACAAAAGGAAGATCTACACTTCACCATCCAGTGTATTCCGCGTGCAGCCGCATTATTTAAGGCAGTAGTAAAAATAAGCAGAACAGCACATTTTGATGCCCATATGGAAGTAAAGCACATGAAATATGCCATACAATTTCATATCTTAGCCATAAATTAAAATGTATATGAACAGGCAGTTTAAACTATAAAAAAAAATATTCGCAGCATACGTATACTGTTTTTAGAGGCTTATTCTTAACACTGCACTAAAAAAAGTTAATCTGTAAGGTAGAGTAAGGCCGGGGTCACACTGGCGAGGAATACGGATGAGTGAGAGGCGTTAAAAGCACGCATTACACACGGACAAATTATTCTCTATGGGTTTGCTCCCAACAGCTGTATACGATTGTCAGCGTACTACGCCCGTAATACGCCAATGCAAGTCTATGGGTGCGCAAAAAATACGGATTACACACGGACCACACATGTGACTTGCGAGAAATACGCACCCAGTGTCTTTTAGAAAAGCCGGCAATTCAGTGCGCTATACAGTAAAATCACACTGTCAGGTTTAATAAAGAAAGAAAGAATAGATATATACACATAGAATACATATATATATATACACATGTCATTGTGACAAACATATATATTTATATTTCACAGAGTTCTTCATAGCAGAATAGCCGCTAATTAAATTGCCGGCTTCTATGAAATCATTCCCCAACCCGACATGAAATGACACATGGTTTACATTCAGTAAAGCATTTCATTTCATGTTTTTTAATATGTCCCTGACTAATAATTAGATGAGGGTTTGTGTGCAAAATTTGGGAGTTGTAGTTGTTATTTTAAGGGGTTACGGTAATTCGTTGTTAAAAAATGTGTGGGCTTCCCATTGCCCTATATTGGTGGCGAGTGGGTTAATCTAACAAAGGGTTAATGTCACCATTCGATTGGGGAGCCCATACCACTTAAGAGGGCACTTTGCTTAAGGATTCTGGCCTATCAGATGTAAGATTGATCAGAGAGTAAAGATGAGCAGATCTGAGAGAATTCCAAATCGACAAGCTGATTCTTGGAAAATTAGATTTGCAACGAAATCTTAGAAAATAATGAAGATATGATATAGAAAATGGAGAAAAAGTACTTATCGCCTTATTGCTCATTTGTTCAGTCCCTCCACTCTTCACCATTCCCTATCTGGACGTCTTGGCCTCCAAATCAAAGTAGTATAGACGGTCACAGGGGAGCGCCAGCCGCGCGTTACAAGGGTGTTCACTGCAGCTCCAGCCGGGTACCTCAAACGAGGAAATGAGTTACAGTGCTGGCAGAGCCCGGTCAGAAGGAGCACAGAGAGGGGAAAGTGTGGATTTAAAATCTTCTTTTATTAAAGTCCACAACGCATTTCGACAGAGACTTCTGTTTTCCTCAGGTGGCAATCACCTGAGGAAGACAGAAGTCTCTGTCGAAACGCGTTGCGGACTTTAATAAAAGAAGATTTTAAATCCACACTTTCCCCTCTCTGCGCTCCTTCTGACCGGGATCTGCCAGCACTGTAATTGCTGAATCCCAACATTTCTGTGTTAAACCACAGTTGTAAAATGTGAACCATACACGCACATGCACAAAACCGACCTGGGTTCCATCCTGGACCTTTTAATGGCTGTTTACGGATCAGCAAAATTGTGTCCAACTATTGTGTAGAAGCAAATTGCCCAATATATTGCTATTTTGGCAAATTATAATTTTTGTAATGTTAGAGTAGAATTCAGTTCCATGTGAATATGTTGACTCATCTCTACCAGGGCATCATAGTAAGGAATCTATCACTCTTGGTAAAGAAGCTATTAAACATCAGGGAGCCAATACACTGTTTCTGTACAGGGGTCCCCTGCTGTCTATTATATATATATCCACCCTTGTTACAAGCCATATGTTTGCCATTTTCAGTCTGTATTGGTCAACACAGTTCAATGATTTAGCAATAGTGTCTTAGATTTGAATCCAGCCAGAAATAAAACCTCCATGGGCGTTCTCCTGTGCTTGTTTTGTGTGGAGTTTCTTCTGCGTACTTCGACTTTGACCCACTCACTAAATGCAAGCTCCAAGCAAACAGCTTTATTAATTGTGAAATTAGTCTCAGTTTGTGTGTGTGTCTAAAAATCTGATTGTTAGCCCTGATAGTGCTCAGGGGTTGATGTGAATAGTAATAGTCTCCATAGTTTTGTTCTAGATCAGGGTTTCCCAATTTCCAAACCAGTCCTCATGATCCCCAATACATCATGTTTTCAGGAATTCCTTAGTATTGTACAGATGATGGAATTATTGTTAATGTGTCAGAAGCTGCCACCTGTGCAATACTAAGGAAATCCTAAAAACATGATGTGTTAGGGGACTGTGAGGACCGTGTTTGGGTAACACTGTTCTAGATGCTCCTAAGAAAATCAGCAATTAGTGCACAATGCAGAACATCAATGTGAAAATCCATGTGTCGTGCACCTATCCCTTGACACGGTACAAAGAATTATTCAGATTTATCAAGTTAAGAGTATCTGTATAGAGTTCTAATAAATGAGGATTCAGAATCCTTATTTCATTGGAATTCTATGTTGTGCAGTTCCTGTATTATTTCTACTGGAAAATTAGGACTAAACTGACAGCTGGGCATTACCATCCACCCAAAAGATTGGACACTGTGTAGGAACTTGCACAAGGTCTATGTAAACTTTGTAGAGAGATACTTTATTTGAAATATAACAAAAGCAGGAACATGTAGAGTTTATGAAAAAGTGCTCCAAAATTTTTATTTTAGAGAGAATGCAAATCCATTATTAAAACAATGCGTTGAGCTGTCTGGCCTTCTTTACGATATAGCAATAATCAGGTGTAGTAATAGCACATGGCACCATGTTTGTGTGCTCTGTTATGTCATTGATCCCCACATCGCATATAGTAAAGCCTTGTGAATATTTATAGTCTTGTTTTATTCAGTCTACTTTTATCATGTTCCACCAAGCAGACAGCATTGTCTTCAAAAGATGCAAATATCCCTTCTTCCTTCCACAGCTTGGTCTGTGTGATCCTATTGTATATTTATCAGAAAGCCCTGAGCAGTTTTTATTTTTTTTTAAGTTGTGAATTATGTACTTTTTGCTTCTTTAAAGAATTATAGAAAGTGCGTGACCTGCTTGCCACTAAAATGGAGATTTCTTTATTTGCATTCGTTCCTGGCCAGGATTTTACTTTCACAGGGCTTTGACAATTGCCCACAAAGCTCCAAAAGCTGCAATAAAAAAATGAAGAAATAAAAACAAATTTGACAGACCAGTTCCTCAAATGTTTTTGGTCTCATAACTTTTCTAAGGTCTGCTGCGTGTTGCTGTGTAGCATCAGTCTAAGGTTGTGCTAATGCAATGGTGCCGTGATTTTTCAAAACTTCGGTAAAACGCTGCATTTTTAGTGTTTCCAGAAAATCGTGGCAAAAGACAAATTGCGAACGAATGGGCTCAAGAAGAAGGATATTGTTAGGAGTTTAAAAAAAAATTAGAACTTTAATTTTCCTTAGGGTCCATTTAGGACGATAATCAGCAAATCTATCTAAAAAGGCCGCCAATATCTCAATGAATTAGAAAATTGCTAGTTTGGATTAAATGCTTTTTAAGCTTGCTTAGAAATCATTGTTCTCAGCAGCAAATCAACCTGTGTAAACCGTAATGTGCTGCTGTGACTAATGATGATCTATCAGAACGATTGTATTAGCCATTGGCCTGTTTAACCTCTTTACCCCCAAGGGTGGTTTGCATGTTAAAGCCCGGGCTAATTTTTACAATTTTGACCACTGTCCCTTTATGAGGTAATAACGCTTCCTTGAATCCCGGTGATTCTGACATTGTTTTCTTGTGACATATTGTACATCATGTTAGTGGTAAAATTTCATTCACATAACTTGCAATTATTTGTGAAAAAAATGGAAATTTGGTGAAAATTTTGAAAATTTCACAATTTTCCAAATTTGAATTTAAATTCCCTTAAATCACAGAGATATGGTACACAAAAAACTTAATAAGTAACATTTCCCACATGTTTACTTTACATCAGCACAATTTTGGAACCAATATTTTTTTTTGTTAGGAAGTTATAAGAGTTAAAAGTTGACCAGCGATTTCTCATTTTTACAACACCATTTTATTTTTAGGGACCACATCACATTTGAAGTCACTTTGAGAGGGTCTATATGATAGAAAATACCCAAGTGACACCATTCTAAAAACAGCACCCCTCAAGGTGCTCAAAATCATATTCAAGAAGTTTATTAACCCTTCAGGTGCTTCACAAGAATTTTTTGAATGTTTAGAAAAATGAACTTAACTTTTTTTCACAAAAAAAATTACTTCAGGTCCCATTTTTTTATTTTACTAAGGGTAACAGGAGATATTGGACGGCAAAAGTTATTGTGCAATTTGTCCTGAGTGCGCTGATACCTGATATGTGGGGGTGGACCACTGTTACAGCGCATGGCAGAGCTCGGAAGGAAAGGAGCGCCGTTTGACTTTTTCAATGCAAAATTGGCTGGAATTGAGATCTGGCACCATGTCACGTTTGGAGAGCCCCTGATGTTCCTAAACAGTGGACACTCCTCACAAATGACCCCATTTTGGAAACTAGACCCCCCAAGGAACTTATCTAGATGTGTGGTGAGAACTTTGAACCCCCAAGGGCTTCACAGAAGTTTATATCGTACAGCCGAACAATTAAAAAATCATATTTTTTCCACAAAAATGATCTTTTCACCCCCAATTTTTATTTTCCCAAGGGAAACAGGACACCAAAAGTTATTGTGCAATTTGTCCTGAGTACGCTGATACCCCATATGTGGGGGTAAAACATTATTTGGGCGCATGGCAGAGCTCGGAAGGGAAGCAGCGCCATTTGACTTTTGTCTGGAGTTGAGATCAGACGCCATGTTACTTTTGGAGAGCCCCTGATGTGCCCAAACAGTGGACACCCCCCAATTCTAACTCCAACCCTAACCCCAACACACCCCTAACCCTAATCTCTGCCCTAGACCTAAACCTTACCCTAGCCCTAACCCTAATGGGAAAATGGAAATAAATACTTTTTTTAATTTTATTATTTTTCCCTAACTAAGGGGGTGATAAATGGGGGTTTGATTTACTATTTTTAGCAGGTTTTTATGTTTGGCAGCTGTTACACGCTAAAAGACGCTTTTTATTGTAAAAATAGTTTTTGCATCGCCACATTTTGAGAGCTATAATTTTTCCATATTTTGACCCACAGAGTCATGTGAGGTCTTATTTTTTGTGGGACGAGTTGACATTTTTATTAGTACCATTTTTGGGCACGTGACATTTTTTGATAGCTTTTTATTCCGATTTTTGGGACGCAGGATGAACAAAAACCAGCATTTCATGAATTTCTTTTGGGGGGGCGTTTACACCGTTCTGCGTGTAGTAAAATTGATAAAGCGGTTTTATTCTTTGGGTCAGTACGATTACAGCGATACCTCATTTATGTCTTGTTTTATGTTTTGGCGCTTTTCTCCAATAAAACCAATTTTATATAAAAAATAATTATTTTTGCATCGCTTTATTCTGCGAGCTATAACTTTTTTATTTTTTTGCTGATGATGCTGTGTGGCAGCTCATTTTTTGCGGGACAAGATGATGTTTTCAGCGGTCCCATGGTTATATACGTCTTTTTGATTGCGCGTTATTGCACTTTTTGTTCGGCAGTATGATGATAAAGCATTGTTTTTTGCTTTGTTTTTCTTTTTTTGAAGGGATTCACTAAAGGGGTTAACTAGTGGGGCAGTTTTATAGGGCGGGTCGTTATGGACGTGGCGATACTAAATATGTGTACTTTTATTGTTTTGGTTTTTTTATTTTGAAAAATTTGGGGGGGAATTTTTTTTATTTATTTTGGGATTTTCTTTAATTATTTTTACAAGTGATTTTTTTTTTACTTTATTATATTGTCCCAGGGGGACATCACTGTCTTGTGTCAGATCGATGATCTGACACTTAGAACAGCGCTGTGTCAGATCAGCAATCTGACAGGCGCTGCTGCAGGCTTCCTCATGCCTGCTTTTAGCAGGCAGTGAGGAAGTCGCCTCCCTGCAGGATCCCGAAGGCCCCCGCAGCCATATTGGATCTGGGGGCCTGCAGGGAGGAGGACTCTCAGAGCGACGCAGCACATCGCGTCGCTCCGGGGGTCACAGGGAAGCATGGAGGGAGCCCCCTCTCTTGCGTGCTTCTCTCCTATGCCCCGGTACACTGCAGTCATGTTTGATTGCAGTGTGTCAGGGATTAATGTGCCGGGGGCGGTCCGTGACCGCCCCTGACACATAGTGCCGGTTGTCAGCTGTGATAGTCAGCTGACACCCGGCTGCGATTAGCGGCCCTCCCCCCGTGAGCATCGCTGATCACGCGTGACATAATATTCCGTCCTTGGGACTTAGGTCCCAGGTCACATGGACGGAATATTACGTCCAATGTAGGAAAGGGATTAAACAACAGACGATTGAAGCCAAATATAGTGTTATTAGTGATTTATGTGAGATCATGCAGAACACATAATCATGCAGTGATCACAAAGCAATTGCAAGCATGTAGGAAACTTTACATTGACAGTAAAAACTCCACTTTTGATAACATATCAGCAGGATATTTGATCATTAACTAAAACTATGCATATAAAGCCCCGTTAATCCTTTTTACATTCATTGCTTTCAAGTAGAATTTCATTTGGGCATTAGTGAGAGAGTACATCGGGGTGGGCATTTTACTCACCAGCTCTGCTGTACTTCACTGCTGACGTCCAATCATTGATTGACAGGTGACTTTTTCCTCAGTTACCAATCTCCCTAGCCAAGTGCCATGGCTTAGTTTCATCAGAAGGGGTGGTGCCAGGGCAATGAGCTCCTGATGATGAGGATGATGATGAAAAATCAATGTACCATTAAGAGCTCAATGCCCAGGCACCATCACAGCAATGAACCTGGGCAATGACGTTGCTTACGCAGTGAGCTAAAAATAATAAGGCTGTGGGAGCTGGTATATTGGCCTTGTAGTGTCATCAGGAGCACACTGTGCAGGCGTCGCCCCTTCTGATGACCTAAACCTGGACAATGACTGCAATTGTGTAGGGAAAGTGGCCACTGAGGGAGAAGTCGCCTGTCAATCAACGGCCTGAGGCTGGCAGTGGGTAGCGAAGTACAGCAGATCCAGTGAGAAGTGACCGCACTTTAGAAAGAAAAAACCTTCAAAATTAGATTTCTCAGTAATGCACTAATGAAATTAGACTAGAAAAGAGTAAATGTAGTAAGCATTAATGGGGTCTTACACTCACATCTTTAGTTGGGGAATAAATATCCTGCAAGTTCTCTTTAATGGATCTGTTTTGTGCTGTATTTTTTGGCACGTAATCTTTCTGTTTTACTAATACTTATGACTTATTTCACCCCAACAGGCACCACAAGGCAACCTAAAGAAGGGGAGGTGCCAGGTGTGGATTACAACTTTATTTCGGTGGAAGCGTTTATGGAATTAGAGAAAAGTGGAGCCTTATTGGAGAGCGGTACTTATGAGGGTGAGTTTGGAAAGCTATGATCATTTTAATGGAGAGGCTAAATAATCTAGAATGGTTATCTTTCATGAATGTTAGTGCAAATAAGTATCAACCAATGAGACTCCATCTCTTTCCTTTACAAACATATGCAGTATGCAGCTGATTATACCATTTGTTTGGCGCTACTTTCCAGAAAAGCGGTCTACTCTGAATAGTACATGGAAGGTAGAGAGGTGACCTTCCAAAGACCATACTAGTTCTGAGAAACGTCAAAATATTTGGAGACCACCCTAGCAACGAGTATACTCGCTCATCACTAGTTAGCAACAGTACGAATATGAAGGTGTCTGCAAAGCGTTGTGGAATTAGTGGCACTATGTAAGTGAGATGAATATTATACCCTGTACTCATTAGTTATATGCAGATTTTAATATCTTCGTACAGCTTAGTATGTTTCTTAGAAGGGGAGGCAAAAAAATGTAATAAACCTCAGAGTTAAATAGTCTGTGCTCCAGGATGATGCATTTTGCCTTCTCTGACATTTCAGCATAAGAGAGATTTCTGACACTGTTATATTTAGGATACATAGAATGGATCTTTGCATTTACAAAAAGCAGATGTAGTATCTTAAATGTGTTAAGGAACTGAAACAACAGCATGGTTAAAGGGATTGTCCAGGCAAATAAAGTTTCTCTTGGGCTTGCAGCTGTAAAAATAACAAACTGAGTCCCTTTTCACATGTACATGTAGCATCCATTTTTACCCGTACCGGATCCATCCATGCAGGACTTCTCATCTGTATTCCTACAACGTGGTGAGCTGACTTTCATTCCTCATTTTTTCACTCATTATAATCTATGGGACTGCGCGCATGTCCATGTGACCCACACATAGACATGTCCATTTTTTTCCGGCAGCATGGATGACAAGAGCCACTACAGGTCAATGGGTCCTTGTAGATATGTACAGTACATGTATGACATCAATGTGCTGTCCGTGTGGCACGTACTGGAATAGAATGCAGAATAGAACTTAAAGATTTTTATGTTTAAAGATGTGCAAAGCTAATAAATTTTGGGTAAATAGATAGAAAATATATATACAATTATTGCCTTGTGTGTGTTGTTTACTGTACATCTTTTAACCAAAGAAATTTAAGAAAAATGACGTGGGGGCCACCCCATTTTTGGTAACTCGCAAAGTTAAAACACAAAGCTCAGAGCTGGTATTATCAGGCTAGGAAGGTCCCTGTTTATTTAACCCCTGCCAGCGATTGACGCATCACATGAGATGCTCCAATTCTGGTGCTTTGCCTTGGCTCCTCCTGATCCCCTTGAACGTTGGTGATCGGGGTAATGGTAGTTGAGGTTGATGTCAGCTGTGAAGTGTCCAAAAACACAGCTGACATCAAGCCCTGGTGTTAGTAATGGAGGGTTGTCCATCAGACGCCCTGATATACTAATCTCAGTGATAAAAAGGCAACATGCACAAGCGAATCCAGCAAAGTTGGTAGCATTCTCTGTACAAACCCTATGGAGCCTCACTCTGACGCTACATAAGATTTATCAACAGCCACTTCCAAGTCTTGCAGTGTTGTGCAAGACCCAGCAATTCTGAAAAGCATCACATCAGTAACGCTAACCCTCATCAGAGTCACCGGGTCACGCTTCACTCTGCATGACCCGTAACTCTGAAAACTGGTGACATCAGTAACGTTACCGCTCATCAGTGTTGCCGTGTCTTGTGCAGCACAGTATTACCCAGAAGTGGTTGTTAGCAAAAATTATGCAGCGTCAGATTGAGGCTTCATAGGCTTTGTATGGTGGATTCAGTGGACTACATTGGACCCGCGTGGGATTTTTTTTTTTTTTTTATAGACTGGTGAGCCAGTGCAAGTGTAGGGGAGTGCGTATTTCAATAAATAATTTATCTCTGTTATTCTTTTTCTTTTTTTCCTGGTTTAGTAATGTCTGATAGACAGCTCTCCATGAGTAACACCAGGGACTTGATGTCAGTTGTGTGTTTTGACAAACCACAGCTGATATCAACCCGAAGCACCATTTTCCCGATTACCAATGCACCAGGGCATTGGGAAGCACTAAAATTGAGGGCATCTCATTTGATGCTTTGCTTCTCGGATGACTGCGGGCTGGCATTTCTAGGCTGGGAAGCACCCAATAACAAGGGACCTTCCCAGTCTGATAATGACAGCTCTCAGCTGTCTGCTTTACCTTTGCTGGTTATCAAAAATAGGAAGGCCCCCACATCACTTTTTTCATTTATTTATTAGGTTAAAAGATCTACTTGCATAGCACACATTATATGTTTATCTATCTACTGTATATTTATCTGCACATCATTAACACTTTTAATTCTGCATTCTATTCCAGTACATGTCACATTTATGTCACACATGTACACACGGATGGCACATACATGCACAGACTGCCGATAGAAAACCACACTTATAGCAAAAACAGACCGTCTCACGCATATTTTTTAATCAGGCATGTGAAGGGGCCCTAAGTGATGTTCACCTAATAGGACCTATCTGGCTCCAGCGAAGGACACTCCTTGGTTTTTGCTGACACAGGAATAAGAGACCTCTCCATTCCACCGGCAGCAGGACTGCTGCCTGTGATTGGCTGCAGTGGTCAAGAGACTTGAGAAGAGCATCACTATATGTTTCTCGGATAGTGCACTTCTCTTGTCACCTAACCACTGCAGTCTAACATAGGCCACAGGGGTCCTTCAGCTGTTGGAATTGCGACATACCCTCTTACGATTCTTGTGCAGACCTTGAGGCGGTCTGCATTGGACACATATGGGTGCCAGCAGGTGAATATCATTGTTGTATTTTACAGCCCCAAATATTGCTAATTCAGCATCAATTTGGTCATGTGGATGGTTAAATTGTAATTGTTTATAGTTCATATATGTTATGTCTTTTTTGCAGTCATACAGTTTAATCTTCTACAGTTTTTTACATTAACATTTAGTTTTAATGATCGTTTCTATTAGTAGAAAACCTGTGAAATTATGTTTTCAGTTCGTAAAATGTTCGTGGTATTAGTTTTTCATACAGCCATAAGCTACTTAAAGTCACTTCTTATGGCAAGAAATCTAATAATTAGTGAGAGACATGGAACCTGCATTAGAACAAGATACTGGAGTAGAATAGAACCTCATAAATCCATCATTATGTATGGATCTGCTCTGCTGTGCTCAGCAAGTTATTTTAAAAGCCTTAAAGCTTCATTTGAAAATATATTATTTATGTTGCCACGGTACGTGATCCATATAAATCATCTGTGAACAAGATTTATTGTCTTTGCTACTTATAATCAACATTTAGCAACAGGCTTCTGGCCAGGTTCAAACCAGCATCTAGGAGAGACTTGAGGGCATTTGTGTGTTTTTGTGCAAAATGATGTTTAAAAAATATAGTTCCTATAACATATGTCATTGCAATACCTTTAAAAAGAAACCAAAACAAGACATAAAAAACACATTTTTACATGTTTTATGTAAAAAGCGTGTAAAGAGTAATGTGGAAACATTATTTATTTAATAATGCAGCATTATTACTAAATCAAAATCCCAAATGGAGACAAACTTTAAAGAAAGCATAGCTATTCCTGTAGGATGGGGTTTGTGTGTATATACAGTTGTGGCCAAAACTATTGACACCCCTGCAATTCTGTCAGATAATACTCTTTTTCTTCCTGAAAATGATTGCAAACACAAATTCTTTGGTATTATTATCTTCATTTAATTTGTCAAAAGAGAATGAAACAAAAAGCAAAACATTGATCATTTCACACAAAACTCCAAAAATGGGCCAGACAAAAGTATTGGCACCCTCAGCGTAATACTTGGTTGCACAACCTTTAGCCAAAATAACTGCGACCAACCGCTTACGGTAACCATCAATGAGTTTCTTACAATGCTCTGCTGGAATTTTAGACCATTCTTCTTTGGTAAACTGCTCCAGGTCCCTGATATTAGAAGGGTGCACTCTCCAAACTGCCATTTTTAGATCTCTCCACAGGTGTTCTATGGGATTCAGGTCTGGACTCATTGCTGGCCACCTTAGAAGTCTCCAGTGCTTTCTCTCAAACCATTTTCTAGTGCTTTTTGAAGTGTGTTTTGGGTCATTGTCCTGTTGGAAGACCCATGACCTCTGAGGGAGACCCAGCTTTCTCACACTGGGCCCTACATTATGCTGCAAAATTTGTTGGTAGTCTTCAGACTTCATAATGCCATGCACACGGTCAAGCAGTCCAGTGCCAGAGGCTGCAAAGCAACCCCAAAACATCAGGGAACCTCCGCCACGTTTGACTGTAGGGACCGTGTTTTTTTCTTTGTATGCCTCTTTTTTTCTCCTGTAAACTCTATGTTGATGCCTTTGCCCAAAAAGCTCTACTTTTGTCTCATCTGACCAGAGAACATTCTTCCAAAACGTTTTAAGCTTTTTCAGGTAAGTTTCGGCAAACTCCAGCCTGGCTTTTTTATGTCTCTGGGTAAGAAGTGGGGTCTTCCTGGGTCTCCTACCATACAGTCCCTTTTCATTCAGGCACCGACTGATAGTACGGGTTGACACTGTTGTACCCTTGGACTGCAGGACAGCTTGAACTTGTTTGGATGTTAGTTGAGGTTCTTTATCCAACATCCGCACAATCTTGCGTTGAAATCTCTTGTCAATTTTTCTTTTCCGTCCACATCTAGGGAGGTTAGCCACAGTGCCATGGGCTTTAAACTTCTTGATGACACTGCGCACGGTAGACACAGAAACATTCAGGTCTTTGGAGATGGACTTGTAGCCTTGAGATTGCTCATGCTTCCTCAAAATTTGGTTTCTCAAGTCCTCAGACAGTTCTTTGGTCTTCTTTCTTTTCTCCATGCTCAATGTGGTACACACAAGGACACAGGACAGAGGTTGAGTCAACTTTAATCCATGTCAACTGGCTGCAAGTGTGATTTAGTTATTGCCAACACCTGCTAGGTGCCACAGGTAAGTTACAGGTGCTGTTAATTACACAAATTAGAGAAGCATCACATGATTTTTCTAACAGTGCCAATACTTTTGTCCACCCTCTTTTTTATGTTTGGTGTGGAACTATATCCAATTTGGCTTTAGGACAATTCTTTTTGTGTTTTTACATTTAAAACAAATTAAATGAAGATAATAATAACAAGGAATTTGTGTTTGCAATCATTTTCAGGAAGAAATGGAGTATTATCTGACAGAATAGCAGGGGCGTCAATACTTTTGGCCACAACTGTACATATATGTGTATGTATGTACCGTATGTATATACTGTACATACATATTCTGTTATCGTAATTCAGAGCTCCTTTTTAGAGAGCAATAGAAAAAAATACTGTTGTGATGCTGAGATACATTTTTCACACTTGATATGCTGCTAAGTATACAAGTTGCCTGGACTGTTGTGCTTAATGATCTAAAACTAATTGATAAATAATTTGGGTGGGCACCGTAAATGGTAACTGCATACAAGTTGGCATGTATCATTGTACGATTTAAAATCTTAAAGAACACATACAACTGAACCTCCTGTAAATTCCAACTCTGTAATTGTGAAGCATTGTTTAAGCCAACACGTATCAATATTAAAAACCTTTTAACATCATGTATGAAGGGTAAATATAGGGTGTATCTCCACCCTCTAAAGACAAGTGGTTTCCCACATGATGTTGCTTGAATGTCATGTATTCTACAGTAATTGAGACATGCAAAAATGTGTAAGCGTAAACCAACCCTGAAGAACATTGCAACTTGCTGAAGCTCTTTATAATCACTCTATATACTGTAATAGACCTGTTACATTTTAAGGAAAAATATGTAGACAAATGTTGCATTATTAGACCAGGGGAAAAGTGATTTCAAGTGTACATTTCACATTGGTTCCTGTCTTACATCTTTTGAAAAAGTCATCCAGGTTCTTTATTATTATAGTAGAGAAACTGAATGTTTCTCTGCTCCGTTTCACCACTCTATTTTTTTTGTATGATTGTGGCTAACCTGCTTTCAAGCTGAGATAGGCTTTAAACATTAGTCAGATGTCAGACGAGCACCTATAGACCCTGGTGAATTTTAATGGGGTCTGTCAGGGTTCCATTATATTTCTTATGTTTTGTCAGAAGAAATTAAGTTTTATGCTGTGCTATTAATGTTGTCAAAAGTGGTGGAAACAAATGAAAATCGAACCGAGCCTTAAATATGATTATTCACATGTATCTGTATTGTAAAGTTAAATTTTGCATTGAATGTTGCGTGATTGTAGTAAAGGTCACTTTCTTTTCTGTAAAGCACAAATAACTCCTTGATATGACTCAATATGTAATATAAAATTGAATAGCCCATGTTGAATTGCACTTTGAGACATGGTGTAACTATTGCTCCCTACTGACATATTTGTATGGAAAAAAAATGGTGACCGGTTCCATTTAAGTAGGGCCAGAACCTGTATGTCCTTATGTACATCATTCTAGAATGATGTATGTGTTCCCAATGCAGAACAAAGAAATAAAATCTATTATACTCGCCCTTGCCACTGTCCAGTCCAATGGGCGTCACTAGCATTGATCCAGTGCCTCCTCTCTTCTTGTGATCACTGTTGTAATGATCAACGCGTGTCTGGATACAGCAAATACCGCAAGGCGAACCCATATGACCCACGTAACCCTGGATACAGCGCCTCCAGTAGGGCGAATTTAAATAATAAGACGTGCAGCTGGATACACCGCCTCCAACAGGCGAATTTAAGTATTACATGTAAATCTGCAAACCCCGCCTCCTAACGTTCCCTATGCCGGTTCTGCACCGGGCGACGCACGCGTACCTTAAAACCCTGACTCGCTCTGCACCTAAACCCTCACTAGGGAATTGGTCGGTGCGGAAACTAATCCCACCACTGCACTAAACACACATAAGGGAAAAAGACAATAAAGGGGACACCACTTAGCTTTTTGCTCTTTTGCTTAAGCTCCCAGCAACAGAGCCCACCACCTGTGTGCAACTTCTCCTCCAACAGGATCCATCACCATAACCGGATCCATCACCATAGTGTAGCCTTGGAGCAGAGTCCACCACCAGTTGCAGCTGCCCAGTAAACAGAGTCCCAAAGATAAGTCCAGCTTCTGCCAAAAAGTCCAGCATGCTTGAGTCCAACTTTTCTGCCAAGAAGTCAAGCATGCTTGAGTCCAGCTCTCAGCAACCAAGTCCAGCATGGTGAGTGCAACTCTACACCATAGTCGCCACTCCACCAAACCATGCGAGCACTTCCTTCCGACACCAAAACTGCGACTCCACCACGCCATGCCAGCCCTTCTTGCAGACTCCAACGATGAACTCCACCAATCTATGCCAGCACTCCTTGCAGACTCCATAGCTGACTCAACACCTCTGGCTGGGCTGCCCAGGACTCTCATTCAGTTCCTTCATCACCCAGGCTTGCTTCCCAAATGACGAACTCACAATATCACCAACAGTGATCAAACACACCTGACTCTTTTATAGAGGATCACACCTGTTTTATAATTAAGTGCACTTAACCAAAGAAACTAAAGTGCGATACCACTCACCACCACCGGGGCAACTTAGAACAAACGACACCACAGTGCAATAATTCTAATGGCCACCGGGGGCAATCACACCACTTTGGCTCACAGCCAAAGTAAAAAAGTTCATTATGTACATTTAACCTGTCAGATGCACTCTGGATCATGACAACTGTTCTCCTTCTTGCTTTGTGTGTCTGATGCATCTTGCCTGTCCTGCATTGCAATGTCCTACATTGTGCTCCTGTGTAGGCTTACTTCTCTCTGACCTGCCAAGGGCAGAGCAAAGTATTGGAGTGGGCTCTTTGCCCTTTCCCCGCGCATGCAAACGACAGTATTTTGAGAGAAGTGCAGGAGCGCAATGGAGTTCCCTATGTGGTTGATGCAGGATGTGTTGGTCACACGAAGCAAGAAGAAAGGAGGTGCTGGATTAAGATGAGCAACGCTCAGCAGACCAGTCTGCACCTTGAGTATAATAAAAGCTATTTTATGTGTTATGCACAGTGCATTGGGGACATATATACCGCATTCTATAATCCTGTATTTGAGGTTGAACAGGTGCTAGCTCTACTTTATATAGGAAAAACCTGGTGACAGGTTCCCTTTAAAACAAGCCTTATGCAGTGGATGGTTTACAGATACCATGGGGGCCCGACTTAGCCTATGCCTTTCCTCCCATAGTGATGCCCTCAGGTGTGAGGAAAATCAAGGAAGTTCAAGTAAAGGTGATATTAATAGCTCCATTTTGGCCCAATAGACCATAGTTTTTATTGGATTAGGCACATGTCGATTTTAGATCCTTGGATCCTACTGGAGATCCTGGATCTGCTCTCCCATTGCCCAGTTTATCACCCACAGGTTTCAGGTCTCCATTTGACAGCCTGGATTTTAAGAGGCAGTTGTTGACAGGACCGGGGTTCTCCTGGGGGTTGGAATCTACCCTTTTGATGATCTCTAAGACTGTAATGAATAAGATATACTGTAGAACATGGAAAAAGTTCCTGTCTAGTTCAAGGAAGAAATTGATGGAGAAGTCCCAATAAGATCTATGCGCTGCTGGTGGGCAGTCATGTGTGCCGCTGCTTAAGGGAAATGAATATTCACCGCATTCCACTCCCATGGGCGTGGAATGCAGTGAATATTCATTCCCTTTAGTAGCGGCACATGTGACCACCAGCAGCTAAAGGAAGCCGGCGGCAGACACTGTGCGCGTTACTGAAGATCAATGAATACTCAGTGCTCTGAGTACACACAGTCCCGGTGTGCAGAGCACTGAGTATTCCGGCAGCTGCTCATCGGCTTGCAAGCAGCGCATGACATCCCTGCCATGCGCTGCTTACGAACATAAAGTAGCTGCTGGAGGACACTGGGAGGGAGCGGCGGAATGGTAAGTGTAATTTTTTGTTGTTTGTTTGTTTTCTGATGGGGCCATGCATACCAGGATGGGGATGCGGTAGGGGCCATGCATACAAGGATGCTAAAGAGAAATTAATATTCATTAGACTCCACACCCATGGGCATGGAATGCAGTGAATATTCATTTCTCTTTAGGAGCGAGCACTGGAGATAGCCGCAGCAGCCTACTCCTGCCTCCTGTGACCTGCTGCTCCGCCAATGCCCCTCTCCCACCTCCCCACCACAGCCAGAGCCAGTACATCCGAACTATAAGACACACCCTCCATTTTCCTCCACATTTTTTAAGGAAAAACGTGTGCCTTATAGTCCAAAAAATATGGTAAATATATAGAAGCAACTAAAGGCTGTAGAAAAACCCAATCATCATTCATGTTCTTTCAGGGGGCTAAGAAAGGGCTTAAAGTATCAAAGAGCAACTTAGCAAGGTGGATTAGGGAGGCCACAGGTATCGCTTATTCGGTCAGTAGTGTGCCAGAAGGCATTAAGGCTCATTCCATTCGACCAATTGCAACTTCTTGGGCAGAAAAGATGGGGGTATCAATCAACCAAAAATGTAAGGCTGCAACTTGGTCCTCTCCTTCAACCTTTTAAAGGAACTACAGGCTGGATATATCCACCACAACTGATCTACCCTTTGGTAGAAGGGTTCTACAAATGGTGGTTCCTCCCTAAGGTGGATGGTTATTCTATATAAATCTGTCAGATGGTGCGGTCATGTGAAGAGGGTAAATTCTTAGTTACTTACTGGTAATGGTATTTTACAGAACCCATGACAGCAACCTCATACCCTCCTTACGATTGGTTGTGGGTGCACGTTTATGTAAACGAACTGATGCAAAGGAGAGGTGCCGCCCTTTTATTTTAGTGAATTTCCTGTCCTGGATGGGCGGATCCTTTCTAGGTGGTGCTGTCATAGGTTCTGTAAAATCCCATTACCGGTAAGCAACTAAGATTTTTTTTTTAATGCTGGCATATTGGTTTTGTTAGATGACCAGCACCATTTTTACACTGGCTGATAATTTTGTATTCAATGTTTTTATGAACACTTATTCAGCAATTATCGGTCCATGTAATAATTTAAGCTTTTCACTTTTTCTTTTCCTTTGCCTTTTACGTTTTTCATTAGTCTTTGCTATACCTACCCCTACATATCTTCAGAATACTTAGCTGAACTACTACCCCCATAAAAATATAGAATAATACAAATCTTCTGCAGGCCCTTGCCCCAAGAGAGAGGAATAGGCATGGACTGTGTTAATTTCCTAGCCCTCAGATTTCACCTAAAATGTGTATATTATATAATTTTCATACATTTCTAAACTCTGTAAACAATTAAAGCAAGTTGACTGAAGTATTGACTGAATAGAACTGAGGATTTGTATATTCTGAAAAAAAATATAGGGTTTTAGTATTTTTTTAATCAATGTGTTTACTGCAATGTTTTGTGCTTTCCCTTTCCTATGACATCACTTTTTTTCTCCATTACCTTTTATAAACAAAACCATAATCCATTTCATATTATCTATTTCTACTTGAATGGCTCATTATTTGAATGAATGGAAATAAGTCATACTTGAAAGCTTTAAGCCTTGTTATAGTAAGCTTAAGGTTTATGTGAGACAGCTGGAAAATCTATGTTAAATTGAATTTGTTGAAGCAGAATTCTTTACAAATAATCCTCATTTTGAGAGTTTTTCTATATGCAGTGGGTAAAGGTTTTGTCTGCCCATTGCAAATGACATGTAAAAGAATACAAAGTCAAAAATACTTAAAGTAACAGCAGGTGGATGCTCCAATGTAAAATGCCAAGAACATTGCTTTGCTTTATAACTGCGATCACAGTGCTGAAAGTGAAAGTATATATATATATAATATATATATATATACACACCGTATATACTCGAGTATAAGCCGACCCCAGTGTAAGCAGAGGCACCTAATTTTGCCACGAAAAACTGGGTAAGCTTATTGACTCGAGTATAAGCATATATGCATTGTCCCCGCATCCCTGTCCTGGTATGCATGGCTCGCTCGCCCCTGTCCTTGTATGCATGGATCCTTATCCCCTATCCTTGTATGCATGGCTCCCTCATAGCTGTCCTGGTATGCATGGCTCCTTATCCCGTACCCTTGTATGCAGAGCTCCTTATCCCCTATCCTTGTATGCATGTTTCCTATTAAAAAAAAATATCCTACTTACCTTGCCTGCGCACCCTCGATGCATCCTGTTCCAGCGCCAGCAGCTCTTCCTGCCGAGCGACCACGTGGCCCCGCTCATTAAGGTAATAAGTATTCACTTCACGCCTATGGGAGTGGAGAGGCATGCATATTCATTACAATAATTTGCAGGGCCACGTAATCGCTTGGCCGGAAATGCTGCTGGCACCGGAACCAACGAGATGCAGCGAGACCACACAGGAATGTGAGTAGGATGTCTTCTGGAAGCCAGCAGCTGTCACTGTGCACGTTACAAGAGAAATGACTATTCGTTTCTCTTTAGCAGAGGGCACAGTTACAGCCGCAGCCGTAAGCTCCTGCCTCCTGCGACCCTCTGCTTTGCCGCTCCCCCTTCCCTGATGGCCTTTGGGGACAATTGACTTGTGTATAAGCTAAGGGGGACATTTTCAGCACAAAAAAAGTGCTGAAAAACTTAACTTATACACGAGTATATACAGTATATCGTACCCATAAATAAATATTTTTCTGAAAAAAATGACCCGCCCTATAAAAATGCCACACTAGTTGAGCCCTCCAGTGAACACCATAAAAAAATAAAAACGAGGCAAAAAACTATGCTTTATCATACTGCCAAACAAAAAGTGGAATAAAATGAAAAGACAAATGTAAATAAAAAGTACTATTGCTGAAAATGTCATCTTGTCCTGCCAAAAACAAATCATCATACCGCTACATCAATGAACAAAATAGTTATACCTCTCAGAATAAAGTGATGCAAAAAAACATGGCACAGCACAAAAAATATAAATGTGGTATCATTGCAATCGCACTGACCCCAAGAATAAAGCTGCCTTATCATTTTTACAACACACAGAAAGGCATAAAAACATTTCTGAATGGTTGGATGTGTATTCTGCCTCCCAAAATTCAGAACTGAAATCAATCAAAAATGCCATGTGTCTGAAAATGGTACCAATAAAAACGTCAACTCGTTCTGCAAAAAACAAGCTCTGATATGACTGTCTGCTGAAATATAGAAAAGTTTTAGCAATCTAAATATGGGAATGCAAAAACTAGTTTTTGCAAAAAAAAAAAGCGTCTTTTAGTATGTGATAGCAGCCAAACATAATAAATATATATGCTTAAAAAATAAGAGTGGCCTAGGAAACAGACAGCTTCAATAATAAATCATCCAAAAAGCAAAAAGAAGCCATGTCTAAAATGTAACAAACTTTATTGAAATATAGTTAAAAAAGTTTTATATAAAAATGACAATGCAGGTATTAAAAGTGAGGGCACTACAAAGAATCACCACATCATGAGGAAAACCGCACAAAAAACATCCAGAATTTACATGTGCATAGAATGCTTAAATGGTTACAAAATAAACAGGTATTTACACATAGAACTTGTTACTTATTTCAATAAATGCCAGTGCATCCCTTAGAAAAAAATATAAGTAAAAAATGCAGATGTGCATAAGTATAGGTAGAAAAGATTAAAGCATTGTATAATCAGCATGTACTTGCGTAAAGTATACCTTAATAAGTGTCTTTAAAAATGTGACAAAGTAAATAATCCAAGAGTATGCAAATTTGCATGAATGAGAATGAACAATTAGGGTATCATATAGCCAGTGTATGCCTGTGCAGAGTATGGCGGTAATAAACCCTAAAAAGCATTTCCAAGCAGAAGGTAAGTGTAAGATAAAACAGTATAATCAATGCATGTTACCTCAGGGTGCGGGTAGGAAGACCTCGATGCGCGTTTCGCAGCAGCTTTCTCACGGGGCGCCATATTCTGCACAGGCATACACTGGCTATATGATACCCTAATTGTCCATTCTCTTTCATGCAAATTTGCATACTCTTGGATTATTTACTTTGTCACATTTTTAAAGACACTTATTAAGGTATACTTTACGCAAGTACATGCTGATTATACAATGCTTTAATCTTTTCTACCTATACTTATGCACATCTGCATTTTTTACTTATATTTTTTCTAAGGGATGCACTGGCATTTATTGAAATAAGTAACAAGTTCTATGCGAAAATACCTGTTTATTTTGTAACCATTTAAGCATTCTATGCACATGTAAATTCTGGATGTTTTTTGTGTGGTTTTCCTCATGATGTGGTGAGTCTTTGTAGTGCCCTCACTTTTAATACCTGCATTGTCATTTTTATATAAAACTTTTTTAACTATATTTCAATAAAGAATATTATATTTTAGACATGGCTTCTTTTTACTTTTTGGATGATGCATAAAAGTGCCATCTGCCACAGATTTGTGCACTTCTGAAAAGGACACTATTGAACATACGCCAGACAGAGTCCAGAGTATCTCTGCTGCCTCATTATAGTGAATAGATCCTTCAGGGGTTTCATCTGAATCACATCTTGCAGAGATTTACAGGGTTAGACATTTATATGGATATACCTGGGTGGGCCATGTGTATGGATACACCTAAGTTAAATGGGAATGGTTGGTGATATCAACTTCCTGTTTGTGGCACATTAGTATATGAGAGGGGGAACACTTTTCAAGATGGGTGGTGACCATGGCGGCCATTTTGAAGTTGGCCATTTTGGATCCAACTTTATAAATGACCCACCCAGGTGTATCCATATAAAAGGCCCACCCTGTAGATCGAAACCCTGATGTAAGTGCTCAGCATAGCATGCAGGATAAATGTGATCTCAATGGAAATATAAGGGACTTCCACATTACTTGTAGCACAAGGCTTTGGAAAAAAGAAATGGCTCCCTGCCCCCCCCCCAAAAAAAAAAAGAAATTCGCAAAATTCTGTGCTCTCAAATCCAAATGACCTTTCCTTCTGAGCCCCAGTGTACCTAAACTACACTTGATGTCCACATGTTTGGCATTTCTATAGCAATGAGAACCCCACCTAATTTATGTGTGCTGGTCTCCAGGAGCATGAGCTGGGGACTACAACGTACTGGGGACTTCAACTGCAGTTTGCAATTTTCACTCAGCAACATACACTGCTGCTTGTTTCTGGAAAAGAACCATGGAGTTAAAATCGTCACTATACCTGTAGATAAAATTACCAAAGGTTTTTAATTTCCACTTGAGGGTGGAATCTGTCCTGCATGCACTTAGAGGCTCTTTATATGGAGTCCACAAACTAATCTAGATAACTCTGCACTCCAGGAGGCAAATAGCTCTCCATCCCTTCCGAGTCTCACCGCATAGCTAAGCAGTACTGTAAAGCTACATATGGGGTATTTCCACGTTCAGCAGAAATTGTGGGACAAATTTTAGTACCACTTGTATCCACTTCCCCATGTTAAAATGTAAAATCTGGGGCAAAAGTTTTTTTCTTCACTGCCCAATGGTATAAAATTTTGTGAGGCACTTGCGGTGTCAATATGATCACTGCACCCCTAGTTGAATTCAGTGGAAATGTTGTCTGTGAAATTAAGTCACATATGGGGGGGTTCTACTGTTCTGGCACCTCAAGGGACTCTGCCAATGTGACATGGCACTCTCAAACCATTGCAGCAAATTCTGAACTCCAATATGGCGCTTCTTCCCTTCTGAGCTTTGTCCTGTGCCTCAAACGTAGTTTTTGACAACTTATGGGATATCTGTGTACTCAGGAGAAATTGCACAACAAATTATGCAGTCCATTTTCTCTGGCTATTCTTATGAAAATGAAAACATTTGGGGCTAAATAAAAACGGTTTTGTGGGCAAAAAAATCAGCGAAAATGAAAAAAAAAGATAAACGTTGTGAAGCACCTGGGGGTTCAAGGTGTTCACCTCACAGATAAATTCATTGAGGGATCTTTTTTCCAAAAGGGGCCTCTGGTGGGGGAGTTGCCCCACTTAATGTTATACTACAGAACTAATATAGAGTAGAATATACACTCCTCAACATCGAAATTGCAACATCAAAAAGGAAAAGTCGTAAAATTATGGAAATCACAAGTATAGCGATGTTAATTGTGTCTGTATATGAATAAAGAAAAGGAAACTAAATTTTCAAAACATGTGGATTTATTCCATATCTGGTAAGAGTGCCACATACAGAAATACAGGTGCTTGCATGCCTGTGCATGCTATGAATGAGGTAATTAATGGTTGATTGTAGAATGTTCTACCACATTCAATGCACTCTTGCATGCAAATCATCAATATTTGCTGCTTGCAGTTCCATTTACAATTACCAACCATTGACGTCTAAGAGGTGATCAATCAGAGACGCTGCAGGCTATGGCGGCACATTTAGGCCAAACAGGATGTTCACTGTGGCAACATGCAGCCTGGCATTATGTTTAAAAAAAACGGCTCCTGGGACACACAGGAGTACTGCAATTGGATTACGCAATGCCAAGCCTAAGGCATTCGTGCCTACACAAAGCACCAGAAGGCATTTGCATGACATTGGGCTACCAGCCAGACATCCATCTAAAGATGGTCCTTTGACCTCACAACACCACTCTGAAAGGCTATCGTGATGCAGAACCAGGCCGCAGTGAAATGGAGGGCTATCCTTTTCTGAAATGAATCCCACTTTTGTCTTAGATGCAATAATAGATGAAGTTTGTTCTAGCAAGCACACTGGAAACACCATGAAGAGGCTTTCATGAGAGAAAATCACACCACTCCTATTGATTTGGAGGTGGCATAATGTACAGTATCTAGACTTCTCTAGGCTGCATTCAAGGTTTACTAACAGCTCAGCCTTGCATTGGAGAAATGGCCTTACCACTCATCAATTCAAGTGCCCCAGGTGTTTTTTTTTTCACCAACACAATGCCAGGCCACATGTTACTTGAGTTTCTGTGAGCAGCCTGTGTGGACTAAATGTGCTACCATGGCCTGCAATGTCTCCAAACTTGTCTCCTGTTGAGCACGTCTGGGAAATTATTGGTTGACTAATTATTTTGCCAAGACATGCAAGTGCATGCATTTCTGTGCATGGCACACACATACGATACTGAATAAATGGAGAAGTTTTGAATATTTTGTTTCCATACTTTCATAATTTCCATATCATTGACATGTCTGTCAACCCTTGAGTTCCATCATTCCATGACTTTTCCTTCTTGACATTGCAATTTCAATGATGAGGAGTGAATATAAATACCCTAGTACCATGAGGCAGCTCACAAAGTGAATGAAGTTTGAATTGAGAGGCCATGGTTGCCCTGGACTTGAGGCATTATGATTGCTTAGTATATATGAATAAAAAGCATGGTGAAATCTAAAGTTCAAGAAGCATTTTTGGTTACATACCCTGACAAAAGACACAGGTCTGTCAAGTTTGACCTTTCTCAACTAGTTATACATTCTCTGTCTCTAGATTTATAACCCACAATGTTATTTATTGTGAGAATAGCATACAGCCCTTTTTAAAGGTAACCTGTCATGTGAAAAAATGCTATTAACCTGTAGATGTGCGGTTAATCTGCAGGTCAATGGTGCTATGAATCCAATTGGTACCCACATTTTGAGTTTTGCTGCCTGGAGGAATTTAGCTTTATTCCTCCAGGCAGTGTTCGGTTTTAGACACATGGGTGACGCCGGTGTGGTTTCAGTCACCACTCTGTCTAGAGAGCCAGGTGTGGCAGTACATAGGGATAGAATTGCTCAGAGCTCACAACATAGTTCTAGAAAAAGGCCTAATGTGATTGAGGTGTACTGCTTCAGTACTGATGTGCCAGATTGAAATTGTGAGTGTTAGTCTGTCTGTGAATAGAAATCCAAGATTAAAGTGATGGACAGTGAACTGTGGTAGTAGTCTCATCATCACCACTTTGTGTGATTATGAATTAATAAATCTGTGATAAACTTCAGTAACAACACCTTAACAGCTACTTTTGTATTATTATTCACACAGTGGCAGCAAGCACGGGTAGTATTAAATCAGTCATTGCAGATTTTGAAAGTAAGGCTGGGGTAACACTAACCAATGAGAAATACGGTCCGTACTTTCCATGCGTAATGCGGAGAAATGTCCCCTAAATAGTGATCCGTATGTCATCCATAATCAAGGTGTGGTCACATATTTTGAGCATGTAAGCATCCGTATGTAATCCGTATGGCATCCGTATGCCGAGATTTTCTCACAGGCTCGCAAAATGGACATATAATGGATCCCTATGACAGGTTAAAACCCAAACGAAAGAATAGATATATATACACATAGAATACATATATATATATTTACATTTCATAGAGTTCTACATAGCAGAATAGCTGCTAATTCAATTGCCGGCTTCTGTAAAATCATTTCCAAACCTGACATGAAATCACACATGGTTTACATACAGTAAACCATATCATTTCATGTATTTTTTTTATATGTCCCTGACTAATAATTAAATTAGGGTTTGTGTGTAAAATTTGGGATGTCTAGGTGTTAAATTAAGGGGTTAATTCATTGAAAAAATGCGTGGGCTCCCGCGGCAAAATCACAACCAGAGAGGTAAAGCAGGTGAGTGAGGGCAGATTTTAATAGCTACAGGCAACACACATGAAGGAGACCCAACTTGTATTCTCCACATTTCAAAAATTATTGTCACACACCACAAAAGTGGTTTCAATGTCCACATAGTAGAAACAGTATGATACGCCTCTGGCACACCTTCCTCTGCAGGCAACCCACATCAGCAGCAGTAGCAACAGCAGGCACAGAAGCTGGGGTGCAAAGGTCATTGGGGATCCATGACTTGTTCATTTTGATGAAAGTTAGGTGGTCTACACTGCCAGGGAACAGTTGGATGCGCTTATCTATCATGACACACCAGCAGCGATGAAGACACATTCTGAGAGAATGCTGGCTGCCGGCCATGACTTAACCTCCAATGTGTGACAGGCGATCTCAGGCCACTCTTTCAGTTTTGAAGACCAAAATGCAAAAGGGTCTAAATTCCCCCTGATGACATTGATTTGAGCTCAAGATACTCCTGCACCATCCTCTCCAGTCGTTCACAACGTGTCAGACTTGTACTTTGTTGTGCTGGTGCATGGGCTGGTGTAAAAAATGTGTGAAGTGACTCACAGAAATTTCTTATGCCACTTACTGTTGTTGTTAATGTTTTTGCAATTGCGCCTTGATATTCCCAGGGTTAGAAGTCTAGAACTGCGATGCACACTGTGTTCCTCACTTCTGTCTTGGGGAAAACCACTCTTAAGATTGTCTACAAGTATGTTTTGATACTCCAGCATGCGTGCGTCCCTTTCCAGTGGGGGAAGCATCTGGCAAAATGTATTCTTGTACTCTGGATCTAATAGAGTGGCAACCCAGCATAAGCACTATTTCTAACCCTAAGCGATCGGGCATCGTGTTGAAGATAGGCATGTGTTGGGTGCTTCCATGAGGTCCAAGTCCATGGTATGTTGGTGGCGGGGTAACACTAAAGGTTGCTTCCTCTGTCCCCTCCCCCCAACCACAGATAAGAGAGGAAATCATTATCCTCTTCATCTACTGACTGTTGCATGGCCATCACCTCTTCCTCCTCATCCTCCTCAATTTGCTCCTTGGCTCCTGCACCTTCACTAACAGTTTGTACTATGAACTCCCCTCGATCACCCTAATCCACCCTCCCATGGCACCCACTTGACACTATGACAGTCCGGACCTTAGAGAAGTTGTTATCCCTTCTGCATCCTTCTCTGCTTCCACCTCTTCGTCTGGGACCACCACCTCCTCACACAGATTTTTGAAAGTCTGCTCCAGCAGGTAGATGACCGCAATAGTGCTGCTGATGATGGCATTGTCAGCGCTAACCATCTTAGTAGCCATTTCAAAACTGTGCAGAAGGGTACAGCGGTCCTTCATCTGTGCCCACTCCGCAAGCATTATTTACACTGCATCTGTACTGTATTGGCCCAGGCTATGCCAAAGGGCATACTACATATGTGCTTGTTGCCGCTGCCACAGTCACTGCAACATGTGCAGAGTGGAATTCCACTGTGTTGGAACATCACAAAGCAAACAGTTAACCGGTAGGCCAAAAGACCTCTGTTACGATGCAAGTCGATCTGCAAGGTGAGATCGTTTGAAATGAGCACAAAGCAACCTTGCTTTCTGCAGCAGTGGGTCCAGGCTGGGACAAATTGCTGTACCACCAGGTTGAGGAAATGAGACATGCAAGTCACGTGTGTGAAGTTGCCCTTGCATAGGGCCTCCACCAGGTTTGCACCGTTATTGCACACAGCATTACCTGGCTCCAGGTTCAGTGGAGGCAGCCATTGCTCTAATGCAGCCTGGATAGCTGCCCACAACTCTTACAACTCTTAAGCTGTGTGACTGTGATCTACAAGGCATATTCATTTTAACACTTCCTGATTGCGGTGAGCCCTTGCTGCGCCATATGGAGGTGGGGGGAATTCTCTCTGCACTGTTGGAACGCATGTCTCATTAAGGGAGAGGTTGAGGGCACATGTGGAAGCCCTAGAGGAGGTGGAGGGGCCAGATGCAGTGGAGGAAGTGTTGGATATAGAGGTTTGTCCCACAAGTCTTGGGATTCCAGGACTTGTGGAGCAGCTCCTTGACCGGCTGCCTGCACAGCCACCATAGTCACCCAGTGCCCAGTCAGTGAGTTGCTACGCCCCTGTCCATGTCTGCTCATCCAGGTGTCAGTGGTGAAATGCACCCTGGCAGACATAGATTTTTTTAGGGAATGAGTGATGTTGTCAGCGACATGCTGGTGTAGCACAGGCGCAGCTTTCTTAGAGACGTAATGGTGACTGGTCAACTGGTGCTGGGAGACTGAAACAGCCATCAGCTTTTTGAAATGGAAAGAAGGAGGCATATCTAAAGAAGAATATAATGCTGTCTGCAGAACCTGCAAGGCACAAATCAGATTATCTAAAGCTGAAAATGAATTGAGGCTTGCAAGAGATGTCAAAAGCAATAATAAAGGATTTTGGGGATATGTCAAAAGTAAAAGAAAAGTCAAAGATGCTATAGGATTTTTACAGGATGAAAATGATGAAATGGTAAGACAGGATGTTGAGAAGGCTGAACTTTTAAATTCCTATTTTGCATCTGTTTTCTCTCAGAAAGGAAATGTAACATCAACTGTTATTCACTGTCCTATTAAGGGAATAGAAGAATCCAGGATATCTATAAACAGAAAGATAGTGAGGAAACACTTAGCTAACCTAAATGTATTCAAGTCTCCAGGTCCAGATGAATTACACCCCAGAGTACTGAAGGAGATAGCAGAAGAAATTTTTGAACCCCTCTCCATAATCTTTGAAAATTCTTGGAGAACAGGAGAAGTGCCAGAAGACTGGAGAAGAGCAAATGTTGTTCCTATCTTCAAAAAGGGGAAGAAGGTGGACCCAGGCAACTATAGGCCGGTGAGTCTGACTTCTATACCAGGAAAGATCTTTGAACAAATTATTAAACAACATGTATGTCAATACCTGGATAAGAATGAAGTGATTAAACAGAGTCAGCATGGGTTTGTAACTAATAAGTCATGTCAGACTAATTTAATTTCCTTCTATGATGGTATTACTGATTGGGTGGATCAAGGAAATGCTGTAGATATAGTATATCTTGACTTCAGCAAAGCATTTGACAAAGTCTCTCATACAATCCTTATTGAAAAAATGACTAAGTATGGAATGGACAAGGCAACTGTTAGGTGGATTCATAACTGGCTTAGTGATCGGACCCAAAGAGTGGTCGTAAATGGCTGCACATCCAGTTGGAAGAATGTCTCAAGTGGGGTACCACAGGGCTCTGTCCTGGGCCCTGTATTGTTCAACATCTTTATCAACGATTTAGATGAAGGAATTGAGGGTAAACTGATTAAATTTGCTGATGACACAAAGCTAGGAGGGATAGCTAATACTAGAGAAGAGAGAGAGAGGATTCAAAAAGATTTAAATAAACTGGAGAAGTGGGCAGCAACTAACAGAATGGTTTTTAACAGGGAGAAATGCAAAGTACTACATCTGGGCAATAAAAATGAAAAAAGCATATATAGAATGGGAGGAATAGGGCTGAGTGACAGCACATGTGAAAAAGACTTGGGTATACTAATAGATCACAGACTGAATATGAGTCAACAGTGTGATGCAGCAGCAAAAAAGGCAAATGCAATTCTAGGATGTATTGACAGAAGCATACAGTCTAGATCACGTGAAGTAATTATTTCCCTCTACTCCTCTTTGGTCAGACCTCATCTGGAATATTGTGTCCAATTTTGGGCACCACATTTTAAAAAAGACATCAACAAACTGGAGCAAGTTCAGAAAAGAGCGACCAGAATGGTGACCGGTCTGCAAACCCTGTCTTATGAGGAAAGGTTGCAGGATTTGGGAATGTTTAGTTTGCAAAAGAGAAGACTGAGAGGAGACTTAATAGCTGTCTACAAATATCTAAAGGGCTGTCACATTGTAGAAGGATCAACTTTATTCTCATTTGCACAAGGAAAGACTAGAAGCAATGGGATGAAGCTGAATGGGAGGAGACACAGATTAGATATTAGAAAAAACTTTTTGACAGTTAGAGTGATCAATGAGTGGAACAGGCTGCCACGAGAAGTGGTGAGTTCTCCTTCAATGGAAGTCTTCAAACAGAGGCTGGACAGACATCTAACTGGGATGATTTAGCGAATCCTGCTTTGAGCAGGGGGTTGGACCAGATGGCCCAGGAGGTCCCTTCCAACTCTACGATTCTATGATTCTATGATTCTATGATTCTAAGCTGTCTGTATCCACCAGGCGGAAAGGCACCATTTCTGTGGCTAACAGATTGGAGATGATGGAGTTCAAACTCTTAGGTTTGGCATGTGAAGGAGGAAACCTTCTTTTTCATGACCACAACTGCATGACCAAGGGCTGGCTGCTATGCTGAGAGAGGGTGGAGAAGGGTTAACAGAAGAAACTGCTAAACTGTGTGAGGTGCAGGCGGAGATGTTATGGTGGATTGAGAAAGATGAGTTGTGCTAGGTGATACACAAACAGCAGGCATGTGCACTTCCATAACAGCTGATGGGCTCTCACTCACCCTGACTGTAGGGAGTAAACAAGTGGTTTCTGTGGCTAGAGACCTCTGTGAGAACACTTGGCATGGTGACTGAGGAGAAAGAAGCAGCAGATGTGGTTGATATGACAGACGGTGGTTGGCGAGGCTTGCTATTCCATATTTTAGCACAGTTAGATTCCCAGACTGAGGCATTTTGATCTAGCATGTGCCAGTTTATGAATGTATCTGTCAAATGATTGCAATTTTTGCCTCTACTCATTTTTTTTTGCAAATTTGGCAGATAATGTGAGTTGGGTCATCCTTTGCGGTCTCAAAAAAGACCAGGCTAAGCAACCCTTGCCGCATTTGTATACTAGACTCGTGATCGAGCTGGCCACAGCCAGAGTTTTGGCTGAAAATTCAGTGTTTGTCGTGGTTGCATCACTGTGTCTAGAAGGTTACGTTGCAGCTTCCCGCACAGTCTTCCTCCTCCTCCACCTCCTCTGCTGAGCTACTAGGCTGCGTAACTCTGGGTTCACACCAAGTGGGATTGACAACCTCATTGTCATCCTCTCTGTTCTCCCACTCCTCACCCTGAGAGTCCCCCTCCTGTTCTTCCTGCCCTTATACCATAATACAGTCCGCGTGCACCTCTGGTATCTGAGTCTCATCAGTGATTAATGTCTGGTCATGATGGTTTGGATTCTGCTTAGACCCTACTTCGTCTGACCCCTGGATCCAACTTGAAAAAATTTTGGGCATCGGTGCAGATGCTTTCTTCCTCTGGATTCTGTGAATCTTTGGAGCTGACCTCTGATGCCCATGGAATAGAATATGTGAACAGCTCTGCAGAATGGCCCATCTGTGGTACTCCACAGTCAGCTGGGCTTTGGAAATTTTTGATGAGGGGGGGAACAAGAGTGAGTGGGGTGCCACCTCCGAGGATTATAGGGTGTGTGATGTTAATGTGGAGAAAGAGGAGGAGATGCCACTCGATGCAGTGCTTACCATCCACTGGAGCACATGCTCTTTCTAGCCCTCACTGACAAGTCATACGGCAGTGCGATTGCCAGTCAAAGGGAGTAGAGTAACCTGTTCAGTTACAGATGTTGCCAGTGGTCTTAGGACAAGACAGTGTTTGTTCAGTTGATCTTTCACTAACAGCTAACCCACGTACACATCGAACACCAACCCTATTCCTCCTTCCACCATAACCTCGCTTTTTCCCATTCATGTTGTATGTACTCTTTCCCTCACAACTTTAGGCCCACACCTGTCAGTCACCTGTCACTAAATGAACAATCACTATTTTCTTAAATAGTGTGCCTGAACAACACTGTTATACCTAACGATTTTTAAGAGGAAATGTGGCGTACTGATTCCTTAATGCAACACATCGTTTATCCCATACTATTTGGATTAGCAAATAAGGCCTTCTGGCTGAACTCCTATATTAGGCCTAACGATTTTTAAGATGAAATGGGACTTCCTGATTCCTTACTGCAACATAGTTTTTGCCTAAAAAATTTGGATTAGCAAATGGGGCCTCTTAAGACTGCAACACAGTTTTAGCACAATCTAGTTATATGCTGGAAGATCAATTTCATATAGGACAGGATCCTATCTAGCTAACTGACAAGTTTAGTTTCAGCACTAGAAGCAGGAGCAGCGTCTGTATTGTTACTCATAAAATGATGCCAACAAAACAAGATGTATGTTTTTTATATGGACAGGGACATGTAACATCGGCAGGCAATCACAGAAGACCTTGTCATGATGTTGTAGATGGTTTCTGCGCCCTGACTGGCTGCCAGAATGTACACACATTAATTTATTACTGAACAAAAACAAATTACACTACGCCGCTCCTCTGTCCTAGATACACCCCTTCCACTCATAAAACATCAAATTTTACCAAACTTTTTGAGGAAAAATACTTGGGAAACCGAACACGAATCTGAATGTGCTACATTTGCGCAGAGTTTGAGATTGGCGAACATTTTTCTCAACAAGTTTGCTCATCTCTAGCTAAAATCTCACCTTTCTCAAAATTTTGGGTGAAATCAAATTTTATTGTGACTGCATCTTGGTTTAATTATTCAGCTCCCTGATTACTATTGTGAGAAAGTGGCAATTTTTTGAAAATGATCAAACCAAAATACTTTTAAACTTCACAGGTAACAATTTTTAAATAATTGTTTTTGTTTGAATTTTTGGCTTTAAGCAAAAAAAAAATGTTGGGTTGATGGAGCTGTCATATTAGCAGGAAAATTGGGGTTCTCTAATCAGGAAAGCGCTTGCATATCAAATGGTTGTCGATTGGACGTCTAATCAGGAGCACCGTTTACACTCTCTGCAAACTAAACACTTACATGCGTGTGCTGCTTCTCCACAGTGCAGGTCAGAAAAGACATGATTGTTTACTGTTAATAAAGATACACTTTTTTTTACTTCCTTAGCTGAAATCTTCTTAATCAAAATTATCAATTTTATTTCCCCAAATTTTTAATTTTGGGGCTAGGGAAATACGGGTATTACCAGGAGAATCTGTGTTCCCTAATTATTGAAGTTTTTGCAAAGCGGATGGTTGTCCACCACATGTACATGACCAGATGATTAGTATCCACTGCCTAGAGAGTCAACACTACCCCGTGTGTGCAGCACCTGTGCAGGGCAGGTTAAATAAGGACTAAATTGCAGTCAAGGGATTCAGGAATTTTGGTTTGATCATTTTGAATAATTTACCAAAATAATCATTTTTTTCCCCAAAAATTGTTCATACAATTTTGGGGCAGAGGAATTGGTATATTACTAGGAAAATCTGTCTTAGGCTATGTGCCCACGTAGCGTTTTAATTCGGACACTGAAAACCGGACTCCTTCCCAGAAATCGCACGTTTTTTTCCATGCGATTTCACCGCGATTATGTTCGCGATTTTGCCGCGATTTTTGCGTGCGATGTTCAAGCACTTTCCAAGCGATTTGAAGCATCGCTTGGAAAGTGATTGTCAGGTTGGTCACACTCGTCAAACATAGTGTTTGACAAGTGTGAGCAGCTTTTTACTATTGAGGCTGCCTATGCGGCATCAATAGTAAAAGATAGAATGTAAAAAATAATAAAAAAATAAAAAATCGGGGTATATTTACCTTACGACATCCCGCGCAGTCTCAGCGACCGTTCCCTGCGATGCCTTGCGAGACCTGTGATGACGGTCTCACATTGCTATTGCGAGCTCATGAGACCGCTAGCGTAACGCGAGACTACGTCATCACATGACCTTGCTGGGCATTACTGGGAACGCTGAGGCCCGGGAAGGCTGCGCGTCGCCGGAAGGTAAATATACCCCGATTTTTTATTTTTTATTCTTTTTTTACAGGGGTATGGTACCCAGGGCTTGGAGGACAGTCTCCTCTCCTCCACACCGTGAGTACCAACCGCACATGAGACACTTAACTTCGCGCATGGTGGGCATAGCCACATGCGGGAAGTAAGCGGTTCCCATGCATTCCTATGGGTGCGGAATCACGGCAATTCTTTGCGATTCCGCAAAAAAGAATGAGCATGCTGCGATTTTTTCCGCGATGCGATTCCGCCGCGGAAAAAAGCGCAGCATTAGCACAGCATGTGCGGAATGCCATAGGAATGCATGGGGTGCGTTTTCGCGCCGAAAATCACTGCAAAAACACTTAAAAATCGCATCGTGGGCACACAGCCTTACCGTTCAGTGAAGCTTTAACAAAGCAGCTGCTTACCATTTGCTTGTATGACAAGGGAACTTCCTTCTGCTCCTGCAGTCAACACTTTCTCACTTGTGCGGCTCCAGATTAGATTAGAAAAATTGCCAAAGGGCTAAAATGTTTAAAATTATCAAACCAAAATTCTTTAAACTTCGTAAGGGTAATTTTCTTTAGCAAGATAAATATACGCATAACAAGGCATTGCATAATTATTTAGTTAGCAGACCAGCTGCAGACACCAAAAACTGGAAAATTTCTCACTCCTGCTTCAGAAGCCATAACTTCTCAATGTTCAAAACAGTTCAACTGAAAAGGAAATACATTTTTGGAAAAAACCTTTGTGATTTCCTAATCCTTTTGTGATTAATAAACCAGTTACGTACCCCCAAAGAGATTTTTTTTACACTTTTAGTTGGTCATTTCTTAACCTTCAAACCAGTGTGGTACACCTATTTTTTTATTCTTACTAAATAAAGGTAAAATGTTTGACAGCTTATGAAAATGCTATAATTTCTTTCTCCACAAACAGGGATAATTATTGCACTCAATTTGCTGTTTGTTACGTCTGGTTAGCATCAGTTTTCCCCTAGTCAGATAAAATTATATTTCTATGCTCATTTTGGGGGCCAATACCACCTGATATTTTTGGTTCATTTTGTATTTAATGTATTGATGTTGTCAATATCATTCTCTGTAACTAGCTTGATTGCTAGCAAAGTTAGCTACAGAGCATGCTATTTCTGACCACACACCCTTCAGAGTTTTAGATGCACTTTGTTTTTGTCTTATTATACTTACAATTGTCCTATGGTTTCTTTTTTTTATTCCTGAACATATTGGTACTGGGGCTTATACATTTTGGTACCCTCATAAACCAGAATATAGTCCAAGCCTACAACACTAAACTCTTGGCTTACTTGATTCAATTTAGTTATTTCTAGAGTTGAGCGACTTTTGGTTTTTTAGGGTCGCGTTTCGTTTCGTGAAACCCGACTTTTCCAAAAGTCGGGTCGAGCAAGATCGTCCGCTTATAGGGAAAAGTCGGGGTCGTCCCGAAACACGAAACCCAATGTAAGTCAATGGGGAATAAAAGTCGGCGGTGAGAGGAGGACAGGAAACACACCTACAGTGCCCATTTGAATGCCAAAAGCATCAATTCTTCTTACTTAAGCTTGTCAACCTTAATTAACTTCATAATACAAGTTACGCACTGAAAAATGGGGGTTATTTGGCTAAAGTTGTGGGGGGGGGGAGGGCTGGCTGCAGGTTTTCATGTGCCCTGGGCGAAAGAGCGCCCCTTTAACACATACCACAACTCATCATGCTCCGATACGGCAGATAAATAGCGGTATAGTACAATGAAAAATACCTCACTTTTTACATCTCATGACGAGGCCCATCTATTTCTCCATACAGAATCATTGGTCCCATATAATGTTTGAAACAGTATATGATGAGCTCCACATAATGCTACAGTATATGTTGGTCCCCATGGATGAAGCTCCACTGTCTTATGGGCCCAAATAATGCTCCAAACATAATGGGCCCCATTTCTAATGCTCTAGTGTATAATGGGCCCTGTAAATGCTGCTCCAGTGTCTGATGTCCACCTTTGGAATGTTCCAGTGTATTGTGGGCCCCATCTATCATTCTCCAGAGTATAGTGCTCCCCAAAAATTGCTGTCCCAACATTGAAAACAATCAAATAAGTCTCCTCGCTAGGGAATCCCTGTACTTGTCTGGACAGGTGCTGTAGCTTGCTTAACAGCTCGCCAGCCGTTCTCACGCCCAGTATGGATTGCACGTGATTGCACAAAGGTTAGAAAGGGTACCGTATCCCTGGATAACATGTATGGATAGCGTACACATTCAAAATATATGTCTCAGGAGGCAGGCTCAGACGGTGTCAGGCCCAGTATGGATTGCACGTGATTGCACAAAGGTTAGAAAGGGTACCGTATCCCTGGATAACATGTATGGATAGCGTACACATTCAAAATATATGTCTCAGGAGGCAGGATCAGATGGTGTCAGGCCCAGTATGGATTGCACGTGATTGCACAAAGGTTAGAAAGGGTACCGTATCCCTGGATAACATGTATGGATAGCGTACACATTCAAAATATATGTCTCAGGAGGCAGGCTCAGACGGTGTTAGGCCCAGTATGGATTGCACGTGATTGCACAAAGGTTAGAAAGGGTACCGTATCCCTGGATAACATGTATGGATAGCGTACACTTTCAAAATATATGTCTCAGGAGGCAGGCTCAGACGGTGTCAGGCCCAGTATGGATTGCACGTGATTGCACAAAGGTTAGAAAGGGTATCGTATCCCTGGATAACATGTATGGATAGCGTACACATTCAAAATATATGTCTCAGGAGGCAGGCTCAGACGGTGTCAGGCACAGTATGGATTGCACGTGATTGCACAAAGGTTAGAAAGGGTACCGTATCCCTGGATAACATGTATGGATAGCATACACATTCAAAATATATGTCTCAGGAGGCAGGCTCAGACGGTGTTAGGCCCAGTATGGATTGCACGTGATTGCACAAAGGTTAGAAAGGGTACCGTATCCCCGGATAACATGTATGGATAGCGTACACATTCAAAATATATGTCTCAGGAGGCAGGCTCAGACGGTGTCAGGCCCAGTATGGATTGCACGTGATTGCACAAAGGTTAGAAAGGGTACCGTATCCCTGGATAACATGTATGGATAGCGTACACATTCAAAATATATGTCTCAGGAGGCAGGCTCAGACGGTGTTAGGCCCAGTATGGATTGCACGTGATTGCACAAAGGTTAGAAAGGGTACCGTATCCCCGGATAACATGTATGGATAGCGTACACATTCAAAATATATGTCTCAGGAGGCAGGCTCAGATGGTGTCAGGCCCAGTATGGATTGCACGTGATTGCACAAAGGTTAGAAAGGGTACCGTATCCCTGGATAACATGTATGGATAGCGTACACATTCAAAATATATGTCTATACAGCATGAGGCAGGCTCAGACGGTGTTAGGCCCAGTATGGATTGCACGTGATTGCACAAAGGTTAGAAAGGGTACCGTATCCCTGGATAACATGTATGGATAGCGTACACATTCAAAATATATGTCTCAGGAGGCAGGCTCAGACGGTGTCAGGCACAGTATGGATTTGACGGCCCAGATTACACAGCGGAGGAGCAGGGAGAGGTAAAGATTGCAAATGCTGGGGCCCTGCCCAAGCAAGGGGGGCCCACTCGTGGGCGTCGGTACTGGCACTGGGCCCCTCATAGTACAGCGGTGTGTCTGACGGCGGGTGTGCACCACCACCGTCAGAGACACTTGATTGCACTATGAGGGACCCTGTGCCAGTGCCTGCGCCCAAGAGTCGGCCTACCCACCTGTCCAGGGCAACGGCACTCGCACGGTGTCGTGCGGTAGGTGGTGACCCCGGCCATGGGGGGGGAGGCAGCACAGTTAGGGAGTTTTAGAAAGTGGCTTATGTTGATGTTGGACATTCAGCTGATGCAAAAGGCGAAATAGGTGAAGTACCAGGAAGAGGTGGACCAAAGCAAGCCATTTTTCTGTCACCCTATGTGTCATCAGGGGAAGGTGGGACAAAATCCTTGGAAACCCATGCGTGGTTCATTTTAATGAAGGTTAGATCATCCACATTTTGGGTTGACAGACGGGTCCTTTTTTCTGTCAGGATTGATCCAGCTGCACTGAAGACTCTTTCCGATAGCACACTTGCAGCTGGGCAAGCGAGCTCCTGTAAGGCATATTGTGCCAATTCAGGACAGGTGTCCAGTTTAGCGGCCCAATAGTCAAAGGGGAATGACCTGTGTGGGAGAACATCGATATGGGAGGAAAAGTAGTTTGTAACCAAAGTTGACAACTGCTGTCTCCTGTCACTTTCCATCGATGCAGTATTACCAGTTGTGTGAGCGGTATTTGAAAAATCAGTCCACAACATTGTCATGAAACCCCTGTCTCCAACGCCACTTCTGCTGTGTGCACCACGAACACCTCTGCCAAGCTGCCCCCGGCCCGTACGGCTCGTGTGAGAACCATCACCGCTGCTGTGTGCTGGGAATGCCTCAAGCAACCGATTTACCAGAGTTGCTTGTTTATTAGCCAATATTAGGTCAAGGTTCTCCTGTGGCATGATGTTTTGTAATTTGCCTTTATAGCGTGGATCCAGGATGCTGGCCAACCAGTAGTCGTCATCGTTCATCATTTTGGCAATGCGGGGGTCCCTTTTTAGGATCCGCAAGGCATAATCTGACATGTGGGCCAATGTTCCCGGTGTCAATGATGCACTGCGAGTGCTGGGTGGAGGAGCACTTTCTGGCAAATCCACATCCCTCCAGTCACGTACAAACCCTGTACCAGACCTTGCCACGCCAACATTTTCACTTGCCCCACGAGATGCATCCTCCTCCCCTAAGTAATCATCCCCATCATCCTCCTCCTCCTCCTCCACCTCGTCCAGGAGAGGTCCCTGAGCAGACAATGGCTGAATGTCATCAAGGATTCCCTCCTCCTCTTCCTCCTCATCAACATTGGCTGCAGACGCCTGCTCCTTAAGGTGCGTCAAAGTTTGCATGAGCAGACGCATAAGTGGGATGCTCATGCTTAGGATGGCGTCGTCTGCGCTTACCAGCCGTGTGCATTCCTCAAAACACTGAAGGACTTTACAAAGGTCTTTCAGCTTCGACCACTGCACGCCTGTCAACTCCATGTCTGCTCTCAAAGTGCCTGGCCGTGTATCCTCCCACAAATGCATTATGGCCTGCCTCTGCTCGCACAGCCGCTCCACCATGTGCAGGGTGGAGTTCCACCTTGTTGCAATGTCGATAATGAGGCGGTGGTTGGGAAGGTGGAGCAATCGCTGCAGCTTCTGTATACGAACGGAGTGTACAGGTGACCGGCGGATGTGCGCGCACAGTCTTCGCACCTTCTGGAGCAGGGCTGTTAACTCCGGATAATTAGTGAGGAAGCACTGCACCACCAGGTTCAAGGTGTGAGCCAAGCAAGGTATGTGGCTGAGTTTTGAAAGGGCTATGGCTGCCACAAAATTACGGCCGTTATCACTAACTACCTTGCCTGACTCAAGATGTACACTGCCCAGCCATGACTCAGTTTGTCGCTTCAAGTACTCGGCCAGCACCTCGGCGGTGTGTCTGTCGCCCAAACACATCATCTGCAACACAGCCTGCTGACGCTTTCCACTAGCTGCTCGATAGGGGGACACATCGTGTGCAACAGTGGCAGCTGCAGATGGAGTGCTCGTACGACTGCGCTCTGTGGACGAGCTTTCGCTTCTGGAGGAGGAGGAGGAGGAGGATGGTCGAACGCCTACAGCCAACTGTTTCCTATACCGTGGGCTAGGCAGCACTGTCCCACCACCGCTGTCCCCTGTGGACCCTGCATCCACCACATTAACCCAGTGCGCAGTGATGGACACGTAACAGCCCTGGCCATGCCGACTGGACCATGCATCAGTTGTGAGGTGCACCTTTCCACTCACTGACTGCTTGAGTGCATGGACAATGCGGTCTTTCACATGATGGTGGAGGGCTGGGATGGCTTTGCGAGAGAAGAAGTGGCGACTGGGTAGGTCATAGAGTGGTACTGCATAGGCCATGAGTTCGCGGAAAGCTGTGCTTTCCACCAACCGAAAGGGCATCATCTCAAACGAGATTAGTTTGGCAATGTGGGCGTTCAAACCCAGTGTACGCGGATGAGAGACTGAGTACTTTCTTGACCTACTCATAGTGTCTGGGAGGGTGAGCTGGACTTGAGAGCTGCATATGGTGGAAGTAGCGGTGGACAGGGCGGACTGAGAGAGGGTTGATGATGGTGATGGAGTTGGTGTTCTTTCTGATGGCCTAGAATCAGTCTTTCGTTGATATAACAGTGGGATTCCCTGACTGCTGTGGTCTTGCAACGACACCTCAACATTTGCTGCTGTGCTAACCGGTGGGCTTACAGTGGGGGAAACAATGTAGCGTTGCTGACTACCTTCGTTGTGATCAGTTGCACATGTGGCACTTGAGGTTTGGTGTTGTGTCCACGCTTGCAAGTGCATGCTGGTTAAATGTCTAAGCATGCAACTGGTATTCAAATTTTTCAGATTTTTCCCTCGGCTAAAGGTCTTTGCGCACTTCTTACAGATAACCTTGGCCTGATCATGAGGATTTTGTTCAAAAAAGTGCCACACTGCACTCTTCCTACTTTGGCAGACATTTTGCGGCCTAGCACGCTGTGATCTTTTGACCCTCCGGACAAGCTGTCCAGCAACTCTTTTGATGTTTGGAACCTGTCTTTGGAGTGCTCTGGGCCTGCCAGATAACAGCTGTTGCGATGTCGATGTCTGCTGTGGATGCTCCTCATCTGAGCTATTGGAAGCAGCACCCTCTTCCCCCAATGGATGCCAATCTGGGTCAACAACTGGGTCATCCATCACCTCCTCTTCTATGTCATGTGCACCTTTCTCTGTGTCACCGTGTATGGTGGTATAGTGTGCGGGAAGTGGCACCTGAGTCTCATCAGGGTCAAAATCTGGCTCTGTACACTGCGAGGACAATGTAGTGCTCTGAGTGAATGTACCAGCAGAATCATCCATCAGCGGCTGTGCATCAGTGCACTCCATGTCAGATTCATCTTGGCCTGGGTAATTCACCATTTCACTTGATAATCCAGGCATGGTATGTGAAAACAGCTCCATGGAGTAATCAGTAGTATGGCCTGCGTCATCCTTCAATCTTGGTTGGGGTGAAGGACACAAGGAAAGGTGTGGTTCATGAACATGAGCCTCCAATGACGACTCAGTGCTTTTACTTTTTACAACTGAAGAAGAGGAGGCGATAGAGCTGGAGGCTGAGTCAGCAATGTAAGACAAAACTTTTTCCTGATGCTCTGCCTTTAAAAGCGGTTTGCCAACTCCTAGAAAACTAAGCGTTCGAGGCCTTATGTAGCCAGACGATGACGCAGGGTCAGCACCTCCTGCATTCGGTCCTATTTTGCTCTTGCCACTACCATGAGATCCACCACCAACACCATCATTACCAGCTGCCAACCCCCGCCCAATTCCACGGCCTCTTCCACCAGCCTTCCTCATTTTTGGTAGAAATGTAGACAAAATCCAATAAACTATATAGTAATGTAAAACAAGGTACAAGGTGTCTATAGGACAGGGGAGATTTAGAATTTCTGCACACACTTGTGGACAGTGGACACTTTTGGATTGTGTGAGGCCCACTGATATCTGAGCGCTATGTGACAGGCTCGATGGCACAGCTGCCTGTGACCAAAGTGACGAGAGGATAATGGAGATTTTGAATCTCTGCGCACACTTTTGGACACTGGACACTTGTGGATTGTGTGAGGCCCACTGATATCTGAGCGCTATGTGACACGCTCGATGGCACAGCTGCCTGTGACCAAAGTGACGAGAGGATAATGGAGATTTTGAATCTCTGCGCACACTTTTGGACACTGGACACTTGTGGATTGTGTGAGGCCCACTGATATCTGAGCTCTATGTGACACGCTCGATGGCACAGCTGCCTGTGACCAAAGTGACGAGAGGATAATGGAGATTTTGAATCTCTGCGCACACTTTTGGACACTGGACACTTGTGGATTGTGTGAGGCCCACTGATATCTGAGCGCTATGTGACACGCTCGATGGCACAGCTGCCTGTGACCAAAGTGACGAGAGGATAATGGAGATTTTGAATCTCTGCGCACACTTTTGGACACTGGACACTTGTGGATTGTGTGAGGCCCACTGATATCTGAGCGCTATGTGACAGGCTCGATGGCACAGCTGCCTGTGACAGAAGTGACGAGAGGATAATGGAGATTTTGAATCTCTGCGCACACTTTTGGACACTGGACACTTGTGGATTGTGTGAGGCCCACTGATATCTGAGCGCTATGTGACACGCTCGATGGCACAGCTGCCTGTGACCAAAGTGACGAGAGGATAATGGAGATTTTGAATCTCTGCGCACACTTTTGGACACTGGACACTTGTGGATTGTGTGAGGCCCACTGATATCTGAGCTCTATGTGACACGCTCGATGGCACAGCTGCCTGTGACCAAAGTGACGAGAGGATAATGGAGATTTTGAATCTCTGCGCACACTTTTGGACACTGGACACTTGTGGATTGTGTGAGGCCCACTGATATCTGAGCGCTATGTGACAGGCTCGATGGCACAGCTGCCTGTGACCAAAGTGACGAGAGGATAATGGAGATTTTGAATCTCTGCGCACACTTTTGGACACTGGACACTTGTGGATTGTGTGAGGCCCACTGATATCTGAGCGCTATGTGACAGGCTCGATGGCACAGCTGCCTGTGACAGAAGTGACGAGAGGATAATGGAGATTTTGAATCTCTGCGCACACTTTTGGACACTGGACACTTGTGGATTGTGTGAGGCCCACTGATATCTGAGCGCTATGTGACACGCTCGATGGCACAGCTGCCTGTGACCAAAGTGACGAGAGGATAATGGAGATTTTGAATCTCTGCGCACACTTTTGGACACTGGACACTTGTGGATTGTGTGAGGCCCACTGATATCTGAGCGCTATGTGACTCGCTCGATGGCACAGCTGCCTGTGACCAAAGTGACGAGAGGATAATGGAGATTTTGAATCTCTGCGCACACTTTTGGACACTGGACACTTGTGGATTGTGTGAGGCCCACTGATATCTGAGCGCTATGTGACACGCTCGATGGCACAGCTGCCTGTGACCAAAGTGACGAGAGGATAATGGAGATTTTGAATCTCTGCGCACACTTTTGGACACTGGACACTTGTGGATTGTGTGAGGCCCACTGATATCTGAGCGCTATGTGACAGGCTCGATGGCATAGCTGCCTGTGACAAAAGTGACGAGAGGATAATGGAGATTTTGAATCTCTGCGCACACTTTTGGACACTGGACACTTGTGGATTGTGTGAGGCCCACTGATATCTGAGCGCTATGTGACACGCTCGATGGCACAGCTGCCTGTGACCAAAGTGACGAGAGGATAATGGAGATTTTGAATCTCTGCGCACACTTTTGGACACTGGACACTTGTGGATTGTGTGAGGCCCACTGATATCTGAGCGCTATGTGACACGCTCGATGGCACAGCTGCCTGTGACCAAAGTGACGAGAGGATAATGGAGATTTTGAATCTCTGCGCACACTTTTGGACACTGGACACTTGTGGATTGTGTGAGGCCCACTGATATCTGAGCGCTATGTGACACGCTCGATGGCACAGCTGCCTGTGACCAAAGTGATGAGAGGATAATGGAGATTTTGAATCTCTGCGCACACTTTTGGACACTGGACACTTGTGGATTGTGTGAGGCCCACTGATATCTGAGCGCTATGTGACACGCTCGATGGCACAGCTGCCTGTGACCAAAGTGACGAGAGGATAATGGAGATTTTGAATCTCTGCGCACACTTTTGGACACTGGACACTTGTGGATTGTGTGAGGCCCACTGATATCTGAGCGCTATGTGACACGCTCGATGGCACAGCTGCCTGTGACCAAAGTGACGAGAGGATAATGGAGATTTTGAATCTCTGCGCACACTTTTGGACACTGGACACTTGTGGATTGTGTGAGGCCCACTGATATCTGAGCGCTATGTGACACGCTCGATGGCACAGCTGCCTGTGACCAAAGTGACGAGAGGATAATGGAGATTTTGAATCTCTGCGCACACTTTTGGACACTGGACACTTGTGGATTGTGTGAGGCCCACTGATATCTGAGCGCTATGTGACAGGCTCGATGGCACAGCTGCCTGTGACAAAAGTGACGAGAGGATAATGGAGATTTTGAATCTCTGCGCACACTTTTGGACACTGGACACTTGTGGATTGTGTGAGGCCCACTGATATCTGAGCGCTATGTGACACGCTCGATGGCACAGCTGCCTGTGACCAAAGTGACGAGAGGATAATGGAGATTTTGAATCTCTGCGCACACTTTTGGACACTGGACACTTGTGGATTGTGTGAGGCCCACTGATATCTGAGCGCTATGTGACTCGCTCGATGGCACAGCTGCCTGTGACCAAAGTGACGAGAGGATAATGGAGATTTTGAATCTCTGCGCACACTTTTGGACACTGACACTTGTGGATTGTGTGAGGCCCACTGATATCTGAGCGCTATGTGACAGGCTCGATGGCACAGCTGTGACAAAAGTGACTAGAGGATAAGGGAGATTGGATTGCTTTTAAAAAAGCAGTTTGCGGAGCAGTGGGTAAACAGCAATGCCAGCGTGTCAGGAAGCCTTAAAAGGCAGCCCAACAACCAACACCACTGATACACCACAATATAGCCTCCCCTTGCACTGCACACACAGTGACTTGTGTGTTGTGCAGGCCAAATCGCTAGCAGCAGAAGCAGTTTTTTTGTCTTCTCCCCTGCCTATCGCTCTCCCTACAGAATCAGCAGCAACCTCTCCCTATACTAAGATCGGCAGAAGTAAGATGGCGGTCGGCGTGCACGCCCTTTTATACCCCCTGTGAAGCCCACCAAAGCAAGCCAATCACTTGCATGCCCTTCTGAAAGATGGTGGTGACCCGTGCCTAGGTCATCACGTTGCCCACAGTGTCCGTGGATCCTGATTGGCTGAAAAAGAGCGCAAAACAAACTTTTGAAACGCGACTTTGGCGCATAAGTCGCCGACCTCGTGGCCGACCTCATCCTAGGGTCGGGTTTCGTTTCATGAAACCCGACTTTGCCAAAAGTCGGCGACTTTTGAATTTTTTCGACCCGTTTCGCTCAACTCTAGTTATTTCTAAAGCTACATAGTTTTGTTTTTTGTCTTTTACTTGTAATGTTTTGTTGGATACTACTTTGACATTGTGAAGCTATGATCTCTGCTTCCACCTGTATATTTGATACTTTAACCGTCTGTATGAGAGGACAAAATCCAACAAATTACCTTAACCTCTCTGTGGATTAACACTTACAGCTTTTAGTATATTCAACAAACTATGTCCTATTGAATATCTGGATTTTTTAAATCTCGAGCTCTCATTATTTGCTGCTTTTTCCATTTGTTGCAGCATTTCACCCTCTGCTTGTTCAGTTATTTTAGAAGGCTTATAGCAAACTCCAATTAATAGTTTACAATTATTGCCAACCCCATGTATATTTACCCATAACGACTCCATGCTATTCCTGCTCTCCTAATGTCGTCATTGAGCACAGGTTTTAAGTTGGATTTAACAAAAAAACACAGTGGCTGACATTAAAGCCTCTAATTCATGCATTTCGTTTTCAAGAATTATTGCATTTGCCAGCAAACATCTGATGCTTTTTTAGAAAATATATAATACTATATATTGCTAGTCACTTCTTTATCTTCCATGCTAGTCCTAGCTCCCTCTAAATTTTGTTAACTCCTACTGAATCTCTCTATTAGCTCTATTTCAATTTTTTTAGGACAACCCCCTCCCCACTCATCCCCGATCCTAGTTTAACCCCTTAATCCCTTTCTGCCATATGACACACTATCCCGTCCCTGTGCCCTGGGACTTAATTCCCAGGGACGGGATAGTACGTCAAAGCGATCAGCGGCGCCCACGTGGTGAGCGCCACTGATCGCGGCCGGGTGTCAGCTGATTATCACAGCTGACACCCAGCACTGTGTGTCAGGGGCGGTAACGGACCGCCCCCGACACGTTAACCCCTGGCACACTGTGATCAAACACGATTGCAGTGTGCCGGGGGTTTAGGGAGGCATCGGGAGGGGGCTCCCTTCGAGCTTCCCTGAGACCTCCACAGCAGCGCAATGTGCAGCACTGCTGCGGGGGTCTTCTTCCCTGCAGGTCTCCTTATCCAAAATGGCGGCGGGGACCTTTGGGGGCCTGCAGGGAGCCGGCTTCCTCAGTGCCTGCAAAGCGCAGGCATGAGGAAGCCTTCTGCAGTGCCTGTGACAGATCGCTGATCTGTCACAGCGATCTGTGATGTGACAGATCATTGATCTGTCACATGACAGTTATGTCACCCCTGTAATAAAGTTTAAAAAAAGTGTAAAAATAATTTATAAATATATTAAAAAAAAAAATATTCCCTAATAAATTCATTTTTTGGAAAAATATAAAAAAAACAATAAAAGTACACATATTTGGTATCGCTGCATCTGTAACGACCCGCCCTATAAAACTCTCCCTTTAGTTAACCCCTTTAGTGAACCCGTTAAAAAATAAAAATAAAAAACAAACCAAAAAATAAAGCTTTATCATCATACTGCCGAACAAAAAGTGCAATGACGCGCGATCAAAAACATGGATATAAATAACCATGGTACTGCTGAAAACGTCATCTTGTCTCGCAAAAAACAAGCCGCCACACTGCGTCATTAGTGAAAAAATAAAAAAGTTATAGTTCGCAGAATAAAGCGATCCAAAAATAATTATTTTTTATATAAAATTGTTTTCATTGCATAAAAGCACCAAAACATAAAAAAAGACATACAGTTGTGGCCAAAAGTATTGACACCCCTGCAATTTTGTCAGATAATACTGTTTCTTCCTGAAAATGATTGCAAACACAAATTATTTGGTATTATTATCTTCATTTAATTTGTCTTAAATGAAAAAACACAAAAGCGAATGAAGCAAAAAGCAAAACATTGATCATTTCACACAAAACTCCAAAAATGGGCCAGACAAAAGTATTGGTACCCTCAGCCTAATACTTGGTTGCACAACCTTTAGCCAAAATAACTGCGACCAACCGCTTCCGGTAACCATCAATGAATTTCTTACAATGCTCTGCTGGAATTTTAGACCATTCTTCTTTGGCAAACCGCTCCAGGTCCCTGATATTCGAAGGGTGCCTTCTCCAAACTGCCATTTTTAGATCTCTCAACAGGTGTTCTATGTTATTCAGGTCTGAACTCATTGCTGGCCACCTTAGAAGTCTCCAGTGCTTTCTCTCAAACCATTTTCTAGTGCTTTTTGAAGTGTGTTTTGGGTCATTGTCCTGCTGGAAGACCCATGACCTCTGAGGGAGACCCAGCTTTCTCACACTGGGCTCTACATTATGCTGCAAAATTTGTTGGTAGTCTTCAGACTTCATAAAGCCATGCACACGGTCAAGCAGTCCAGTGCCAGAGGCAGCAAAGCAGCCCCAAAACATCAGGGGAACCTCCGCCATATTTGACTGTAGGGACTGTGTTTTTTTCTTTGAATGCCTCTTTTTTTCTCCTGTAAACTCTATGTTGATGCCTTTGCCCAAAAAGCTCTACTTTTGTCTCATCTGACCAGAGAACATTCTTCCAAAACGTTTTAGGCTTTTTCAGGTAAGTTTTGGCAAACTCCAGCCTGGCTTTTTTATGTCTCGGGGTAAGAAGTGGGGTCTTCCTGGGTCTCCTACCATACAGTCCCTTTTCATTCAGATGCCGACGGATAGTACGGGTTGACACTGTTGTTCCCTCGGACTGCAGGGCAGCTTGAACTTGTTTGGATGTCAGTCGAGGTTCTTTATCCAACATCCGCACAATCTTGCGTTGAAATCTCTTGTCAATTTTTCTTTTCCGTCCACATCTAGGGAGGTTAGCCACAGTGTCATGGGCTTTAAACTTCTTGATGACACTGCGCGCGGTAGACACAGGAACATTCAGGTCTTTGGAGATGGACTTGTAGCCTTGAGGTTGCTCATGCTTCCTCACAATTTGGTTTCTCAAGTCCTCAGACAGTTCTTTGGTCTTCTTTCTTTTCTCCATGCTCAATGTGGAACACACAAGGACACAGGACAGAGGTTGAGTCAGCTTTAATCCATGTCAACTGGCTGCATGTGTGATTTAGTTATTGCCAACACCTGTTAGGTGCCACAGGTAAGTTACAGGTTCTGTTAATTACACAAATTAGAGAAGCATCACATGATTTTTCGAACAGTGCCAATACTTTTGTCCACCCTCTTTTTTATGTTTGGTGTGGAATTATATCCAATTTGGCTTTAGGACAATTCTTTTTGTGTTTTTTCATTTAAGACAAATTAAATGAAGATAATAATAACAAAGAATTTGTGTTTGCAACCATTTTCAGGAAGAAACTGAGTATTATCTGACAAAATTGCAGGGGTGTCAATACTTTTGGCCACAACTGTAAATGAGATATCGCTGTAACTGTACTGACCCGAAGAATAAAATCGCCTTATCAATTTTACCGCACGCCCAACTGTGTAAACGCACCCCCAAAAGAAATTCTTAAAATGCTGGTTTTGTTCATTCTGCATCCCAAAAATCAGAATAAAAAGCGATCAAAAAATGTCACGTGCCCGTAAATGGCACCAATAAAAACGTCAACTCATCCCGCAAAAAAACAAGTCCTCACACGACTCGGTGGGTCAAAATATGGAAAAATTATAGCTCTCAAAATATGGTGATGGCAAAAACTATTTTTGCAATAAAAAGCGTCTTTTAGCGTGTGACAGCTGCCAACAATAAAAACCTGCTATAAATAGTAAATCAAACCCCCCTTTATCACCCCCTTAGTTAGGGAAAAATAATAAAATTAAAAAAAATGTATTTATTTCCCTTTTCCCATTAGGGTTAGGGCTAGGGTTAGAGCTAGGGCTAGGGTTAGAGCTAGGGTTAGGGCTAGGGCTACGGCAAGGGTTAGGGCTGAGATTAGGGTTAGGGGTGTGTTGGAGTTAGGGTTGGAGTTAGAATTGGGGGGTTTCCACTGTTTGGGCACATCAGGTGCTCTCCAAACGCAATATGGCGTCTGATCTCAATTCCAGCCAATTCCACGTTGAAAAAGTCAAATGGTGCTCCTTCCCTTCCAAGCTCTGCCATGTGCCCAAACAGTGTTTTATCCCCACATATGGGGTATCAGCCTACTCAGGACAAATTGCAAAACAACTTTTGGGGTCCAATTTCTCCCTTAGGAAAATAAAAAATTGGGGGCAAAAATATCATTTTTGTGGAAAAAAATATGATTTTTTTTATTTTCACGCCCGGGTGTTAAAAACTTCTGTGAATCACTGGGGCGTTCAAAGTGCTCACCACACATCTAGATAAGTTCCTTAGGGGGTCTAGTTTCCAGAATGGGGTCATTTGTGGGAGGTTTCCACTGTTTAGGTACATCAGGGGCTCTCCAAAGGCAACATGACACCCGCAGACCATTCCATCAAAGTCTGCATTCCAAAACCTCACTACTTCCCTTCCGAGCCCTGACGTGTGCCCATACAGTAGTTTTCTTCCACATATGGGGTATCAGCGACCTCAAAACAAATTGGACAACAACTTTTGGGGTCCAATTTCTCCTGTTACCATTGGGAAAATAAAAAAATTGGGGACTAAAAGATCATGTTTGTGGAAAAAAATATGATTTTTTTATTTTCACGCCCGGCGTTATAAACTTCTGTGAAGCCCTTGGGGGTTCAAAGTGCTCACCGCACATCTAGATAAGTTCCTTGGGGGGGTCTAGTTTCCAAAATAGTGTCATTTGTGGGGTGTTTCCACTGTTTAGGTACATCAGGGGCTTTCCAAATGTGGCATGGCATCCAATCCCAATTCCAGCCAAAAAAGTCAAATGGCGCTGCTTCCCTTCCGAGCTCTGCCATGCACCCAAATAGTGGTTTACCCCCACATATGGGGTATCAGCGTACTTAGGACAAACTGCACAATAACTTTTGGGTCCTGTTACCCTTAGAAAAATAAAAATTAAGGGTGAAAAGATCATTTTTGTGGAAAAATATAATTCTTTAATTGTACGGCTGTACGTTATAAACTTCTGTGAAGTCCTTGGGGGTTCAAAGTTCTCACCACACATCTAGAAAAGTTCCTTGGGGGGTCTAGTTTCCAAAATGGTGTCATTTGTGGGGGGTTTCCACTGTTTTGGTACATCAGAGGCTTTCCAAACGCGACATGGTGTCCGATCTCAATTCCAGCCAAAAACGTCAAATGGCGCTGCTTCCCTTCCGAGCTCTGCCATGCGCCCAAATAGTAGTTTACACCCACATATGGGGTATCAGCGTACTCAAGACAAATTGCACAATAACTTTTAAGGTCCTGTTACCCTTGAGAAAGCAAAAATTGGGGGTGAAAAGATCATTTTTGTTGAAAAAATATGATTTTTTAATTGTACGGCTGTACGTTATAAACTTCTGTGAAGCCCTTGTGGGTTCAAAGTTCTCACCACATATCTAGATAAGTTCCTTGGGGGGTCTAGTTTCCAAAATGGGGTTACTTGTGGGGGGTTTCCAATGTTTAGGTACGTTAGGGGGTCTCCAAACGTGACATGGCGTCCGATCTTAATTCCAGCCAATTTTGCATTGAAAAAGTCAAACAGCGCTCCTTCCCTTCTGAGCTCTGCCATGCGCTGAAACAGTGGTTCCCCCCCACATATTAGGTATCAGTGTACTCAGGACAAGTTGCACAATAACTTTTGCAGTCCAATATCTCCTGTTACCCTTGGTAAAATAAAAAAATTGGACCTGAAGTAATTTTTTTGTGAAAAAAAGTTAAATGTTCATTTTTTTTTAAACAGTGAAGCACCTGAACGGTTAATAAACTTTGTGAATATGGTTTTGAGCACCTTGAGGGGTGCAGTTTTTAGAATGATGTCACTTTTGGGTATTTTCTATCACATAGACCCCTCAAAGTGACTTCAAATGTGATGTGGTCCATAAAAATAAAATGGTGTTGCAAAAATGAGAAATCGCTGGTCAACTTTTAACCCTTATAACTTCCTAACAAAAAAAAATTTTGGTTCCAAAATTGTGCTGCTGTAAAGTAAACATATGTGAAATGTTATTTATTAAGTTTTTTGTGTGCCATATCTCTGTGATTTAAGGGCATAAAAATTCAAAGTTGGAAAATTTTGGGGGAAATTTTCAAAATTTTCGCCAAATTTCCGTTTTTTTCACAAATAAACGCAAGTTATTTGAATATAATTTTACCACTAGCATGAAGTACAATATGTCACGAGAAACAGTGTCAGAATCAGTGGGATCCATGGAAGCGTTTCAGAGTTATTACCTCATAAAGGGACAGTGGTCAGAATTGTAAAAATTGGTCCGGTCACGTGCAAACCACCCTTCGGGGTTAAGGGGTTAATGAGTGGAGCTTTTTTCGGCTTTGCGTTTTCGTGTTTTGCTCCCCTTCTTCCCAGAGCCATAACTTTTTTATTTTTCCATCAATATGGCCATTTGAGGGATTAGTTTTTGCGGTACAAGTTGTATGTACTTTTCAACGACATCATTGGTTTTACCATGTCGTGTACTTGAAAACGGGAAAAAAATTCCAAGTGCGGTGAAATTGCAAAAAAGTGCTATCCCACACTTGTTTTTTGTTTGGCTTTTTTGCTAGATTCACTAAATGCTAAAACTGACCTGCCATCTGCCATTGTGATTCTCCAGGTCATTATGAGTTCATAGTCACCAAACATGTCTAGGTTCTTTTTTATCTAAGTGGTGAAAAAAAATTCCAAAATTTGCATAAAAAAATAAAAAATTGCGCCATTTTCCGATACCCGTAGCATCTCTATTTTTCATGATATGAGGTTTGCTTGAGGGCTTATTTTTTGCGTGCCAAGCTGACGTTTTTAGGGATACCATTTATGTGCAGATATAATTTTTTGATCGCCTGTTATTGCATTTTAATGCAATCTCGCTGCGACCAAAAAACCATAATTCTGGTGTTTCGATTTTTTTTTTAGCGATCGGATTAATCCTTTTTTTATTGATAGATCGGGCGATTTTGAATGCGGTGATACCTAATATGTGTATGTGTGATTTTTTTTTAATTGTTTTCATTTTGAATGGGGCAAAAGGGGGGTGATTTAAACGTTTATATTTTTTTCATATTTTTTAAAACATTTTTTTTTAATTTTGGCATGCTTCATTAGCCTCCATGAGAGACTAGAAGCATCCACTACTTGATCGACTCTGCTACATATAGGCGATGAGCAGATCACCTATATGTAGCAGAATTACAGCACCGCTATGAGCGCCAACCATCGGGTGGTGCTCATAGCAATGCCTCATCAACAACCATAGAGGTCTCGAGGAGACCTCTGGTTGTTATGGCAACACATCGCTGACCCCCGATCAAGTGACGGTTGCCGGCGATGCGCGTATTTCCGGCCCGGCGGCCAGAAGCGCTGGTTAAATCCCGCTGTCAGCGTTTGACAGCGGGATTTAGCTAGTTAATAGGCGTGATTCCACCTGTGCCTATTGCGAGCACATGTCAGCTGTTGAAAACAGCTGGCATGTCCCTGCTTTGATGCGGGATCACTGCCGGAGCCCTCATCAAAGCAGGGGTACTGCCATTGGATGTACTATTTTGTGCAATGGCAGTAAGGGGTTAAAAGCTTCTCTAGCACTCTAATCTTCCTTTCCTTAGCACTGCCTCACCCTAGTCATTTAGGTGCAGCCTGTTGCTACTGAGGAGCCAGTTATCCATGAAATTGTCGTAGCTGTTTTTGTTCTGACCAAGCGTCAGCTGTCCAGATCACCAGTGAGTCCGAATCATGAGGTTTTTCGCCCTTTCTGTTCACAAGCGCTTGGAGACAAAGTGACACACACACTGGTCGTGGCTAAATCACTTTATCTGACGTAATGAAATATAAGACATGTTTTTATACCATTTACAACAATATGTGACTCTGGAGCTCATTTGGCCCCCACCATCACCTCAGGGTCGTACGTACCTTGTTTACAATATACCCAGAACACGTTGTTGAGAACAAATATGATAACAAGTATAGTTTCCTTGAAGACAGAGATTACTAGTCTACATAAGAATAATTCTAGCAATAATAAGGCAAAAGGCAATTGAAGTCTTAAAGGCATTTAAAGGGATATAAAAGCAAACCATTAACTCTTCTATATCAATTTCCCCCTTTTGTAAATGGTATAACCTTTGCCACAGGGTCAGCTGATGTCCACAAAGGAGCTACTGTCTCATGGGTCTAGTACCCATAAGGGGGCTTCCTACCTGCTTCGCCCATCCAGCCTCAGTGTGGACACTCACCTTCCCCATCAGCAATGGCTACCTAGGGTCTATGATACACTACAGAAGGTTCAGCCTTAGATTTTTTTTTCCCACATACATTATTCAGTAGCTTAAGTAATACATATATTAGCGCTTTTACGGCTACATAAAACAATAAGCAAAACAACAAAATTTGCATACAAGTCTATATAATGCCAAAAATCCATCCTGCTAAGCTATTAAACCAATTTGCTGGATTTAGGAAAGAGAATGTGTTACCCCACCAGGAGTCTCTATTTGCACTGTGCTGCTTTAACCATTGGTCTCTAAGTTCACCTATTTTGTCTATACTGGCCCTGATCTGGAGATTGCCAGCAGGGTCGATATAATTACAACAGGTGGGACCAATTACCTGACACATTCCTCCTTCTTTTGCTGTCAGGTAATCTAGTACTCTAGTATGTTGGTTAGTAACTACGATTAATTGTCTCTGTATTGTATTAGTCTCATTTAGAACTTCAAGAATCTGGAAAATCTGATCGTCCAGGTAGTCGGTAGCTTCCACTAATTTATCCCACAGTTGTGTTATGAAGGGGTATATTAGCATACTACTGAATATTTTGTTATCCCCATCTCTACTAGATGCGGCCTACCATGTGGCTTATTGTCTGCAGCCCTTCTATACAAAGTGTGAATTGAGACTGCTGCTGTGTCTATTTTACTATGAGGAACTATGAAAGTGGCTGGTGTCAGTTTAGCAAGAGTGCAGACCCCTCTTATGTCTGGCCTTCCCACCTGTAGGCTCGATGTCCGCAAACCAAGAATACTCCTTCAGGGAGAACACAAATGTGACCAGGGGTCTGTATACATTGGTATAAACTCAAAAGTCCTGACCTACTGCAGGCTTATGGGCACACCAAGTATTATTCATTGGCTTTCCCCTTATACCAGATGTACATTTACCCCTTTCTTTCCTTATTATTTTACCCGTAGATGCTCTACAGCCTTCAGCACCATCCTGGTACATCGTCTTATTAACCTGTGTTTGATCATGAGTGTATATACGGAAGCAATTATTGTCCTCACCACAGGTGTCTGCTCCAGTGTGTTGAAGACTGAACTACAGTCCATCATTGGGAATGGGGTCTGAGTGAGGGATTTCAGTCCTCCTCCTGGCGACCATATTTCCGACATCTGAATCATATTCCCGCCACCACATTTGTACCTTTAGGCCGCGTTATATTAAACTGAAACCAGGGATTAGTGGCCCATTGGACCATAGCCAATGAGGCAGATATATTACGGGGCACCACCCCGGTACCTCAGTTGTGCCGGCAGGTCGCCGTAAAGTCCCTCGAGCCTCTGGCTTCTTCTTCCAGGAGAAAATGGCGGCACATGCGCAGTGCGCCTGCTGAGATCTGCTGGCCGGTACCTGGCAACAATAGGAGATTTTTTCCTATTGGTTCATTTTGGTCACTGTGTTAGGGTCTATCACAGTGATCAAAATAAAAAAAATAGTAACACAAATCCCTTTTATCATCTCTTTAGTTAGGTAAAAATAAAATAAAAAAAGTATTTATTTCCATTTTCCCAGTAGGGTTAAAGTTGGGCTAAAGTGAGTTGGGCTAAAGTGAGTTGGGCTAAAGTTAGGGCTAAAGTTAGGGTTAGGTTTGGGGCTAAATTTAGGGTTAGGGTTGGAATTAGGGTTACGGTTAGGTTTGGAGGGGGTTAGGCTTAGGTTTGTGGTTAGGGTTATGGTTAGAGTTGGGATTAGGGTCATGGTTAGGGTTAGGATTTGGGTTAGGGTTAGGGTTGGGATTAGAGTTAGGCTTAGGGTTGGGGTTAGGGTTGGGATTAGGGTTAGGGTTGGGATTAGAGTAGGGATGGGATTTGGGTTAGGGGTGTGTTAGAGTTAGGTTTGTGGTTAGGGTTATGGTTAGGGTTAGGGGTGTGTTGGAGTTAGGGTTGGAGTTCGAATTGGGGGGTTTCCTCTGTTTAGGTACATAAGAGGGTCTCCAAACCCTGAAAAAGTCAAACGACGCTCCTTCCCTTCCGAGCTCTGCTGTGCGCCCAAACAAAGGTTAACCCCCACATATGGGGTATCAGTGTACTCAGGACAAATTGCAACTTTGGGGGTCTAATTTCTCCTGTTACCGTTGAGACAATAAAAATTTGGGGGCGAAAATTCATTTTTGAAGAAAAAATATGATTTTTTATTTTAATGGTTCTACGTTATAAACTTCTGTGAAGCACTTGGGGGTTCAAAGTGCTCACCACACATCTATATAAGTTCCTTGGGGGCTCTAGTTTCCAAAATGGGGTCATTTGTGGGGGTTTCCATTGTTTAGGCACATCAGGGGCTCTCCAAACGCGACATGGCATCCTATCAATTCCAGCCAATTATTCATTGAAAAAGTCAAATGATGCTCCTTCCCTCCCGAGCTCTGCCATGCACCCAAACAGTGGTTTACCCCCAGATATCAGATATCGTCGTTGTTAGGGCTGGCGGAACCCACCAAATAATAAGGATGGTAATAAGGTGCGTTCGCAGCCCGGGGTCCACCGTGCAGGGGTGGTAACCTGCTGCTCAGTAATGGCGGATGCTATATGCTGGTATACTATAAGAACACACGCGGGTTATCATCACCCGGTGTGTACAGGGGCGGACTCTGTTACATCACAGAGCCGCGCTACCACTGAACATAAAGGCCGGAGCCTGTTTGTGCTCACAGAGCTCAGCTAAAAGAGTGCACAGTGTACGGCAACAGAACGCTACCCCAAGGACACGGGGTTAGAGTCCCTCTAGGCCCACTGAGCATGCGGCGTCGCTGCCACGAGCGCCGCTAAAGACGCTGGCAGTGAAGTGTGGAGCACGTGCACTGAGGCGTGCTGGATCACTGGTGAGGACCAATGTCTGACTCAAACCCTCACCTACCTACACCTAAGCCTGGGCGCTAGCAGGCTAGGCTGCACAACACATGCGTACCAAGGGTAGGGGTTTCATAATGAGTCAATTGCCAGATACATTCATACGTGCATACATCTCTCACACCTCATAGTCTGTAAATACAGTCTATCCTAGCGCATGGGCGAGCGGCCATGCGAACCTTTTATAGCCACGGGCGTCCGGGACCTTCCTAGCTTCTCGGATGGGCAAATCCAAACACAAGCAGGACCTGAGCACGTGACCCTCGATCTCCAATAGGAGATCACTCCACGGGTATGTGTGGCACCCCTGAGGATTCAGTTGCCACAGAGGTACTGCACCTCCTCCTGAGGTGTGGTACCCCACCATCCAGGTGAGTTGGAGGCTCCTGACCACGCTCCAACACTCGCATCCCACACAACACAGTAGTTCAGCAAAGCCACATTGCGGCTCCCTGCTTGGAGTGTAGCAGAGCACCTTTGGTGGCTCCCTGCTTGGAACACGAAACGTGCTGGGAGGCGGGTGGAGTTGAGAATACATAAAAGAGCGGGGAGGTTTAGGATTACAGGTCAGTCAGTGAGAGGAAGTCACTCAGAGAGGAGTGAGGAAAGAAGATCCCTGAGAGAGGGATAGAGGAAGGAGGTGCTGCAGCAGACCTCAGTGTCCTGGGTCTGCTGGCACGGGAAAGGAAAGAAGGAGAAAGACATTGAACTGAACCCTAATCTTCCAGGAGAAGGAGAGATTAGTACGGAACGAAGGAGTAAAAGGGAACAGAGGACGTGGGTTAGGAGAGAACCCTGCCTAGAAGTTCTAAGCGCAAGGCCGGGGCCCGGTCCCCGAGGTTGTATGGATGCTAATGGTCCTGCAGCAGACACCGGTGGAGAAGTGGGCTGTAAATGCACTACTCCCATCTAAGACCTGGGGGCACAACAGCAACTTAGATAGTGAGCCGGGACTCAAGAGTAAGGAGTCCCCGAAGCAGGCTACAGCTGTCTGCCGTACAAGTAGAGTTCTTGGGAACATCTGTCAGGAGGCACTCCAGTGTAACTCAGTACTAGGAGTACTTCACACTTAAAGGCACTATAAGAGGAGATGTTCAGAAAGGTACATGTTGACGGAGCGTTGGAAGGGAGCATTCCAACTGACCTGGAGGCTGATTGAGCCTCTGACCCGGAGGACATAGTATGGAGGCAGGCACCGTGTGTACTACAGACTGTGAGTAAAGCTTTGGAACTACAAGCCCTGGTGTCCTCCATTTACTCTTGCGCCAACACACCTGGTACCGCTACATCTGGGTACCAGCTCCTACATGGCCTGCGCCTCTCAGCTATCCCTACATCTACACTGCCCTGGGACTACAGCTCCACCTGTGGGGAGCTTCACCATCTTGGCTGCAACACACCACCAGTCCCAGAGGATCTGCATGCAGCGTCGGCTTAACATCTCCCTTGCCGAACACCACAGGTGGCGTCACGAACTATTCATCAATCCTATTTCATTGTCCTTTCACCCCCCCCTTTGCAATGGAGCCCCAGGGCCACGGACCGGGTCACAGCTTCCGTGACAACTCCCATTAAGATCAACGGGCCCGGTGCCGAGTAACCCGATAGCCCTGGTCGGGCGGTCCATTTCTGACGTCATGAACAGGATGATGAGACCCGATGCCATTGGGTCTTGTGTGCCTAAGATTTGTTGGACTTAAAACTTTTGAGAATGTGCAGAAGACCCAATTTGATAGTCTGTGAAATGAACACTAAAAATGGCCAACAGCCTGGAGAAGAAGGGCGTGATCATATGGGAGGTCCTAAGAAAAGACCGCAAACTGTCCTGGGCCTCCCCTGCCTGAATTACTATGCAACAGCAACCTGGCCCACCCCCCGAGTAGTTCGTATACTGGCTTGGTATGGAGGAGCTGGAAGAAGACGCCGCCCCAAGAAGGAGGAGCGGAAGCCAGTGGCGGGAAAAGAGCCGAGACAGGAAGAAGAACGCAAGAATGCCATGATGGAAGAAGAGGGAAGGAGGCCTGCAGAGTGCGGGGAGGTTGAGCTGGATCTCCCCGGTGCCTTGGCCGAAGGCTCGGACCCTGCTTCTAGGCTGAATCGACAGCAGCTGGAGGAGGAGATTGCCTTGTGGAGGCTGAACTGGCAGCACGCCCGGGAGGGGCCTACACCTGCAGTAACCGCCGCCGCTGCTGCACCGGAGCTTCCCCAGACAGATTCCACTGAGCCTGCAGCCGCCATCACACCACCGGCAGCATCCGGAGCCCCTTCGCTGCCGCCACAGGAGGAATTGTATGAAGCCCCAGGAGCCGAAGCGGAAGAAGAGAAGCTCCCGCCCGGACCTGACGCGGCTGCGCAGTCTCGGGAGGAACGGGAAGACAAGGAGAACTGGGCTAGCTGCCAAGCGACTATCCGGCAACTGGCAGCCGAACACCGAGACAGAGAGCAGCGGAGGCTAGCTGTACTGGGCCCTGATTTGGACCGGAAGGAGCAGGTTCGTGCCGGTCACTACGGTCCCCGGGACGCGGCAGGTTGGGGCTGCGTCCTGAATGTAAATTCTGAGAGGGGATTCGGCTTTATCCATGACCCTAGCCGAATCTCCGATCTGTTTTTCAACCGAAGAGATGTAGAACCTCACTTGAGAAAAGGTCACCCTGCCAGAAACCTAAACCCGGGAGATTATGTGACCTTCACTAGAAATGAAAGGCTGAAGGGATGGTATGCAATGAATGTTAGACGGATCCCGGAGAATCTCATGAAGACCTACAGGCAGCAGCCACCTGCAACCTCTGCAGCAACAGTAATTGAAAAGACTGTGTTTGTACCTACCCCTATGTGCAACGTAACTTGAGTACCAGTCCCACAGCCAAAGGTACGGAAAGTCGCAAGTTTCACCCCACTGGAGGAAGAATACCTGAGGACTGCCAATGCGTTTCTCTCATCTGGTAGCGGTTCCAGTACAGAAACCCCAGGAGGGGACAATTAATAGTTAAAACGCTCTTCACTTTAACTCTCGTTACCCAGGAGGGTATTGCACAGTTGTGCTTTGTTTCCTATTTTTGTACCAGTTTTCTATTTTTTTGGCTATCATGCTTTAGTTCTGTTTTTTTCCAGTGTTGCCCAGTTGTATTGGCAGCCTTCACATTTGAACTGTGGAGATCATGAACGTTGAATGGTCCAGAACTGTAATTGTACATAGTTTGCACCTCTTTAGGTGCTCTCTCTTTGTTTTACATAGGACTTTCTTCGTAAAAGAAGACCTACCTAGTTATAGGGACATTTCCAGACACGATGGCCGGACCAGCGTCTACTTTTGCAATTAATGATAATGCTTAATGTTATTTCCTGAATAGAAACTAGAAAGTATTAGTATATGATGAAAATCCTGATGACAGATTTTATGGAAGTATCTTGAGAAAAAGACATAGAGAATGTTTACAGAACTTTGAATAAAGATGTTGAGAATGTGAATATAGAATCAAAAAGTACAGGTGACGAACCAGGTATCCATGGTTGTCGTCCTACGTCTAGAAGAGACAGTAGAAAGAGGAAAATGTGAATTGATACTGAGTTTGCTTATATAGCACTTTAAATTAGTAGCATAATTTAAAATTTAGACAGTTAATTTGTTTGTAATGTTCAAGAAACCATGCCTCCTATATTAGGAAGTTTAGTATAAGAAATGTTTATTCAGCATTAGAAAATTTTGTATGTTCCTGTATTGTTAACTCTGTTTGACTTGCAGCCCACGGACGTGCTGTGTTTAACAGGGGGTATGTGGCGCCCCTGAGGATTCAGTTGCCACAGAGGTACTGCACCTCCTCCTGAGGTTTGGTACCCCACCATCCAGGTGAGTTGGAGGCTCCTGACCACGCTCCAACACTCGCATCCCACACAACACAGTAGTTCAGCAAAGCCACATCAAGAGTAAGGAGTCCCCGAAGCAGGGTACAGCTGTCTGCCATACAAGTAGAGTTCTTGGGAACATCTGTCAGGAGGCACTCCAGTGTAACTCAGTACTAGGAGTACTTCACACTTAAAGGCGCTATAAGAGGAGACGTTCAGAAAGGTACATGTTGGTGGAGCGTTGGAAGGGAGCATTCCAACTGACCTGGAGGTTGATTGAGCCTCTGACCCGGAGGACACAGTACAGAGGCAGGCACCGTGTGTACTACAGACTGTGAGTAAAGCCTTGGAACTACAAGCCCTGGTGTCCTCCATTTACTCTTGCGCCAACACACCTTGTACTGCTACATCTGGGTACCAGCTCCTACACGGCCTGTGCCTCTCAGCTATTCCTACATCTACACTGCCCTGGGACCACAGCTCCACCTGTGGGGAGCTTCACCATCTTGGCTGCAACACACCACCAGTCCCAGAGGATCTGCATGCAGCGTCGGCTTAACATCTCCCTTGCCGAACACCACAGGTGGCATCACGAACTATTCATCAATCCTATTTCATTGTCCTTTCACCTCCCCCTTTGCAATGGAGCCCCAGGGCCACAGACCTGGTCACAGCTTCCGTGACAACTCCCATTGAGATCAACGGGCCCGGTGCCAAGTACCCCGATAGCCCTGGTCGGGCGGTCCATATGCTCAGTGGCCCGATATGAGGACTTAGTCCCTGGAGAATCTCGCTGCTGAGCAGCATGCATTGTCATAGCTGTGCCAGAGGTGGCAGCAGCAAGAAAACCCATGGAGTTGGCCTCGGCAGAGAGCCGGGACCAACGAATCTGCTGAGCAAGCTCCACTGCAGCTGAAAAAGAATGGGAGACCACTGGGAGCAAGGCTCTGGATTCCTGCTGCGCAGTGGCAGGAACCCGACGCCTAACAGGCATATTCAGGAGAAATTGCACAACAAATTTAGTGGTTCATTTTCTCTTTTTTACATTTGTGAAAATTAAAAAACTGGTTCTGAAGTAAAATGTTTGTGAAAAAAAGTTAAATGTTAATTTTTTCCTTCCACATTGCTTCAGTTCCTGTGAAGCACATAAAGGGTTAATTAACTTGTTGAATGTGATTTTGAGCACCTTGAGGGGTGCAGTTTTTAGAATGGTGTCACTTTTGGGTATTTTCTGTCATGTAAACCCCTCAAAGTTACTTGAAATGTGATGTGGTCCTTAAAAAATGGGTTTTGTAAATTTTGTTGTAAAAATGAAAAATATTCAGGATTGAGAGTCCTCAGTAGTTGATACTCTCAATCCTGAATATTTTTCTATCTACTGGCTAACACGGTACAAAGATATACATCTTTCCTGTTGTAAAAATGAGAAATTGCTGGTCAACTTTTAACCCTTATAGCTTCCTAACAAAAAAAAATGTAGTTTCCAAAATTTTGCTTCTGGAAAGTAGACATGTGGGAAATGTTATTAACTATTTTGTGTGACATATCTCTCCCTTTTAAGGGGATAAAATTAAAAGTTTGAAAATTTTACATTTTAAAAATTTTAGCAATATTTCCATTGTTTTCATAAATAAACCCAAGTTATATCCAAGAAATTTTACCACTAAGATGAAGTACAATATGTCTCGAAAAAATAATCAGAATCAGCGGGATCTGTTAAAGTGTTCCAGAGTTATTACCTCATAAAGTGACAGTGGTCAGAATTGTAAAAATTGGCCTGGTCATTAAGCTGCAAATTGGCTCTGTTACTAAGGGGTTAACAAGCCTTCTAAAAATTATTCCTATTTTTCAATCAGCAGCTGGCTCATTGTTTTGAAAGAGAAAAAGAAATGGCTTCTTAACAAGCCATGGCAAAATAATCTCTCTTATTTAGGGATCAGCAACAGTTTGCTGCTGTATGATGTAATCTATTTCCACTTTACGCTGCTTGTAAAGATGCTCCAACATATCCAACATCAAACTCCAGCAGGTTGCCACTTTGCAAAAGTGGAATAGTATATTTGAGTTCTGCTTGATTAGCAAATGGTTAAGATGTATATTTTGTTAAGAAATTTTGCACGATTATGTTCAGAATATGCGCTATGCAAAGAGTGCAAGTTACTTTGTGAAAACTTAAAGGGTTTTTCCCATGAACAAAAGTTGATTTTAATCTCTAGATATTAGAATAATAACTTCTATAATTGGATGTGTTTAAATAAAATGTTCCTGTGCTGAGAGAGTCTCATAAATGTGCCCCTGCTGTGTACTGTGTAAAGACTGTCCTACCATGCAGGAACATGGTTTGATCATACCACAGCTCCTGGGCAGGGGGAGAAAAAAGTATACAGACATTACAGGATAGGATCGCAAATTATTCTGTCTTTGAAGTAAAACATTGTTTATAAACATGAAGGGAAATGTTTTACCTCGCAAAAAGAATCAGCTGCGATCCTGTGCTGTAATTTCATTATACTCTTTTGCTTCCCCCCTGCCCAGGAGCTGTGGTATGATCAGACCATGTCCCTGCACGGTCAGATACAGCCAATACACAGTACACAGCAGGGACACATTTATAAGATTATCTCAGCACAGGAATATTTTATTTATACACATCTAATTGTGGAAGGCATTATTATTCCAAGATCTACTGATTAAAATCAACTTTTGTTCATAGGAAAACCCCGATAAGGCAGTCAGAATGTTTTGTACATTGTTGCTCATGACAACGTCCATTGCAGTCAATGAGGACATAGCCAAAATTAGATTTGCTGCTTGATGCACAGCAGCAACTCTTCCACTGTACGGCCAGTGTCCTGCTTTATTATCCATGTCCATGAATGAAAATGTCTATGTTGATTTAAAATGTCTTGCTGTCATAAACTTATGGTCAAAATGCCAAAACCTTTAAAGGTCATAGTACAAAAATAGATGAAAGACCTTTATAAAGATGTGAACCATTTCTTGCTCACCCAATATTACGGTTACTCCTAATAAAGTAATTGTGTGCCCATACCAATCTTTTTATTGGAAATACAAGCTACTCTTTCTGATCAAAGTTAAAATGGTATAGATGACCTAAAATGTTTTTAAACTAAACCCTGAAAATCAAATAGTCAATTAATGCTATGCACCTGTAGTGTACAGTGGGTGAAATAATTATTGAACTTGTCAACAAATTTCTAAGTAAATATATTTCTAAAGGTGCTATTGACATGAAATTATCACCAGATGTTGGTAACAACCCATCCAATCCACACAGGCAAAGAAATCAAACTATAGCTATCCATACATTTATGTTGGATAATAATGAGAAATGGCACAGGGAATAAAAACTATTGACCAAACTTGCTGAAACTTAATTAATAATTTGTAAAAAAGCCTTTGTTGGGGATGACCACTTCAAGATACCTCCTGTATGGAGAAACTAGTCGCATGCATTGTGCAAGTGTGTCTGCCCCATTCTTGCACACAAACACTTTTCAGATCCTGAGGGTTCTGTGACTCCTTCTATGAACTCTACGTCATGATCCAGTCCGGGTTTTGAGTCCTGTCTGCCCTTTTCCCAGGCTGATTATGTCAAGGGTTAACTTTGTCTGGCCTCGTTTTGGGTTCAGGTCTGCTATTTCTTCCTGCTGCGTCCTGCAGGCCATGTCAGTTACATTTCTGTCTGCGGCGTGAGTATCTGACTCTGGTAGTACCCTGATTTGTCCTGCTGTGCTTTCTGACCTTGCCCCTGTCTGTTTCTCCCTCTCTGCCCATCCCGTCTTAGTGTTTTGTGATTGCTTTTGGATTTCCTGTTGTTTGACTCGACTTTGACTCTGATTTGACATTGCCTCTGGTCCCTGGTACTTCTGCCTTTTGTCTGGTATTGACCCTTTGGCTCTCCACTGACTCTGCTTGTTTTTCCCCTTTGTACTACGTGACAGCCTAGGTTTTGACTCGGCTTCTTTGACTATTCTGCTGCCACCTAGTGGTAGCTTCGCTGCAGCACTGCAGGTCTGTTCTTGCTGACTTGTTACCATCCTTCAAATTCTATTGCCATCTAGTGGAGGTTGCAGTTACCTGCAGCATGACTGTCACTATCCATTTTTGAATTTGTGGCAGCTCTGGTTCCTCTCACATTAAAAATTTTTTCCTTTCAGGTCAGCGGGGGTTAAATGCAGTTTTTCCCCGCTGGCATGCTGATGTTACTGCAGTACTGATGGGTCAGCTGATGTTGTTGGTGACTACTCCCACATCCTTTAAAAGGTCACCTGTTGCATCAGCTGACTGTTGGTGATGCAGTTCCTCTTTGGAGACCAACCTTTGCAGAACCAGCTCTCTGGTATTCAGCCAAGTCTGGTGTTTGAAGTCCTGTTTCTGTGCTATCTGTGGTGTGAAGTCAAGCAGCGGTGTGCACAAACTAAGTGTTGTATTTTTGTTACCTTGTCCCTTTGGTGTCTGTCACTTCCCCCTGTGTGTTTCATCTGCAGAGGTGAGGCTAGTGCTCCTTGCCAGCCAGTGCACTAGCCAGAGGAATTCTAGGTGACAAATAGGGATGAGGTATCATGACGACGGCAGGGGGAAGGACCTGCATAGGGTGTTAGGTGAGGACAGGGACAGGCTCAGGATGGAGCTCAGGAGGTGACCGTCCCTAATTCCCTATTGTCATCAGCGTTGTGTTGTTGTGCCATTTGGTGACGGACCAACCGTTGGGCCGTGTCACATTGGTCAGTCACGGAGTGACAGTGACACTCTGAGCTTTAGTTCCTTGCATAAATTTTCTATTCAGGTCAAGTGATTGGCCGAGCCATTATAGCAACTTTTTTTTTTTTCTCTGAAACCAATTGAGTGTTTTTTTAGCTGTGTGTTGGGATTATGTCCACCCTCATTACTTGTTCATCATACTGGTAGATGATAGCCGATTTTTTTTTTCTCAAGATTATCTCTGTAAATTTCTGCCTTCATCCTTCCTTCAATTATATGAAGTTTGCCAGAGTCATATGTTGAAAAACATCTCCACAGCATGATGTTCCCACATTCAACCTTCACTGTTGGTATAGTGTTTTTGGAGAGAGATATGCAGTACCTTTTGGCCTCCAAACATAGTTTTTATTATGGAATCCGAAGAGTTCAATTTTGGTCTCATCTGCCCAGACTATATTTTCCCATTAATTCACAGGCTTGCCTAAATGTTGTTGATCAAACTTGAAACCTGCTTGAACATGCATTTTATTCAGCAATGAAGTCTTGCGTGATGAGCGGGCATACAGATCATGGAGGTTGAGTGTATTACTTTTTCTTTTCTTGCACCTACTGATTCCAGGTATTTCTGTATCTTTGCACAGTTGGTCCTTGGCTCTTGAGCAACTTTTCTGATTCTTTTCACTCTTCTGTCTGAAATCTTGCATGGGACACCTGGTTGTGGGTGGTTTATGGTGAAATGATGTTCTTTCCATTTCCAGTTAATAGCACCAACAGTGTTCACTGGACCCTGCAGAAATTTAGAAATACTTCTGTAACCAATGTCATCTATGACGCTGAGTCACTTCTCATGGCCGAGCCGAGAGAATGAATAGTCACAAGTCTGAGGTCAAAAGCTAAGAAGGTACGACATAAACAGAAGAAAGTTGGGTAATGTTCTGAGGTCAGAATACCAAGAGGATAGTGGATTAGAGCAGAAGGGCTTACACAGACAGATGGTCAGAACAAGGTCCAAGGTCAGATAATGAAAGGCCTACAAATAGAATGCAAGGCACAGAGAGACAAACCACACAGTCACTGAATGTACATCTGCCAGAAGTCTGGGAGTAACAGCCCAGTTAAGTAGCTTGGCAATCACCTGGAATAATTAACATTTGGAGACAACCAGCGCCTCCCAGTCTCAGATTGAATGGCCAAGCTGTCATTCAAAGTACTGATGGCTTCAGCACCCTGTACCAGATTGGATGGCTGACCTCTCAGAAACTGCATCCCAGACACAATGAGGGGTGGAACTGTGACACCATTAGTATGTTTTGCAACGATAAGGTTGTGAAGGTCTTGAGACCACTCACTGGTTTCACCCATCATTAGATGTCTCTTGTGTGGCACTTTGGAAATGAGGCATCTTTTTATTGACCATCAGTTGAACCAGCTGATACTATTTTTCACTAAGTGGTAGGATTGCTTTCTAATTACTGATAGATTTCAGCTGGTGTCATGACTTTCCATGGCTTTTTGCACATCTTTCATCATGTGGTCAATACTTTTTGATGTGTCATTTCACATTATTACAAACAACTTAGTTTACGGACATCTATGGTTTGATTTCTTTGCCTGTGGGGATTGACAAAATCTGGTGAAAATTTAATGTCTGTAGCATCTTTAAAAATACATTAAAATATTGGTGACGTGTTCAATACTTATTTCATACTCTGTATGTGTAGGATATTCATGGCTGCCATATCTTGGTACATTGGTATAAAATTTGCATATACAGTAGCCATGAACAAAGTCGAGGACTTGAGGACTTTTATTGAGAGATCATGTGTACTCCAATAAATCTTTTATGATTTTATATCTAGATAAAGAACAGAGAAATGTGTGAAGATGAGCTGTTCTCTTGCCATTGCTAGGCACTATGGAAAATTACATTACCAGTACATGAGCTACTTATGTGTAGCACTATTCATTTTCTTATACTTATTGATTTGCATCTCAGAAACCAGACAAAAGAAGGCACCTGCTCTAAAAGCTGACTAATTTAGCAAATGCAAGTTTAATCAATAGGACATAACAGACGTAATTACAGCATTGCTATGGAATATGCATCATCCTGTGGATGTGAAAGACTGTGTTCTTTTCACGTATTGTTAAATCCATTAAAAGTTTTGCGTTGAGTATATTCAGCAGCATCTGACCCACTTTGCTCTGTACTCTACCACCAGACTAATGCAAGTTTTAGGTATTTGATGCACATTGCTATCCTGGGTTCTGCTCACACGGTCTTCTACAGTGCATTCATGACTTGTCTCTGTCTGATTCCCCTGAAGGAGAAATGAGGTTTAAGGAGACAAATTAAGTATCAAGAATGAAACTTTGGACTCCATTTGTGCTCTGTCTGTATCCATATTTTCAGATGTACCCAGGGTACTTGCCCATCATCAGTATAGAGTAGCATTTGACTGGCTGTCTTTGATGCAGCTTTATGAGGGAACTGGCCTTTCCGTAAGGTAATGTATAGTGTGTTTGTAGGCAATGCTCTGTGGGAGAGCAAGTTAATTAGTTTTCTTTCCTTCCATTGAGAACTCTTGCATAAGATGAGTTTGAGTCCTAAGAAAGACCAAATTTCAGAAAAAAAGTGAATAAATGAATGTCTCTAGTTGCATATAGACTAGAGATATGCCGACCCCGCAATTGGAGCAGGTACTGAACAATTACAACAGTGTTCCTTCCTCAGTAATACATGCAGAAAGCCTGTAGTGTCAGGGCATCTTGCAGATTCAGAGTGGACATAACCCTGATTGCCTTAGATAGCCGGACTTCTCCAATTCAGGACAGTATTGCCGGATCTGGTACTGTTGGGAGCTGTGTTACTTTATGGGATAATACCTATTTCGAAAGCTATAAATGTAAACGTTTTTCTGTACCTGATGGTAGGCTGCATGATGGCTCAGTGGTTTGCAATGTTGCATTGCAGTGCTAGGGACCTGGGTTCAAATCCCACAAAACTACAGCTATGTTCTCCCCGTGTTTGCCTGGGTACTTCTGTTTCCTCCCACACTTCAAAGACATACTGATAGGGCTCACAATCTTAATTACCCAACAGGAACAGTGATTAAAAAATGTCTGTAAAGTTTTACGGAATATGATGGCACTATATAAGCCAGCATAATAAATAATGGTGGCAGGTCCAGCTTGGCAGACCCTGGATAAAAGTTAAAGTCTCATTTCCCTACAGTGTCCCTTGCAGAGGAAATGTAGAATTACATGACGTCTTCTGAAATAAAAGCAGATACAATACATCCAATTATTCCTCCAACAGAGGACCCTTTGGCCTTGATAAAAGGATCCTTCTTTTATGATATCCATGGAAAAGGAGTTGTAGAGATAAGATAAACGGCTTCTCTTGTAATATATGGATTGCAAAATCTGTAGTATTTGGAGAACTGTAAATTATGCAGTGTGAGAACAATTGCTGGGATAAGACGGCGTAGTTCTTTGATGAGAATATAGCAGTTTACTTCTATCGTTCCCCACCATTTTAACAGTATTAAAATAAACATCCGTTCCCTACAGTCATTACCAATGTCCTCTGGTACCAGCAAAGGAAAATCTTTGTTTTTTTGTTGAAATCTCCATAAAATTCAATTAGCTGTGTATTGGAACAAATATAAATAAAGTAGAAAAAAAATGTGACTGCTGCTAAAAAATTAGTCATTTCCAATGGGGAATTTATTTAAAAAGCAATGCAATGTTTTTAGCCCTAATCCAAATGCCATCAAGAGAGGAAGTCAGTGTATGTAGATCAGATGAACACTATTCTGCTTGCTACCTCTCCGCGTGGTGTATGTGTATGACAGGAAGTGCTGCGCACTGTTGTGTGGTCCCAGTTACCAAGGAAACCGATTTCATTATGGAGAGATGTATGGGACATCTGTGTCACTATCAGCTGAGCTTTGTGAATTATAATTATGGTAGAGTAGAATCTGCATGAAAGAAAAAGTACAATAAATCCATGAAACTACTAAAATATTCCAACTTGTGTGTACATAGCATGATGACTCATTATTATTGGTGTGGTATATACAGTATAAAACGTTTGCTTTAAGACGTCAAATTCTGAAATGTATTTATGTCATCTCGTATTGTGAGATATGTCTATTTGATCACTCAAAGCTGCTATGAATGTCTGGATTTGTTAGTGTAAAAAACAAAACAAAAAATGTACAGTTGTGATCAACATTATTGGCACCCCTACATAATAAAGGAGTTTTTGGGGTGCAAAAATTTAGAACCTATCCTGAGGATAGGTGATGACTTTTAGGTTATTGGGGGATTTAATTGCTGAGACCCCTGCTGACCATCAGAGTGGGGAACTCTTGTTTTTCTGAATTTACCGGCATTGTGCATTCTGGACTGTCATTCTATTCATTCTCTATGGGAATGTCGGAGAATACAGAGTACAGTAAAATAGCTCGTGAAATAAAATGCTTAGTAAAACTGCGTGAATATCTATAAATTAATTTGTTTAAACTTAAAACTTAGCACGAATAAGAAATGCAAAATAGTGAACATTGACAGGAAAAGATTAATGGCATCCACTGTTTAGTTTGCAACAAAGGACAAAATCAAACTTGCCTCTGATAAATTAGACTTGGCTGTCCCCAACTTGTTTATGCTCACATGACTTAACCTAAAAATGGTGGCTTTGAGGCTCCTGTTCTTTGTTCATAATGGTAAAGATGAGGGCTATGTAAGCAGACCAGAAATGCTATTATCACCAAGTACACACAGTCTAAATGGTACGAGGCTATCCCCAAAAGTCTTGGGTATCTTGGCTACAATAGGATTGAATGTTAGATTCACAGAATAGTAGAGTTGGAAGGAACCTCCTTGGTCATCTGGTCCAACCCCCTGCTCAAAGCAGGATTCACTAAATCATCCCAGACAGATGTGTGTCCAGCCTCTGAAGACTTCCATTGAATGAGAAATCACCATCTCTCGTGGCAGCCTGTTACACCCATTGATCACCCTCACTGTCAAAAAGTTTTTTCTAATATTTAATCTGTGTCTCCTCCCATTCAGTTTCATCCCATTGCTTCTAGTCTTTCCTTGTGCAAATGAGAATAAAGATGATCCTTCTACAATGTGACAGCCCTTGAGATATTTGTAGACACCTATTAAGTCTCCTCTCAGTCTTCTTTTTTGCAAGCTAAACATTCCCAAATCCTGCAACCGTTCCTCATAGGACATGGTTTGCAGACCGGTCACCATTCTGGTCGCTCTTCTCTGAACTTGCTAGTTTGTTGATGTCTTTTGTTATCAAGAAGTTTGCTTATCATGCAAGAGTCAAGAACCTTCTTGGACGTGATAAAAAGAGGAGTATTGATGAGGGAACCCTGAGAAAATTGGTTTGAAGTGTTGTATAGAAACTACATACAACATCTAAAGAACCTCAGACTGAGCTGGAGACACTTGGTGTAATAGTTTTAACTCATACCATACCTCTCACAATGTACAAAACAAGCTCTGAGTTAAAGGCCTAGGTTTGTCCCATTAGTTAAAGGGAATCTGTCACCACATTAGACTTACAGTTGAAACCAGAAGTTTACATACACTATATAAAAAGACAAATACACATTTTCCTCAATATCTGACTTGAAATCAGAATAAACCTTTCCCGATTTAGGTCTGTTTGGATTATCATTATTATTATTTGCCAAATGCCAGAATAGTGAGAGAGAGAATGTTTTAAGGCATTTTTATTACTTGCTATAAAGTCAAAAGTTTACATACATTTCATTAGTATTTGGTACCATTGCCCTTAAACTGAATTACTTGGGTCAAACATTTGGGATATCCTTCTACAAGCTTCTCACAATAGTTGGTCAGAATTAGGGCCCATTCCATTTTTAATCAGTGCTTTGGCCCTTTTTTAGTAAGTTGTACAGTTTAAAATAAATGTAATGAAAGTTCCACTTTAAATGCTAATTGGTTTTAATTGATTACTAAAAGTCTTTTAACCCCTGAATGCCCCATAACTAATAAATCCAACATGGAGTAGGCTTAGCCCTCATATGCTGCAGGTGCCAACTAAATTAAATAGCATACATGAACATCTTGTCAGCAGAGGCCAGAGCTGATACCTGCACACTTCTGTTGCCCTTTTTGGAGGCTGCTGCAGTCTGTCTCAACCAGCATTAAATTAAGTGGTTCAATTGACTCTCTGTGACTCTATCACATCAAAATGATGAGATACATTAGTAGTCATGGACCTGCTGAAGCTCCATGTCACTACCTTCTTGGTCCTCCTCTGAAGCTCAGCCATGGGCTGAGATTCATTAAGCCCATGATTTATATCCATGTACTTTAGTATATAGTATAAGAAATCAGACAATTACAGGTTCAAGTCTATTGTGGGGACTAGAAAAATAAGGCTAAAAAATAATAAAAAGTTCTTAAACATACAATAATTTGTTTCATCCCCATTCTTCCACCATTAAATATAATGAAAATTAAAATAACCATATCTGGTATTGGTACATCCATAAAAGTCTGATCTATCAAAATATAAAATAAATTAAACCACACAATAAACATTGTAAAGAGTAAAAATACAAATTGAAACGACAGAATTGCTTTTATTCAAGCACCACCCTTCCTAAAAAAAAATACAATAACAAGTGATCAAAACACCATATCTACTGTAAAATTGGGTTAATGAAATAATCAGCTGATCACTCAAACAATTCACATTGCCAAAAAATAAAAATGTTACAGGTCATGAAAAATGACAACAGAAACCATTTTTACAAACATCTTATTTATTTTCACCACTTTAAAAAAACAAAAAAAAAAACAGTCAAGGCTGGTATGGATGGAATTGTACTGATCTGGAGAATCAACGTGTTTCTAGGTCCTTTTCATAACGCCATGACCAACCTTAAAACAAAACCTTAAAAGTTATGACAGAATTGTATTTTTTTCACCTTTTCATCTCACTTGGAATTTGTTTCCTGTATTCATTAAATTGTATGGATGGTGTCATTCAAAATTACAACTCATTTAGCAAAAAAACTAAAGATTATGTGGCTATGTCAAGATTAAAAAAAAGTTATGCCTCTTGGAAGAAGGGGGGAAAAATGAGAGCGCAGAAATGAAAAATTGCTTGGACATTAAGGGCACATGTAAAGATTATTTTACTAGTGATACTAGAGGTATGGATCTGTAGATCCCAGTACAAGAACACCTGTTTTGTAGCAATCGAATGTGCCAGTGCAGAGTGATGAAGCTTGGGGGCAAGTCTGTGTACTCGCAGAGCATCAACGCTCCTCTAGGGCACTTCTAATTTACATATTGCTTCAAAAATTGATTTCTCAGCAATTGCTAGTCTGATTACTAGAAAACTTGAATCGCTTTATTATTTTTGTTCTTCAATCTATACAGCCACTAATTTGAGTAGTAAAATTGTTCTGACAAGTTCTCTTTAAAGTTACAATTATTTTATAACTTTATGTTGTACAGTGCTGTGCAAATTAATTGGGACACAGCATTTTTTAAGTAAAATCGTAAGTTGGTTACCAGTCAGTGATTCAAACCAGTTTTAACTGCTTTGAACAGGTGTGAGTGCCCGTTCAAAGCAGTTAAAACTGGTTTGAATCACTGACTGGTAACCAACTTACGATTTTACTTAAAATAATGCTTTGTCCCAATTAATTTGCACATCACTGTACAATATGTCCGGCATGACTTTGGTTTAAAGAGTAATTAAACTTTGACAATGTTTGTTTTTTCATATTTTGCCTGTAGATCAGAGGGGTTCTGTATCCTGAGACCCCAACTGATCACTGAAGACACCCCTAAGGAATGAGCATCTCAAGAGACAGGAGTGCACACACAGCCGAGTATGAAAGCCTGTGCTTTCTTTTCAATCCGTGCTCCACTCTGTGTGCACGCTCAGGCAGGGGTTGTGCGCTTCTGTCTGTTGCACTACCCAGTTCTTGGGTTAGTATTGAGCCATCAGAGGGGGTTTCAGGACCCAGACCCCCACCAAGCTGTAGGCAATACAAGTGTCTAAAAACAATGTGAAAGTTTAACTCTACTTTAAGAAACAGTTATATTGTATTATGAAGTTTAATTAAATGTAATAAAAACATTTCTAAGCAGAAAATGTACAACATAAACCCTAAGTGAATAAGTAGTATGATTAATGTCTTATTAGTAGACTGTGAAACTTCAATGGAAATAGCCACACTGTGATTAAATAGATCCAACAGTGCAATTTACTTACTGCAACCGACATATTGAAAGCTCACCGCTAACGGGAAAGCTATTGAAGGCAAGAAAATAAATGACCATCTAGATCAACCTATAGTATGCAGCAAAATGGCTGGCCTTTCCCGAAGTGGATTTGATAAAATAACAACGTGCAAAGTCTATTTTTCTCTTTGTAGTCTCTCCTCCCCCATGTGGTACTTCAAGTTGCCAAGCAACCAATTGATTTGCTTCTTAATTACATTTGATCAGACATGGTTACATTTACAGTTGTAGTGACAGGCAGTTGTATCTTATAATAACCCAGCAAAGCAATGATGCTAAACCTCGCAATGTGATTAATGGCTTTAAAGGGCTATTTTTGTTAACTATAGCAATGATTTTTAAAATTCTTCATGTTTGACCAAAATGTTACCCAAAAAATAACTTGCAGCTATACGATTAGCTGCAAATTGCAATACTGCAAGACCTCCAATTGCCCTGCAAATTATGTGTAACACTGAGGTTTCCTATGGCTGTATCTAATCCCTTTTGAAGTTATTTAATACAAACACAGCCTAAGGGTACCGTTACACCTAGCGACTCACCAGCGATCCCGACCAGCGATATGACGCGGTCAGGATTGCTGGTGCATCGCTGGGTGGTCGCTAGTGAGCTGCCACTCAGGCAGATCTCACTAGCGACATCGCTGGGGATGGGGATCGCTATTTAACTGTCAGACGCGGCGATCCTGCGTCCTCCCGCCCGGCTCCACGCGTCGCTCGTCGTCACAGCAGGAAGCGCCGCAGGAAGTGGACGACGAGAAATGATCCAGCAGCTTCTCGTGCGATCAGCGATAACCAGCGGGGGAGCCGGTCGGAGGTAAGTATCACATGCAGCGATATCGCTAGCAATATCGCTGCAACGTCACAAAATCGGTGACTTTGCAGCGATATTGCTAGCGATATCGCAGTGTGTAACGGGGGCTTAAGTAATGTCAGTGACCTCACCATATAAATAGATAGCAATAACCTAGTAGTCTCAAACAGCTCATTTAATAACAGTATACAGACTTTTCATCTTTTTAACATTAAAAAGCATTCCAAAAATGATCAAAGAATCAAACTGACGATGTCGCTGTCAGAGATAACATTATCCTACTGTAACTGTGATGCGTAATGATGTACTATATATTCCATAATGCCATCTGCCTCCTTCCCAATACTAAATTTGCCAAAGGCAAAGGAGACACATTTTGAACTGTTTGGCAGAACTACTGCCTAGACAGGTGTTGCCGATGGTGCTTCTGCTGCTGCTAGGAGCGCCCACATTCTTAGCCGTATTATGAGGCTTTTATTTTGCACTAATATTGTATTTGCCACTTTTTTTACCATACATTTTTTTCACCGCTTGCGAAAAAAGATGCAGCAAAAAATACAAAACAAAAATACAAAGCAAAAAAAGCTAGGTAAGTATACTGTATGTGCAGAAAGTAAAATATAGCAACAGCATGCAATACAGATGTGAAGGCAAACAAGCACAGTCTAAAAAACAAAACAAAAAAAAACATTAATTTATCAACATTCATCCCTCACCCAAAAATGATGTATTTACAAATGCTATATCCAGGATCTGCAGCAAGGCACTGTATTAGTATGCGTGTACAGTACAAATGTAAAATTTGACTAGTAAATAAGATGTGCAAAAATAAATTGCTTACAACTTATATTTTTGTGGAATTGATGGTCACAAATAAATGTCTGGAACTTGGGGAATTTTATTTTTGTATTTTTAAAAAAACACTTCCCGCGTTATGGAAAAGATTGCACCAAAAATGGAAGTAGTACAGCTTGTTTGTGACAAGTAATCATACAGTTTCTGACACTGATTTCAGATTTGTTTTTCTGGAAAAACTGTTGTGCTACATTATTTCTGCTTTATAATGCATTAAGAGTAGAGAAAAAAAGAATAAAGAAAAAAAAACAGCATGCTGCAATTGGCTGTGAGACTCACCCACACCCATACAAGTCTATGGGTGTGTCAAACATTGAACTGCACTCTGATGCCATCCCAGTGCAGTATGAGTCAGGCCATGGAGGAGATGGAGAAATTACTCTGTCTCTACCACACCAATCGGAGGACAGTAGCATGACACTCTGCTAACGCTTGTAGAAGAGCTGGAACCAATGGTTATTGGCATATTGCAGCCAGGGACGGTTTTAGACAAAGTGGGGTCCTTGGCAAAAGTTTAAAGTGGGGACCCAAATGCTAACATTGTAAAATGACACAAATATTTAGGTTACTTTACATGAGCAGGATGCGGATACAGTTGGCAGAGGGGCCTGGAGCCAGTGCTGGCACTGTGGCCCCCATATTCAGGGGACTTATATTGTCCAACGAGTCTGCCACTATTAGGCCGGTTTCACACTAGCGCATTTTCAGCGCGCGCACGGCCGGGGGTAGCTCCGCCCCCGATCCGGCTCTCTGCCCGGCGTGCCCGCCCCTTCCTTGTAGCGCCGCCTCCTAGCGGACAGCGGCGCCTGCGATCGGCGCACCCTATCTTTAGCATAGGGTGCGCCGATCGTGCGCAGGCCGTGCGCTAGTTGCGCTTTGACCTGCGCTGCGCACTTTTGACGGTGCGCCGTGCGCGCCAAAATCAAACTTTTCGGATTTTGGCGCGCACGGCGCACCGTCAAAAGTGCGCAGCGCAGGTCAAAGCGCAACTAGCGCACGGCCTGCGCACGATCGGCGCACCCTATGCTAAAGATAGGGTGCGCCGATCGCAGGCGCCGCTGTCCGCTAGGAGGCGGCGCTACAAGGAAGGGGCGGGTACGCCGGGCAGAGAGCCGGATCGGGGGCGGAGCTACCCCCGGCCGTGCGCGCGTTGAAAATGCGCTAGTGTGAAACCGGCCTTAGCAGTACACAGGGGCATTGCTAGGGTCAGAAATGATTGGGGGCGAAAACCCAAGAGAAAGAGTTGCCCCCCAACCCCCTCTTAATTTTTTTTTAACACTGCAGATAACACAGTGATAACTCTCTGAGTACAAATAATGTAGTAGATGTCACCTGCAGTCATATGTAACACCACAGATAGCCATAGCGTTTCAGAGTAAGGCTGGAGTCACACTTAACGTATAAAAATACGGACCGTATTGTACTGTTATAATACGCAGAAATGTTCCCTGAACAGTGATCAGTATGTCATCAGTTGTCAAGGTGTGGCCATGTATTTTGTGCATGCAAGCATCCGTATGTAATCCGTATGGCATCCGTATGCCAAGTTTTTCTCACAGGCTTGCAAAATTGACACATAATGGAGCCCTATGACAGGTTAAAACCCAAACGAAAGAATAGATATATACACATAGAATACATATACAGCATACTGTGTATATATATATACTGTGTATATATATATATATATATATATACACATGCATGTCATTGAGACACACATATATATTCTTATATTTCATAGAGTTCTACATAGCAGAATAGCCGCTAAATCAATTGCCTTCTTCTGTAAAATCAATACAAAACCTGACATGAAATGACACATGGTTTACATACAGTAAACCATTTTATTTCATTTAATTATTTATATGTCTTTGACTAATAATTAGATTAGGGTTTGTGTGTAAAATTTGGGACATCTAGGTGTTAAATTAAGGGGTTAATTCGTTAAAAAAAATGCGTGGGCTCCCACAGTAAAATCACAACCAGACAGGGAAAGCCAGTGAGTGAGGGCAGATTTTAATAGCCGTGAGAGGGACCATTGTTTTTGGCCACCCTCAGCTACAAAAATCTGCCCCCGACACCCCAGAAAAGGCGCATCTATAAGATGCACCTTTTCTGGCACTTATCCTCTCTATTCCCATTGCCCTGTAGTGGTGGCTAATGGGTTAATAAGAATGAGCTAATGTCACCTTGCTATTGGAAGGCTACTAAAATCTGCCCTCATTCACTGGCTTTCCCTCTCTGGTTGTAATTTTACCGCGGGAGTCCACACTTCTTTTTCAATTAATTAACCACTTAATTTAACACCCAGATGTCCAAAATTTAGCACACAAACCCTAATCTAATTATTAGTCAAAGACATATAAAAAAATAAACAAAATGAAAGAGTTTACTGTATGTAAACCATGTGTCATTTCAGGTTGGGTTTTGTATTGATTTTACAGAAGCCGGCAATTGATTTAGCGGCTATTCTGCTATGTAGAACTCTATGAAATATAAATATATATAAATATATATATATGTCTCAATGACATGTATATATATATGCATTCCATGTGTGTATATCTATTCTTTCGGTTCCTTATTAAACATGTCAGTGTGATTTTAATGAATTGCCGGCTTTTGTTAAAGGACACCGGTGCGTATTTCTCGCAAGTCACACGTCTGGTCCATGTGTAATACATAGTTTTCTCACCCCCATAGACTTGCATTGGCATATTTTGCCCATAATACGCTGACAATTGCAACATGCATGAAATATACGGCTGATGGGAGCTTCCCCATAGAGAAACATTGGTCCGTATGCAATGCGTGGTTTTAGCGCCTCTCACTCGTCCATGTTTCTCTCTAGTGTGACGCCGGCCTAAGACTTTTTCACATGCAGCATTTTTTTCAGCAGCCAAAACCTGTTCTATTGGCAGTAAAAATGTTGCATTCAAAACACCTGTTTTTCAGCTTGTTTTGTGGTGTTCTTTTCACTTTTTTTCAGCTTTTTGTTGGTGTGAGGATGTTTGCTTTCTCTACAGTATGTTTAAGGCCATGTTCACATGTCAGTATTCCACATCAGTATGTGTAAGGCCGGGGTCACTCTAACCAACGCAAAATACGGTCTGTATTTTATATGCGTAATGCGAATTAATAACCCCTAAATAGTGCTCCGTATGTAATCCGTAAGCAAGGTGTGGTCGCGTATTTTGCGCATGTAATCGGTATGTAAAGACTATGGCATCTATATGCCGAGATTTTCTCGTAGGCTTGCAAAATGGACATTTAACAGTTTTGAGGCCTGCAAAATATTTAAATCATTAGCCTGCACTCTATTTATTGGCTCAGGAACAGGTGGCTGCCTCCATTCTGTCCATTTGTAACCTTGCCATGACTAGGTGTGTTGGTGTTGTATGTGCAGCATGGCAGACAGTCTGAGTTTCAACACAACTGAGCAGGTTGTCTTCAACTGGCTTTTGTCATGCCACTTTGGTCAACCATACCAAATGATAGTGAATCCGTGGAGGAGGACACGCATGTGGGTCCATCCACTTTTGAGGCAACGACTGACAAGAGGTCATTTCCACCGCCTCTATTCTCTGCGGGATCATCCTGAAAAATTTTACCAATACTGTCGCATGAGCCTTGCAACATTTGATCTACTCTTGGAGACAGTGCGCCCTGGGATAACTTTTCAATACACAAGGATGCGCAAAGCTATATCTGCAGAAGAGCGACTTCTACTCACATTATGGTATGTACTACACAACCACATTCTCTTTGTTCATGATGTGTTGGCCAAAGTATGTATTTTTGAATTTTTGGACTAAGTTTTATACCCTCATCTTATTCCAGATATATTTAAACTTACGGACCAGAATGTTATGTGTAATATGTCCGGAATATCACGTAGTCATTGTGCGACCAAATATATGTGTGTTAGTAGATATGAATCAAAATGTTCAATTTCTGTTGTTCTTCAGCTTCCTGTCCACTGGCCTGTCTTATGCCGCCCTCCACCATGAGTTTCTCATTGGAAAATCTACCATTTCTGGCATAGTCAGGTCGACATGTAGTGAAATATGGTCAAGACTACATCAACTCATCATGCCCGAGCCCAGAATGGAAGACTGGTTGAGGATTTCAAGGGACTTTGAGGAGGAATGCCAGTTTCCTAATTGTATTGGGGCCCTTGATGGCAAACATATCCGGGTGCATAAGCCGCCGAACTCTGGCTCCCAATTCTTCAATTATAAGCAATACTTTTCTGTTGTATTGTTGGCTCTGGCCAACCCTCAATACAAGTTTATAATTGTTGACATTGGGGCCTATGGAAGGACGAGAGACTCTAGAGTCTTCAATACTTCCATTATGGGTCGGCGGCTATGCACCAACCAGTTGGATCTACCCCCACCACGCCAGATACCAGGCTCCACTCAAGAATCAGTCCCTTATGTCCTTGTGGCAGATGAGGCGTTTCAGTTAATGCGCAATGTCATGAGGCCATATCCCCGGCGCAACCTGGACCACCGGCGCAGAATTTTTAACTTGCGCCTATCACGTGCTCGGCGACTGGTGGAGTGTTCCTTTGGCATTCTTTGTGCCAAATGGCGGGTACTCCAGTCTGCCATTCAGCTGAGTGAACAAAATGTAAATGAAGTAATTAAAGCATGTGTCGTTATTCATAACTTCACCAGGATGATACATGATTGTTCCTCTTCTGCTGGTGTTGTGCGTGTGTGGGACAATGTGCGTAGGGCGAGAACACCTATCATCCCTCAACATAGAACGCTTTCTGGGCTCAAAGTGCGTGATATTTTCACAAATTACTTTATGTTACCTGAGGGGGAAACTTCTTGGCAAGAGCATGCTGTGTCTATGTTATAATTTTTTTGTTTATGTCTGTCTAAATATATATATTATTGCAAAAAAAGGGGGGGGGAGACAAGAAGCGCAATAGGGTCTTATCCACCTTACAAAGGACAGTATATCTTGAAATATGCTCACCTGGTTAGGCTGAGATAAGAGCGTGCAGGTAGCGGCTGCTGCAGATCCACAGGTTTTCAGTGACCAGAAGAAATGATAACTCCAAAGGGAGTTCGTAGCTATATTCCGCGCTGCCGCTTTAGACAAATTCCAGGAGAGTGCTGTATGAATAAAACCACTGCAATCATACAGCACTCTCCTGGAATTTGTCTAAAGCGGCAGCGCGGAATATAGCTACAAACTCCCTTTGGATTTAAATATATATATTAAAACCCCTTATGATTTTATGACTGTTTAATTGCATTGGTAAGAGTATGTTAGTATGCTGACACCTTATTTTAGAATTGAGACAGAGACGTAAAATGTAGTACACAAATGTTTACTTTTGCCTTATTTGTTTTTTTTAGAAAAACATATTATTGCTGTATGATCAGTGTGGCAATGGGCCAAATTGGCCTTTGTGCAGATGTGAAAATTAGGAACAAATAACATTTTCTGACAAACAAAACAACCACAAAACCATTAGCCAATACCAAAATGGCATCTTTATAAATTTTGGTAGGTCAGGGGAGGAGAAGGTGGAAGACCAGCCTGTGTTTGCTGCTGGCTACTTTGGCCAACTTGGCCATCGCCCTGTGTGGGGGAATACTGTTGCCCATGATGTGGGTAGTGTAGTGCCTCCTATGATTGTGGTTGGTACTGGCCAGAGTGATACTGGAGAGGGGCCTCTTGTTGGGGCTGTCTCATACCCACCAAAATAGCCATGTCGTCCCCAACCAGGTTAGGACCAGCCTCCAACACTGGATGGGAACAAGTGGCCATATTGGTGAGGTTGGCTGGAGCCAGACATATGTGGCTGCTGTTGGAAAGGTTGGGTAGGGGGAGGAAGGGGATGAGGTGTAGGCCACGTATTTGAGCAAGCATGTGTGTAGGGTGTCTAAGGCGCATCAGATTCCTGGGGGAAAGCTACCACCTCTCCAGATATTCAAATAACTCATATGGGGTATTGGGGTGTGTGCTTACATCAAGCAGGATCTGAAAACATCCTCGAATACATAGCCTCACCTCACGGGAAAGGGCACGAAGATAAAGGGCCAGGCTGCATGAGTACGCCTCCTCCCCATCATCATTATTGACTCGAGCAAGGTAGTTCAGTACCCCTGTGTCAACATTGCTACGGGTATCTTGGGCAGGGATCTGGCGCCTTCTTCTTCCTCGCTGGGATGGTCCAGCAGGCTGTGGGGAGCCCCGGATCTGGGCAGTTGAGGTTGCTGCTGATGTTGCCCTGCTCCTCCTGTATGGCTGATGGTGCAGCAGCATACGGTCCTGCTGGTGGATGTGTTCCTGGTGGTGGTTTATGTGGTGCCGGCACTGGGTTCTCCTGAGAGGAATCTTCACCCATGCTTCTTGGAGGGGGAGTAGATGGTCCAGCCACCTCTTCCCCTACAGACCCAGGATCTATGGTGGGCTCGGTATCTGAGCCAGTTTCTCTCTCCATAAGGTTGGACTGAGTTCTGTTATGAAATAGAACAGAGCCAAAAATAAATCCATTGTTTTGGCCCTCTAAAGTATCTGTGTAATGTGGTGTGAGGTATCTTCTTACGGTCTCAGATCCAGAATTGGAGTGAGGAAGGAGAGGTAGTCATAATAGATATATTTCCTCTTTATGTGGCCCGCATCACCACTCCTGGCACGCTGCTGACATTCCCGCCTGTATTGGTCGCGGATGCTGCGCCAGCGTCTCATCACATCTTCCACTGCAATGTGACAGGAAATATTCTCAATTTCACATATTTTCTAGGTCAAATTTGCTACCAGTAGCCTAGGCTTGTGGCCTTCTAGGGTGTGCTTTCTACCCAAGTTGGCATATATAATTGGGGCATCCAGGCCAGATAAACAGGGTCACGATAGTTAAGGTATCAAGTAACTACACTTAATAACTTGGTTGGCTAGGAGGATGATGAGCTTGTGGCCTGGGCCAAATTATGACAGTGTAAAACCATGGCTCACATAAAAATCTACCCGCCTCATGAGGCAAAAAGTCCAAGCACAGGAAGGGGGGGGGGCTGATTCTAAATGCCTTTTTTGATGTGAGGTAATTTTAAACACTTTTTGGGTTGTACTTACTCATGTGCTGCTGCTCCTCACGTGGCTGATCACCCAAATCGTGGAACATCTGGCGACATATGCGCCTACATGACGCCTCCTTTCTTGCCCGGTTGGCATAATGGGCATCACGTTGGTCCCAGATTTCCGGCCGCTCCTGCACTAGTACAATCAGCATCTCCACATTGAGGAAATATGGCGCCATGATGCTGCAGGACTCCATGGAGGCGTACTTCCTGGATGTCTGGAGCGCTTTTTAAGCTAAATAGCATGTCTAAGCTTCCTGATGATGGATTGGCCCATTTCCTGTCACCTGCCAAAAGACGCATGCTGCGATTGGCATGGACCGTACAATACGGACAAGAAATATACGACTGTTGGGAGCTGCCCCATAGAGAATCATTTGTCAGTGTGTAATGTGTGCTTTTAACGCCTCTCACTCATCCGTATTCCTCTCTAGTGTGACCCCGGCCTAAGCCAAAACTACGAGTGGATGATAAATACAGAAGTGGTGACGTGTTTCTATTATACTTTTCCTCTCATTGTCCCACTCCTGTTTCTGCATTACAAATACTGATGTGAAATACTGAACATGTGAACGAGCCCTAATAGTTTAATTCACCAAAACCACTTAAAAAGTTGCAGCGCAAAATGCCATTGCAATATCTGCAGCTTTTTTTTTTATTCTTTCATTGCTTTCTACAGTTGAAAACACACTGAATGAAGTGACACGCTACAGATTTAAAAAGCGCTACTGTTCTGAAATTTAGTCAGAACAAAAACAAGCGTGTGCAGATTTCAGAAATCTCATATGTTTTGCTGGCACTTTGAAATGCAGCTTTTCACCATGTTCATATGCAGAATATTTGCAGCTTTTTCTTATGCAAGTAAGTTTACAGCATTTTACAGCACAAGCAAAAACTGATTTTCAGAAACCTCCTGCACACCCTTTTATTTTCTCCTGACTGAATTTCACAACTGCAGTGTTTTTTAAATCTGCAACGTGTCACTTCTTTCAGCAATTTTTTTCACCCGTAGAAAGCAATGAAAAAGTTTTTAAAAAGCGGCAAATGTCACAGCGTTGTTTTTCGCTGCGTTTTTGGTGAATAAAACTAACTTTATTAGATATGTACTGTAGACAAATTGCATACTGTAACAAAACAAACAAACAGCAAAAGCTCTAAAGGGGACTTTACACATAGCGATATCACTAGCAATATCGCTAAAGCGTCACCGATTTTGTGACGCAGCAGCGATATCGCTACATGTGATACTTACCTCCGACTGGCTCCCCTGCTGGCTATCGTTGATCGCGCGAGATCGGCCTGGTCCATTTCTCGTCGGTAGCTTCCTGCTGGGCTTCCTGCTGGCACAGACGAGCAACGCGTGGACGCGGGCGGAGGACGTCATCATCGCCGCGTCTGACAGGTAAGTAACGACCACTGCTGCGTCACTGCATCGCTGCTGAGATCTGCCCATTTGGCACATACTTTAAAAAATGGGTGTTCTGAAAGCAGTGTTTTTACTGCCAAGAGAGTAGGCTTTGGCTGCAAAAAAAAAAAAATGCATCAAAAACACTGATTCATATGCACACCTGTACTACAACCCCTGGCAAAAATTATGGAATCACCGGCCCTGGAGGAAGTTCATTCAGTTGTTTAATTTTGTAGAAAAAAAGCAGATCACAGACATGGCACAAAACTAAAGTCAATTCAAATGGCAACTTTCTGGCTTTAAGAAACACGAAAAGAAATCAAGAACAAAAAATGTGGTAGTCAGTAATGGTTACTTTTTTAAACCAAGCATAGGGGAAAAATTATGGAATCACTCAATTCTGAGGAAAAAATTATGGAATCATGAAAAACAAACAAGCAAAAAAACACTCCAACACATCACTAGTATTTTGTTGCACCACCTCTGGCTTTTATAACAGCTTGCAGCCTCTGAGGCATGGACTTATTGAGTGTCAAATAGTACTCTTCATCAATCTGGCTCCAACTTCCTCTGATTGCTGTTGCCAGATCAGCTTTGCAGGTTGGAGCCATGTCATGGACTATTTTCTTCAACTTCCACCAAAGATTTTCAATTGGATTGAGATCCAGACTATTTGCAGGCCATGACATTGACCTTATGTGTCTTTTTTCAAGGAATGTTTTCACATTTTTTATTCTATGGCAGGATGCATTATCATCTTGAAAAATGATTTCATCATCCCCAAACATCCTTTCAATTGATGGGATAAGAAAAGTGTCCAAAATATCAACATAAACTTGTGCATTTATGAACGATCTAATTACAGACATCTCCCTAGTGCCTTTACCTGACATGCAGCCCCATATCATCAATGACTGTGTAAATTTGCACGTTCTCTTCAGTCTTCTTTATAAATCTCATTGGAATGGCACCAAACAAAATTTCCAGCATCATCAGCTTGCCCAATGCAGATTCGCGAATCATTACTGAATATGACTTTAATCCAGTCATCCACAGTCCACGATTGCTTTTCCTTAGCCAATTGTAACCTTGTTTTTTTCTGTTTAGGTGTTTTGTTGTGCCTTTCCTGTTTTGGAGACATATTGCTTTAAGTTTCTGGTCTTGACGCTTTGATGTCTTCCTTGGTCTACCGGTATGTTTGCCTTTAACAACCTTCCCATGTTGTTTGTATTTGGTCCAGATTTTAGACACAGCTGACTGTGAACAACCAACATCTTTTGCAAAATTGCGAGATGATTTACCCTCTTTTAAGAGTTTGATAATCCTCTCCTTTGTTTCAATTGAACATCTCTCGTGTTGGAGCCATGATTCATGTCAGTCCACTTGGTGCAACAGCTCTCCAAGGTGGGCTAACTCCTTTTTAGATGCAGACTAACGAGCAGATCTAATTTGATGCAGATGTTAGTTTTGGGAATGAAAATTTACAGGTTGATTCCATAATTTTTTCCTCAGAATTGAGTGATTCCATAATTTTTCCCCTATGCTTGGTTTAAAAAAGTAACCATTACTGACTACCCCCTTTTTTTGTTCTTGATTTCTTTCAGTGTTTCTTAAAGCCAGAAAGTTGCCATTTGAATTGACTTTAGTTTTGTGCCATGTCTGTGATCTGCTTTTTTTTCTACAAAATTAAATAACTGAATGAACATCCCCCAAGGCCAGTAATTCCATAATTTTTGCCAGGGGTTGTATAAATGCTTTCAAAAACAGAAGTGCTGGTACGGTATTTTTTTTCAGTTAAAATGGAAAGTAAATGATCAAAAAAGAAATTAAATCAAACCAATATTTGATGTGACCACCCTTCGCCTTCAAAACACCATCAATTTTTCTAGGAACACTTACACAGTTTTGGAAAGAACTAATCAGAGATCTGTGGATGTAGGCTTTGCGCAAATTGCTGTCTCTTCATGTAACCTAGACAGACGCAATGGTGCTGAGATCAGTGCCATATAATTACTTCCAAGATTCCCTTGTTCTTCTTTATGCTGGTAATAGTTCTTAATCACATTGACTGTATGTTTGTGGTTGTTTTTCTACTGCAGAGTACCTGCCTGATGGTAGTGCATGAAGGAAAAGTATCTGCCTGTGTCTCTCAGCTTTTATCCTGACCAAATCCCAACTCCATTTTCTAAAATAAAGCCCATATTTGCAAGGAACCACCACCATACTTCACTATTGCCTGCAGACACTCATTACTGTATTGGTCCAGAGCATTAACTGACATTTTTCTGCAACCTGGTTCCAATGTTTTCATGCATAGTTGAGTCACTTGGCCTTTTTTCATGTCAAAGTTACAGCTTTTGCCTGCAAGACTTCCTTGAAGACCCCTTCTGTCCAGCCTTCTCTAAACAGTGTATCTGTGTACCTGTGTCTGATTGGTTGCTGCTATTTTTTAGTTCTGAGCAAATGGCAGTGCTGTACATTTTCCGATTTTTGAAGAGCATTCAGAATGATGTCTTATATCTGCTGCAGTAGTTACCCTTGACCAACCACTTCATCTACAATCCTGACCATTGTCCAATTCTTGGTGTTTCCTCAAAAGTGCTTGACTAGGATATCTTGAATACCCAGTCTGCTTTAAAATATATTTGGATGCTTTTAAAACTAGCTTGTCTTGTTGTTGTGCTCAGTCATGCTATTGTGTATGCCTTGTGACATTATAGATGAACAAAGTCCTGAAAGTGATTATATGGCCCCCACAAAGCCCTGATCTCAGCATTAAGTACTTCAGGGATTCAGGGTCCTCTCTTCTCCTGTACCAGTCGTGACTTGCATTGATTAAGATTATTGTACTTGTTTTTATTATGTATACCCCTCCTCACATGTAAAGTGCCATGGAATAAATGGAGCTATAATAATAAATCTCTATATATAAAACTGAATTTGTGTGTGTGTGTGTGTGTATCACCAACCAATCACGAAGCATCTTTCATTTCAACAGAGCTGTTCAAAAGAAGCTGAGCTGTGATTGGTTGCTATGACCAACAGTTTTCCCACTTGACAACACCTCAGCAGACACTGACATGGTAGGAGAAATCTAGCATCCCTGGGAACAAGCTCCCAGCCATTGTCTGCAGAGAGCACATGACAGAAATGAACCCCCCCTCCCATGCCCTTTTACCCATCACACATCCTCCATCCCATAGGCACATCTTTCCTCTTAAAGGGATCATTGGTATGGAAGTCAGAGTAAATCCATCTAGCGCTTTGGTTTTGACCCCAGGCCTCTCTTAAAGGGATCTCCGTATGGAAGTTAGGACCGTTCCAGTCAGCTCTGTGGTTCTGACCCCAGTTTCTCTTAAAGGGATCATTGGTATGGAATTTAGGGCAAATCCACTCTGTGCTTTGGTTCTGACCCCATGCCTTTCTTAAAGGGTTCTCCGGTATGGAAGTCAGGGCAATTTCCTTCAAATGCTCTGGTACTGACCCCAGGCTCTCTTAAAGGGATCTCCTGTATGGAAGTTAAGGCAAATCCCTCAGCGCTCTCATTCTAAGCCCAGGGTTCTATTAAAGGGATCATTGGTATGCAAGTCAGGGCAAATCCACTCAGCGCTCTGGTTCTGATCCGAGGCTCTCTTAAAGGGATCCCCGGTATGGAAGTGAGGGAAAATCCACTCTATGCTTTGGTACTGACCCCAGGCCTCTCTTAAAGTGATCTCCGGTATGGAAGTTATGGTAAATCCCTCAGCGCTCTAATTCTCACCCCAGGCTTCTATTAAAGGGATCATTGGTATGGAAGTCAGGGCAAATCCACTCAGCGCTCTGGTTCTGATGCCAGGCCTCTCTTAAAGGGATTCCTGGTATGGAAGTTAGGACCGTTCCACTAAGCACTCTGGTTCTGATGCCAGGCTTCTCTTAAAGGGATCCCCGGTATGGAAGTTAAGGCAATTCCACTCAGCGTTCTGGTTCTGACCCCAGGCTCTCTTAAAGGGATCTCCGGTATGGAAGTCAGGGCAATTGCCTTCAAATGCTCTGGTACTGACCCCAGGGTCTCTTAAAGGGATCTCCTGTATGGAAGTTAGGGCAAATCCCTCAGCGCTCTGATTCTGACCCCAGGGTTCTATTAACAGGATCATTTGTATGCAAGTCAGCTCAGGGCAAATACACTCAGCGCTCTGGTTCTGATCCCAGGCTCTCTTACAGGATCCCCGGTATGGAAGTGAGGGCAAATCCACTCTGCGCTTTGGTACTGACCCCAGGCCTCGCTTAAAGGGATCTCCTGTATGGAAGTTAGGGCAAATCCCTCAGCGCTCTGATTCTCACCCCAGGCTTCTTTTAAAGGGATCATTGGTATGGAAGTCAGGTCAAATCCACTCAGTGCTCTGGTTCTGACACCAGGCTGACGGGATTATGTGGGATATTAGTGGTAGTTGTCCGGTGGCTCTGGCTGAAGGGATGATGTGGGATATTAGTGGTAGTTATCCGGTGGCTCTGGCTGACAGGATGATGTGGGATATTAGGGGTAGTAGTCCGGTGGCTCTGACTGATGGGACGATGTGGGATATTAGGGGTTGTTGTCCAGTAGCTCTGGCTGATGTGACGATGTGGGATATTAGAGGTAATAGTCCGGTGGCTCTGGCTGAAGGGATGATGTGGGATATTAGTGGTTGTTGTCCGGTGGCTCTGGCTGACAGGATGATATGGGATATTAGGGGTAGTAGTCCGGTGGCTCTGACCGACGGGATGATGTGGGATATTAGGGGTAGTAGTCCGGTGGCTCTGGCTGATGGGACGATGTGGGATATTAGGGGTTGTTGTCCAGTAGCTCTGGCTGACGGGATGATGTGGGATGTTATAGTGAATGTGGCTTTGCGGAGTGGGCTGGGCTCTACACTCAGCTTTACATATAGATATAATCATTATAATTTGCTATAACTAACCCTAGTTAGTTACTATGCCCGGACAGCGCCGTGCACTTCAGCTAGTAATAGTAATAATTACAGGAGGATTTGTACAGGTCTACATCCACATAAGTACTGTGGTTAGTTATCCAAGGTGTTTGGAACAACCGCCCTGCCAAGCTTCATCAAAACCAATGTACAAGTATACCTTAAAGAATTATCACACCAAATATTGATTTAATTAAATTTCTTTTGTCAATTTGTATTTAATTTATTTTCATTAATAAAATTGAACTATTAACACTTCTATTTTTTAAAACAATTTTACATTGCAGAATTTTTTTTAATACATGCCTAAAACCTTTGCACAGTGCTGTCTTTGTATTTGTAGATACTGACTCTATCCATACAAGCTAATCAAAAAAGGAGACTTGTTTTAATAGAAGCCACATTGTAATTTCACATAAATATGTCCAACTGGGTCACTGTATCGGCGATTTGTGAGATTGATGCATTCAGGCCTTGTATGTCAGACTTATATAGATTTTCCATGCGCGTAATATAACCTTCCATATCTGTTTTGGTCAGAATATTCCACATTTGAGAACAGAGAGCTTTGATTTCTTCCATCATCAATGCCAGATTCTGAGATGGTGTCACCGCAGGGGCATTAGCAGAGCTTGGTGAAGGTATAGAAGAGGTGTTGGAGTTGGTGTCTCTCCTTCCTGCGTCTTCTTGCATTTTTTTCTCTGCAGAGATCCTCTTGTGAGGAAGGGTAGGCAGTGCGAAAGGTAGCCTCAGATGCCATTTTAGACTCTTGATCTCGGGGTAGAGCCTGGCTTGTCTGTTAAGTATCTTTGGATGCTGCCTGATCTGGAAGTAGCTTGGGTTAATGATGGAGAGCTTCCTACATTTCCTGCCCATATCCCACACACACTGGTCTTCCAGATTGAGGAACAGTTTTTTAAGGCACAATGTTTAGTTTCACTTCTTAACCCCTCAGTGACACATGATCCAGTTAACTCTTAGCTATAAAGAGCCCAGAGGATTTTACATATACAATTCCCTCAGTTCATACAGAGGGGGCTCTGCCAGAGTTCAGCAGGGAGGATTGGTCGCCTCCAGTGTAGAAACAATCAGCTCTCTTTTGCCACCTGGTCTTCCTGCCTGCCATGCACTTTTTTTCAGAGTCCTAGAATCTTTGTGACAGCTAGAGAGCTTCTGATAAGCAACTACAGGAGGGAGGAGGACTGCTGCACAGAACTATTCACAGTGTCTCAAGACTCAATGTGGCCAGCCAGAGAGCACAGGGTCCTGTTAAGTGCTGACAGAGGGAGGATAAACTTTCTCTGATTCTGTGTGTCTGTCCAGGGGCTGCACTGATAAGCTTTGCCTGGAGGGAGCACTTCGGGAAGTGAAGCACAGACACGCAGATCCCAACCTGCTTTTCTCCATACAGTTGGCTACAGTATATCTGTTCCAAGGGGATAAGACAGTTTCAGCAGGAGGGCTCTTGCTCTGCTGCAAGCTTGAAGACACAAGGCACTCTTCCCTCTCCGCACAGGCCTCCCCATCACCGCAAATAAACAACTGCTCATTCTCCTCAACTCTCCTTTGCTGCTACTTGATGCCTGATGTCATAGAGCTCTTTTTTGCAGCTTTTTGCCTTGTCCACTCCATGGTCCTTGAATGCCAGGGAGCAGCAGGAGCTTTAGTGACCACATCCATTTGGAGCCATTGCCAGGCCACACCCCTCCCCCCCCGCTGGTCATCTTTAACCCTTAAAAAAAAGTTTACTTTACATCAGAACAATTTTTGAAACATATGGGAAATGTTATTTATTAATTATTGTCTTATTAAAGGCATAAAATTGAAGTTTGAAAATTGCCAAATTTCACATTTTTTCACAAGTAAACACAAGTCATATCGAAGAAATGTTACCAATATCATGAACTACAATATGTCACGAAAAAACTTTCAGAATCAGTTGGATCCGTTAAAGCGTTCCAGAGTTATAACCAGATAAAGTAACAGTGGTCAGAATTGTAAAATTTGGCCTGGTCATGAATGTGAAAACCAGCTTGAGGAACAAGGGGTTAGGCCATTCTCAAAAGCATTTGCCCTTTTTTAACATTTGCTGGTTTGAATGAAAAATATGGTATTCCTAGACACCCTTAACAGCTTATCTCAGAGAGGAGAATTATCTGTCACTGTTTTTTTATTATTATTTGGGAAAATAAGCTGCAAAACAAAAGGTGTCTGTCAGTGTGCTATCACTTTTCTACCAAATGTTATTTCTGCGGCGAAATGTTATGCATGCTTTGTTCCAATTTTTCAGACTAGAATAAAATGTCAGCTTTCTACTAGGGTTTTTTTCTTATTTTTAATTCACTTCTTAATCCTTAAATGGATTAGAAACCAATAACCAAATATACATAATACCGTTCACACTTCATAATAATGACTGATAAAATACTGCTTCACTGAGTGGCTTTCAAGACTGGAGAGGGGGGGAGAAAATACTTTAATCCAGCCAAGTCCAGAATACCGAAATATAATGTTACAATGTCTTCATAGCTGGATAGCATTGAGTTCCATGCATTGAACACAAGCGAGTTTGGCAATGAATATACACACACGTGCACTCATAGATACGTACCGTATTTTTCGAACTTTACGACGCACCGGACCATAAGATGCACCCCAAATTTTGGGGTGGAAAATAGCAAAAAAAAGATTTTTATAAGATGGGGGTCTGTCTTATCGTCCGAATTTAAGGTGTCTTACCTGAGAGCCGCCGGTGGTAGAGCGGGGTCACAGGATGCATGGTCCCTTCCTCAGCAGCAGAATTGGGGTAATGCTGCAATCCCAGAGTATCCCAGCAGTGCGATGCTACAGGTCCTGTGTTGGTGGTGAGGCAGAGCAGAGTGCATTGCATGGAGCCAGGGTCCCTTCCTCAGGATGCAGGTGGCAGAAATGTGGTGATGCTGCGCTTCGATGTCCATGTTGAGCAGAGCTGAGTGCATCATTGGTTTCTCGGCGGCCATTTTCCTGAAACCGAGGGCCGCCAAGACCTCAATCTGCGCATGCGCGGCCTCCGGCGGCCATTTTCCTGAAGCCGAGGGCTGCCGAGATCTCAATCTGTGCACACGTGGCCTCCGGCGGCCATTTTCCTGAAGCCCACAGCCTCAGGAAAATGGAGCGCGTGAGGCTCAGCCAAGATATCAATCCATGCATGCGCCGCCCATGGCTTCAGGAAGATGACCGCAGGGAAACCAGTGATGCACTCCACACTGCTCACCGCCGACACCAAGTTTCAGCATCGCCACACTTCTGCTGCCGCTGGTTCCCTGAGGAAGTGCTACACCACTGCCACAACCCCTCGATAAGCCTGCATTTGGACTATAAGACGAACTCCCTATTTTACTCCCAAATTTTTTGTGGAAAAAGTGCATCTTATAGTCCGAAAAATACGGTAAAGACATACATACATACAGGAATGTTCTCAGAACTGTCAGTTGCATTAATGTTCTGGTTGAAAACTTCATTTGTACTATACTGGTGATAAGGTACTGATTTTTTTTTGCAATATTTAGTTTATTTTGTTAAAGGGAACCTGTCACTCCCTTGGATGTACCTAAGCTATTAATATCGGCATTCAAGTACTAAAATACTTATGAGGCATACCGGTATGACTATTTTATCTGTGGTCTTGTTATTCAGTAATCTATTATTCCTTTGTTAATCTGGTCTTTCAGGCTCTGGGGTGTGCAGTGCCTGGAAGGAAACTCTGCCTCCAGTCGTCATTTGCATGCCTGTCGCCTTCCATCAGCGTCACAGGGCCCGGTTGCGTCTAGTGGTTGTCCCGCGTCTGTGCCCTGCAATTATGATATTCTTCCCTTCTATGGGCATTGGCTTCTTGTTTCTTCTGCGCAGGTGCCGCATTTTTTTGCAGACAAAACCTGCTTGTCAAGAAGTAGATTTTGATAAGTGTTTTCTGTGTTTATTTCATTTTTGTCAGGGTATATTTGTCTCTAGTGCACCTTGTTAAAGTTTAGTGCGTAAAAAAATTAAACTTCATCAGGTTTTGCCACCAAAAATGCAGCAAAACTTAATGGTTGTGGGTCGCCCTCCCAGGGCCGTGGGGTACTCGGTACCGGGCCGGTGTCAGCGGGATGTGTCACAGCAGCGGTGACCCGGTCCGTGGCCCTGGGCGCCCAAGTAATGGGGGACTTGAAATGGTGGAATGTAGTTGATTAAATGAATAGTTCGTGACACCACCTGTGGTATTCGGCAAGTGAGATGTTAGGCCGACGCTGCATGCAGATCCTCTGGGACTGATGATATGGTGCAGCAAAGATGGTGAAGCTCCCCACAGGTGAAGCTGAAGTCCCAGGGCAGTGTAGATGTATGGGTAGAGGCGATGCGCAGGCAGTGTAGAAGTGGGTACCCAGATGTAGCGGTGCCAGGTGTGTTGGCGCAGAAATAAATGGAGGACACCGGGGCTTGTAGTTCCAAAACTTTACTCACAGTCTGTAGTACACACAGGTGCCTGCCTCCGTGCCATGTCCTCCGGGTCAGGGACTCAGTCAACCTCCAGGTCAGATGGAATGCTCCCTTCCAACACTCCGCCAACATGTGCCTTTCTGAACGTCACCTCTTATAGCGCCTTTGGTGTGAAGTACTCCTAGTACTGAGTTACACTGGAGTTCCTCCTGATAGATGTTCCCAAGAACAATACTTGTACGGCAGACAGCTATAGCCTGCTTCGGGGACTCCTTACTCCTGAGTCCCGGCTCACTATCCAAGTTGCTGTTGTGCTCCCAAGTCTTAGATGGGAGTAGTGCATTTACAGCCCACTACTCCACCAGTGTCTGCTGCAGGACCATTAGTATCCATACAACCTCGGGGACCGGGCCCCGGCCTTGCGCTTAGAACTTCTAGGCAGGGTTCTCTTCTAACCCATGTCTTCTGTTCCCTTTTACTCCTACGCTCCGTACTCATCTTTCCTTCCTATGGAAGGTCAGGTTTCGGTTCAATGTCTTTCTCTTCCTTTCCTTTCCCGTGCCAGCAGACTCAGGTCACTGAGATCTGCTGCAGCACCTCCTTCCTCCATCCCTCTCCCAGGGATCTTCTCTCCTCCACTCCACTGACTGACTGACTGACTGACTGACCTCAACTTCTAAACCTTCCCACTCCTTTATGTATTCTAACTCCACCCGCCTCCCAGCACGTTTCGTGTTCCAAGCAGGGAGCCACCAAAGGTGCTCTGCTACACTCCAAGCAGGGAGCCGCAATGTTGCTTTGCTGAACTACTGTGTTGTGTGGGATGCAAGTGTTGGAGCGTGGTCAGGAGCCTCCAACCTACCTGGATGGTGGGATACCAAACCTCAGGAGGAGGTGCAGTACCTCTGTGGCAACTGATTCCTCAGGGGCACCACGCTTGGGTTTTTTGCAGCATTTTTTTTTTTGCACAACCTATTGTTTTCAATGGGTGAAAACCACTGCTAAAGCACTGAAAAAAAACTTGGAAACAATGGACATGCTGCATTTTGAAAAATGCAGGTCTTTGACAAAAACAGTCAGGAAAAAAAAACAAGATGTGTGCATGAGATTTCTGAAGCCTCATAGACTTTGCATGTCTCTCCCTACACATGGGGAGAGACCTGCCAGTCATTGGCAGCGGGCGGGGAGATGCCACTAGAGAAACTTCTGTTGAAATAGTGTCCTGTGTGGCTTGGTCCCCGGTGGCTAGTAAGCTAAGATTTTCTCTGAAATGACGCCGTTTTTCAAAGATAAACCTATATGGCTATTATACTACAGTCACAGTCTGATACATGCTGCCTGTGGATTGGGTAGTATGTATCAGCTATCAGTTTCCCTTCAACTCCGTAAAAACTGGGTGATTTTTTTTGTCATTTTTTGGGCTTTTGTTTTTCCACTATGCTTTCAAGAACCATACCTCTTTTTTTTCCACCAATATAGCCATATAAGTTCTTGTCTTCTTTCGGGACACATTTTACTTTAATATTCATTCTACTGGAAACGAAAAAAATCCAAATACGGTGCAGTTGTGAAAAAAAAAACTGCTGTTTTTTGGGATTTAGTATTTACAGCAGTCATTCAATGGCAAAAATGACTCTGAATCATAATCCTCCTGGTTATTATGATTACGGTGATACCAAATTTTCCTAATTATCTTTTGTAATTACGTATTTATTTTTATTTTCCCACCAACTGAGCTGTGGGAGGGCTTAATTTTGCATGGGGAGCTGATGGTTTGATGACAATTTGGGGAACATGCACAATGTCTTGATCGTTTTTTGTTTTTTTTTAGACAGAAAAGTTGACTGAAAAATTCCATTGTGCTCAGAATTGTTATCCATCTGCATTCTTGTGGGCAAGGATGCAATTAATATCCCTTCCTCTAATACCATTTTTTGAAAGGTGGCAATAATTTTGTCAGGCCCATTTTGGGGGTTTTGTGTGAAATTATGTTCAATTTGCTTTTTTTTTTTTACAGTATTTTTGTGTGACGTTTTAATACACACAAAGGAAATATCTGCATTTCAAAACATGTAATTGCAATAATTTTCTGGGAGAAATACTTAATTTTCTGGAATAATTTCAACACTTTCGGCCATGACTGTACAAATAACCTACATAATGCGTTGTAAAGTAAATAGGGAACATAATCTATAAGAAACCAAATGATATATACAAGTCACATAGCATTGAAGATGACCATGTAGTGCTGATAGCAATCAAAAATTCAAAAGGGTACACAGAATATCCATATTTAGTGCTGTTAAGAACGGAACACCTGAGCAAGCAATACTTCTTAGTATGTTGAAGTCTCAGATAAATTGGTAAGCACAAACTTGTGTAAATTGTACCATAGTTTTTTATCTTTTTGTTTTTTAACCCCTTCGCGACTTTTGCCGTACTAGTACTGCTCTGCAGTAGGTGGGTTTGTGCCCAGAGCAGTACTAGTACGCGGCCTCACGCTGTATATGACTGCTGACACCACGCAGCAACACCCACGATCAGTGCTAACACCGGTCATGGGCATTTAACCCCTCTGATGCTGCTGTCAGTAGTGACAGTGACATAGAGAAGCTTCCATCAGGACATCGCGATAGCATCACAATGTCCTGATGGTCTCCATAGAGAACCACTGCACCAAGATGGCCACGGGGTCCTGCAGGTAAGGTGGCTTGGGAGCGCCTGTTGAGAACAGGAGCAGGCATGCCTCCTTCCCTGCCGGTCAGATCCAGATCTGATATTCTGCAGTGCAGAGTGTCAGATCGAGATCTGATGTAATATCGTAATGTCCCATACTGGGACAATGTAAAAAAGTTAAAAAAAATATAAAGTGGAAAAATATATTTTTTGAAAACCCTAATTAAAGAAAAAAAATTTTCCCAATACATTTATTTATGTATTTAAAAAAACAATAAAAGTACACATATTTGGTATTGCCACGTCCATAATGACCTGCTCTATAAAACTGTCCCACTATTTAACCCCTTCATTGAACACTGTAAAAAAAGGCAAAAAACAATGCTTTATCATACAGCTAAACAAAAAGTTCAATAAAACGCGATCAAAAAGATGGATGTAAATAAAAATGGGACCACTGAAATCATCATCTTGTCCCGCAAAAAATGAGCCGCCATGCAGGGTCATCAGCAAAAAAATAAAATGTTATAGCTCTCAGAGTAAAGCGATGCAAACATAATTATTTATTCTATAAAATAGTTTTTATTGTGTAAAAGCGCCAAAACATTAAAAAATATAAATGAGGTATCGCTATAATCGTGCTGACCCGAAGAATAAAGCTGCCTTACCAATTTTACCACACACGGTACGGTAAAAAAAAAAAAAAAGACATTCCTGAATTACTGGTTTTTGTTCATTCTGTCTTCCAAAAATTGGAATAAAAAGCGATCAAAAAATGTCTTGTGCCTGAAAATGATACCAATAGAAATGTCAGCTCTTCCTGCAGAAAACAAGCTGTCACATGACTCTGTCGGCCACAATATAAAAAAAATTATAGCTCTCATAATATGGTTACACCAACTAGTTTTCGCAATAAAAAGCTTCTTTTAGTGTGTGACAGCAGCCAAACATATAAACCCGATATAAATCTGGTATTGCTGTAATCGCACTGACCTGAAGAATAAAGTCGCCTAATCACTTATACCGCACGAGGAGCGGCATAAAAAATAAATAAAACCAATTCTTCACATGCTGTTGATTGTTTTCATTCTGCCTCGTGTATATTTAGAGCAGTAACCCACACATGTTAGGGCTCTAAATATACAAGCTGGCCACTGTGCCTCTCCAAGTTTCATAATATATGTGGGCTATTGCGCTTTTTTGCATCGCCATGATCCACTTATTTATATCACCATTATTTATATACATGTTTATTTTCCATGTTCACATGTGTGGGTTAGGGCTTTAAATACATATGCTGGCCAATGTGCCTCGCCATGTTTCTTAGAAATGTGGGCTATTGCGCCTTTTTATATGACCATGATGTACTTATTTACACCACCATCGTTTATATGTAGGTCTACTTTCCATAAGCCACCGTTTAGCCATGGTTCACATGGACACTATTGATGTTTTCCTCCCATGCCGATTTCTCCAAAGCGCAGGCGCACATTCCCTTGTACACAGCAACGAACGTTACTGGTTCAGACCGGTCTGAAGTACTGCGCATGTGCGCTTGAATCATTCATGCGTAGCCTTGCGATATAGGGTGATTCAGCGGTATTCTCACGAGACCACGGCGGGACTATCGGCGTTTGGGGACGGGACATGTCTGGATCTACTACCGCAGAGTTTCACACACCTGATAGCACTTAAGGCATTAATTGCATGATATTTAAGATGCTGTTTTTGGGTAAGTCAGTACACTAACCCTGACGAAGCTGCTATAAGCAAGCGATACGCGTGCGGTCGTTCTTTACACCCCTGCTCCATGTCCTCACTACTGCTTTAGCCTATTTTGGCTCTCCACAGGCATATCCTCCTGGTTTTTTACATGTCTAACGGGAGTTTGGTTTGTCACTATTAATTTACCCGACTGGGTCAGGCAGGTCTCCAGGGCTTTGCTCACACTTGGGACATATAGTGAGTATGTGATTTCTACTTTACATCTCATTGGCCCTGTTGGCCATTAGGCTTTCATGCTGTTGTTCCACATGATTCCAGTCCATCTGTGGATTTAACATTTGCATTTTCTGCCACATTTTCTGCCCACAGTTTATTGTGATAGATTCTTATTGCCTGTGGTGATATGATATTGACATATGGGGCTTTTATACCTATTCAGGTTATATGTGGTATTTACATGCGGGGGTGTTATTGGGACATTTTTTGTCCTTTTTAGTTGGTTTTAATTGTGTGTCCTGTTTTTCCAAATAAAGTATTCTTTCATATATTGATTTCTCATAGACTCATTTGGTGTGCATGACATTTTTTGCTTGGTCTGTTCTCTCCCGATTTTCATGGATTATTACATGCAAGGTTTTTGCACCCTTTTATATGGTTGTATTGGAAATTGATATTTTGGTGCACCCTATATCTTTCTATTCCCTGGTTCAGGTCTTTTGGCCTTTGGGATTGGGGGTTGCTTTCCCCCTACAATCTCCATCTTATCCTAGTCTTAGTTAGAGAATACTAGTAGCGTTTCCATCTTTTTGTCTAGGCTAGTGCTGGCCGAATCCATCTCATTCGACTCTTTAGGTAGGTCGTCCAGCCAAGTGACTTTTGTTGTGTCTGGACCACCAGGGCATATAGAGATTTTATGACTTTAGTAGGGGATGTAGGTTTATTGGAAGACCATTGGAGTTTTTCCTGGTAGGTGTCAGTTCAGGGCAGAGGTCTGGGATCTTCTACATTCCAGGGAAATCTTGGTCTTTCCCCATCAAGGAATGATTTTCCTTCCCCAACTTGGACTGAAGATTTTGAATGCCAGTTAAGCTCATGATTCTTTATATTGAATCCAGAACTCCAGTTCTTTGCAGATGCCCCCTGGGCTCTACCTATAGCATTTAGATAAATCTTTCCCATCGGTCACCTCTTCTACCCAATTTCTTAGTTATTTTACTGGCTGAACTGTTTAGTATGCTGCTTGTAAGGCTTCGGACCTTTCAGATAAGTTGTGATTTACTAGGATTAGGGAGCAAGGACCTTAGGCGTTACATTTCTACCATTACATTTAGAAAGTCTCTTGTTCTTAAATTAGAACTTATTGACAACCTCCTGTGGTGATATCCTCCTTTTTAATATTTGCTTGTCTGTTTTGTGCCAAGGTTGACTACCAAGAGCCAGGTTCCTGCCTTGGCTGTCCTGGTCCAGCTGAACTTGACTTGTAAGTCATATATCAGGAATGCCCGCCTAGTTAGGGTGAGTTGCGAGCCACTGTGTTAGCCTCCCAGGGACCTCATTCTGATCTTAGATGCCCTTCAGTCCTCTCCTTTCATGCATATCAGAGAAATGAACAAAGGGAGAGAAAATGAAGCTCTGAAGATCAAGCAATCTCCTTTATTCTCGTAACTGTGACTCAAAGGACATACAGTATTGCAAAACCTCAAGTTAAGATAGTGCTAACATCATTCTGTCATGAGTATCTACGTGTTTCAGGTGTCGCAGCACCCTTAATCATGATTCGTCACCTGAGCATGGAGTAGCAAAGGAATAAGTAATTGTGAGTTGGAATATCCCTTCTCTTATATCAGAGATATCTCTCCTTATCGTCTTTCTGACAGGGTGATTTTTTTTATCCTCTATCGATCTCTTCCATCAGATGAGACTCTGAGAGGTGACTCTTGATTGTCTCTCTCTTTCTTTCCTTCAGGAGAGAGAGGTCTAGCATTCAGCTCCCTCCTTAGCATGTTCTCTGCTTTTCACCTGATTTGCTCTCCTTCCTTTAGATACTTTGCTTCTTATCTCCCAGAGAGGTTCTCACACAATCTGACATAGTCAGAGTTGTGCAGCTCAACATTTCTTTCTCAGCTCCATTCTAAATTGTCAGAATGTTCTGTAAGGTGTTATGTTAGAAACATGACACCTGGAAGGATTTCCTGTTGTTTATCCTTGAGAACTAGAGATCATTATGCTTTACTTTAATTATGTGTGTAATTTTTTGGTCTGGCCATACATTGAACTTCTTCAATACTGGGAGTCAGAATGTTGATTTAAACATTGCACCCTTCTGCAACAGAAGGTTGAGTTGTAAAAAAAAATGTCAGACTTCCTCTAGGGCTATTATTGTTCTTTCGATTCAATCTGCTAATGAAGAAGGTTGGGCTAAGCTAGGATGCCCCTTTTAGCAAAGGGATGCTAGTCTTAGCAGAAGGGTTCTGCAAGTGACATTTGCCTGAGTTGAGGGTGTACTATTCTTCCTTCTGTAGTACTGGTATTAGTTTTCCCACCCCAAGGACAGTTTTAGGACTTTCTCTTGGTTCCTGTGTCCCCCAATGAAGCAAATGATAAAAAAGCTTTTTGGTACTTAGCGTAAAATCTTTCTTGTACCCTTCAGTGAGGGACACAGCACCCTCTCTTGTATTTGGGGAGGTCTTAGTTTTACTCTCCCTACTGCTATTGCATTAACTGAATAACTGTGCTGGCTGCCCAGGTATAGCCTGGTGGGGAGGAGTCAGCTTTTTTCTAAGATGTATTCTTAGTGTCAGCCTCCAGGTGGCAGAATATTAACCCATTAGTCTCAGCTTTTTTCTAAATGTATTCTTAGTGTCAGCCTCCAGGTGGCAGGATATTAACCCAATAGTCTCAGCTTTTTTCCAAGATGTATTCTTAGTGTCAGCCTCCAGGTGACAGAATATTAACCCAATATTCTTGTGTCCCCCAATGAAAGATACAAGAAAGATTTTACAGTGAGTTCCAAAAATCTTTATTTCTGTACATGTTAGCTTATCTCTAAGTGATCTGGTTTTTAAAATTAATGGTTGGAAGGGTCCAAAAAAGGGCTGGTATATGAATGGATCCAGCAGCCACCAGTATGTTGAATGCTATTGTAGATGGTGTGTAAATGCCAGTACATAGATGCAGATATGGATCCAGTTTACAAAATTAATATTTTCAGACCATGGCCTAGGTAAGTATGATCTCGCAATATAGATTCATTCCACTAGTATCGATTTCTCCATGGGTGGATAGAATTCCCATTTTATATACTGACAGGAATATTATAAGTATCTTTCCCAGTCTTGCTGGACAACTATAAGCAGAAGCGTATACCCTAGAGGTGTCAGATATATGAAAGATGGAACAAATGTGAATCGTGTTCTTGCTTGTAACTGTATTAAAGGGTGATTAACAGAAAACATCTTGTAACTGTTCAGGAAGGGGAGTCCCACAAATGTCATGTGTGCCTCATTTATAGGGCATGTCTAACTGCTAAAGAAATTATCTTCAAATATGAAATAACTGTAAGGGTAAAAAATAATACATATAAAAAGTTGAATGCTTGTGAACAAAGTGAAACTTCTTACAGGGTGAAAACAGTATAAGGGAATAATAATGCCATATGTAAAAAGAAGGGGGAAGGTATAAAAAAGTGAATCTAAATAAGTGACTAATTATGTGACATGTTAGGTGAAAAAGAATATGATTTTGTTTAAAGGTTTGTTCAAAGAATATAAATACAGTGTATATATATATATATATATATATATATATAGACAAAAAAACGACCAGCACCTCTTAGTGTGAACACGTGCAAGCTGCAAAAACTGCACTATGTATATATATATATATATATATATCTATATATATATATAGATATATATATATAGAGAGAGAGAGAGATAGTGATATATAGATAGATATATTGAGATGGAGACAGAGAGATCCTTTAACCAAGGAAAGCAGTAAACAGTAGTTTCTAATTTAAGCCAAATGGAGAAATTCTTTAAAAATCTCAAAACTCCATCTAGTTCTGAATGTAATAGTCATTTACAGCAGACACATCCTTTAATATTCGGGCAGATCCTTTCTGAACAGAAAAGCCTGAATACCCTGGTGCCTACATCGGTGATGTTGGAATAAATATAAAGCCTCAGAGGTAAGTGGCTTCCTTTTAATCTGGTCCACATGTGCCAGAAACATTATTGAGATAGAATTCTCAACTCGTTTCTTTAATTGTTGAGATGTCTACTTTGTTACAAGAACAGATAATGACATAAATAACCTTATATTTCCCTTAAAATTGTTTGGAATCCGTAGGGTTAATAAAAATAGTGGGTAGATCAAACATGTTGGTATATTTCACCACTTTGAAATTAACAGTTCAAACTGAACCCTTATTTAATTTTATAGCTGTTACTTTAAAATGTCTCCTATTGAATTGTACCTTAGATTTGATGTCCTTTTAGTGGTCATCAAAGGATATTCAAAGAATCCTCTTATGGTTCTACAAAAATACTGCCCACATCCGACCAATGGTGATAAAGCATATGCGATCATCTGGATTTCAGGTTGATGATCATAATAAAAAAAACAGGCTCTTTCTGTCTGTCTCTTTTACATACGGTATTCTTGAGAGGGAAATTTTTTTGGTACCTTTGATGCCTGGATAAGGCTGGTTTCACATTTGCGTTTTTTTTCGCGGTATTTTAGCGCTAAATAGCGCATGCGTTTTTTTTTTTGCTATACTTTGCATGGGATGCGCTTATGTGCGCATACCCATGCGTTTGTACGCGTTTTTCCGCGCATGCGTTTTTTTGCGGTATGCGCTCGGGCGCAAAAAAATGCAACCTGTTGCATTTTTTGGGCGTCCGACTTGCCTCAAAAAAACGCATGCGAGCGCAATGCGTTTTTTTACAGCAAGACACCCATTATAAGTCTATGGTGAGCATATGTGCGCATTGGCATGCTTATGTATGCGTTTTTTTGCACATGCGTTTTTTTTTTACCATTAGTTTAGACAATGGAATTTAGGGGTTTGGGTTAGAGTTAGGGTTAGTTAAGGGGGTTTAGGGTTAGGGTTAGGGTCAGGGTCAGGGTTAGGGTTAGGATCAGGGTATGGTTTGGTTAAGGGTTAGGGTCAGGGTCAGGGTTAGGGTTAGGATCAGGGTATGGTTTGGTTAAGGGTTAGGGTTAGGGTCAGGGTTAGGATTAGGGTCAGGGTTAGGGTTAGGGTTAGGGTCAGGGTTAGGGTTAGGATCAGGGTATGGTTTGGTTAAGGGTTAGGGTTAGGGTTAGGGTTAGGGTTAGGGTCAGGGTTAGGGTCAGGGTTAGGGTTGGGGTTAGGGTCAGGGTTAGGGTTAGGGTTAGGGTCAGGGTTAGGGTCAGGGTTAGGGTTAGGGTTAGGGTCAGGGTTAGGGTTAGGGTCAGGGTTAGGGTTAGGGTCAGGGTTAGGGTTAGGGTTAGGGTCAGGGTCAGGGTTAGGGTCAGGGTCAGGGTTAGGGTTAGGGTCAGGGTTATGGTCAGGGTTAGGGTTAGGGTTAGGGTTAGGGTCAGGGTCAGGGTTAGGGTCAGGGTTAGGGTTAGGGTCAGGGTTAGGGTTAGGGTCAGGGTCAAGGTTAGGGTTAGGATCAGGGTATGGTTTGGTTAAGGGTTAGGGTTAGGGTCAGGGTTAGGGTTAGGGTTAGGGTCAGGGTTAGGGTTAGGGTTAGTAAAGTCATGGTTTGGGTTAGTGTGAGGGGCCACCTAATGTTTGGAAAAAACGCAAACGCGGTAAATACGCACTAAAAACGCATACAAACGCATAAAAATGCTGCGTTTTTTTCATGCATGCTCATAAAAATGCTTGAAAAAAACGCAGCAGTTGTATGCTTTTGTATGCGTTTTTTCAATGCGTTTTTTTGCGGGAAAAATGCGCTGCAAAAAAAAGCAAGTGTGAAACTAGCCTAAATCAGTCAAATATAGTTTTTGTGTGGGAAAGGCAATGAGTCAAATGAAATTCTGCCATCTCCTCCAAAATTGAATCCATTGGTATTCCTCTTTTAAAATATAGGGGATGTAAGCTGTCATAATGAAGAAGACTGTTCGTCATGGTTATTTTGCTTTACAGATTGGGAACAAGTTGGTCCAAAAGTTTCAAAGCTTTCACTGTTATGAAAGAAAAGGAATGAGAAAAAATAAATAAAAAATGGGTTCTCGTTGGGGAACATAATAATTAGAGATTAATGAATTTGTCCTTGCTTATTCGGCAAGCTATAGCGCTTACTGAATAAGCTGCAGAGGGACCTCGGGTACCTGGAGCGCGCCGGCTGATCAGTTCTTCGGCTCCGCAGCTGCATGTGTAGCGGCTGTGTCACAGTCACAAAACATGCATGGAGAGCCCAACACACAGGGACCCGATCAAATTCGCTCATCTCTAGTAATAAACTCAAGTCTTGTGGAGTCCCTAACCAGAAAAAAAAACACATAATTGACAAATCAATACCATTTGATGATCTCTTTAAAGGAATTTGACTGGTGCACATTAGTCATCTACCAATTTTTTTTAAAAAAAAGTGGGCATAGGTAAGTGCACCCATTGCAATCCTTAATGTCTGATGGTAAAATATTTTTTTATTTAAGTGGGGAAAAAAGTCAAATCTTTTTAAGAAAAAGAAAAGTTACCATCTTTCCCGTAGCATCTACATTTTTCGTGATCTGGGCCTGGTTGAGGGCTTTTTCTTTGGGCGCTGAGCTGACTTTTTTATTGATATCATTTTGGGGTAGATACGATATTTTGGTTGCCCATCATTGCGTTTTATTGCCATGTTGAGGCAACTAACAAAAAGTAATTCTGGCATTTTTTATTTTAATTTTCTATATATTTTGATCGGACATTTCTGAACACAGCGATACCAAATGTGTATTTTTTTGTTTTATTTTGAATGGGGCAAAAGGGAGAAATTTGAACTTTTATGGGTTTTTTATATTTTTTTAAATAATTTTTTTACTTGCTTCCTTAGTCCCCTTAGGCTTTTTTCACACTTCAGTTTTCTGGCCTCAGTTAAAATCAGCCAGAGTGTGAAAAACCGGATCCGTTTCCATTTTGGCACAAACGAATGCCACCGGATCTGTTTTTGCACAGATCCGCTTTAGTCGCTTTGTACATTAAGTTAAAGCAACATGACCCTGGAAAAGGAGAGAGAGAGAGAGATTTTTGCTGCCAGAACAGGATTTGGGGTTAAATATCATGAAAAGAAATTCTTCCGGGCATGCTCAGTATAAAGAGGCAGATCTGTTTGCGGATTCTGTCAATTAACAGTTGGCAACGGATCCGCCGCCCATTGGTGTCCATTATAACACATGACGGATAGCGACAGATCCGTTGCTATCCGCTGTTTTAACGCAGAAAAAAAAGTTTCATTGTCCATCCACACAAGACAGGGGATGCCAAAATTATGACTGATCTGTCAAAAGAAATGGATGCAATGGATGACTATCTGTCAAAATCCACCGCAGTGCAAGTCAAATGGGAAAAAAACGGATCTGCCAAAAAAATGGCGGATCCGTTTTTTTGCAAAACAGCGGATTTTGACTGACGTCAAAAAACTGAAGTGTGAAACAGGCCTTAGGAGACTTGAAGCTGCAAACATCCGATAGCCTGCTCTACACATATGAATGCATGCCATGGTACGGCGCTGATAGGAGATTTACCATGACCGGCACAGGAGTCTTCATCAGACTGCCATGACAACCCTGCAAACACGTGATAAGGGCGTCGATGGGCATGTCTTGTGATGTGTTTCCACTCGCCACTGTTGGAGATTGACAGCTGCAATTAACTTGTTAACAGCCTCTGGTGGATTGTGAGTTCACCCGTGGCTGTTAGATGAAGAAGACAGCTGATGAGATCAGCTGTCATGTGCAGTAAAAGATGTGAGCTCAGCATCTGAGCCTGCATCAAATGCAGGGACACAACCTTGGATGTACCTATACGTGAAAGGGTTAACGTAGGTATTTCAGTATATACTGTATGTTGTTAGGCACCAGGATTCTCCTGCTGTATGGATTGGATCTCAAGCCTGGTCTGGTGCCGTGGTCTCCCATTCAGGCCCGGATGCTGGGTCTGCCGCTTAGAGCAAACATCGGTCCCAGCAACTTTCTCAGGCTCCTGTTATAAGTGTGGTTACTGCTGATTCCCCAGCTAAAGTCTATGGTACATGGTACACAGAGGCAGCCCTACTCTCTGGAGTCTAAATCCTGAAGTCATCTTCCTGAGCATTTCCATTAAGTGGCGCCCTCTCTTTGGTGCTCGGACTGCTCTGATGATGTGGCAGCTCCGGATTGGCCCGCGGGAGATGCCCCGTCCGATTGGGCGTGAGTGTTTGGGGTGGAGCCTAACGCATAAAGGGCTTTCAGTGAAGCACGCGGGTGTGCTAACATCATTTGTATTTGGTGTGTGTGGGTAGATACTCTGCCGCTCTGCTGGCTTGTATGTGTGCCTAGTTTTCCTTAGGCAGGTTTTTACTTTTGCTTGACCTAGCGCCTGTCTAGGCCACGTGTGCGGTTAGCACGGGTCAGTTTCGGGGCACAGTCCACCCATGTGCTTAATCCCTATTGTTTTTACTGGGTATTGCACACTCCTAATTTTTCTGTACCACTCGGTGGTTAGCTAAGCATGGTACTTATATTTTCTAGTGCACTCGGTGGTCAGCTGAGTTAGGTATTTACTGTATATTATCTGTGCCACTCGGTGGTTAGCTGAGTTGGTGCTTATTACCTCTGTACCCCTTGATGGTTAGCTGAGCTGGTACTCGACTCCCTTGCATCCCTCGATGGTTAGCTTAGCTGGTACTCCTATTCCTGTGCATTCCTGAGTAGTATCTAGTGTTGGGTTTTTGCATTCCATTCACACTGTGTGGAATTAACTTAGTGTGTTTTAGGAGGAATGCTCGGAGTTGATTTATGTGTCATTATTTCACCAGCAGCAGTTAACTGCACAGTGGTCCCCGGGTTGCTATTGCACTTTATTTATTAGCTATTTTATTTAGTGCAATCCGTCAACCCTAACCTATGTGGAGGGTTTCTTCACTTGGGTGAATGTTGTGAAGTGGTTTTTCTTCACCATTGGAAGGATTGTAAGATCATCCACCACTGTCTTCTGGGGATGTCCAGACCTTTTTGAGTTCCCAAGCTCACTGACTCACTTTTTTTTTATAGAATGTACCAAGCTGTTGTGGTATTTGCATTTGGAATTTGTTGCTGGAAACCCACAACTGGAATCATCTCCAAACATTTTACCTGCTTAATTGATGACGCATTAACAAGGGAATAGCCCATGCAGCCCATTAAATAGCTTTTCAGATAATTATCCAATTACTTTTGGTACATTTAAAAAGAGGAAGTTACATATTAAAGAACTATAATTCCTAAACCCTTACTCCAATTAGGAAGTGAATGCCCTCAAATTAAATCTGAGAGCCTGCAACTTAAGGAACTATTGATTATATAACATCATCTTCTATGTTTTGGTAAACAACTAAAATGCCAATCCTTGTGTCACTGTCCAAATATTTCTGAACATAACTGTAAGCATGTATACGTATTGTTAGGTCCATATATATTTGGACAGAGACAACATTTTTCTAATTTTGGTTCTAGACATTACCACAATGAATTTTAAACAAAACAATTCAGATGCAGTTGAAGTTCAGACTTTCATTTTTCATTTGAGGGTATCCACATTAAAATTGGATGAAGGGTTTAGGAGTTTCAGCTCCTTAACATGTGCCACCCTGTTTTTAAAGGGACCAAAAGTAATTGGACATTTGACTCCATGGCTATTTCATGGACAGGTGTGGGCAATCCCTTTGTTATGTCATTCTCAATTAAGCAGATAAAAGGCCTGGAGTTGATTTGAGGTGTGGTGCTTGAATTTCGAAGGTTTTGCTGTGAAGGAAACATGCGGTCAAAGGAGCTCTCCATGCAGGTGAAACAAGCCATCCTTAAGCTGCAAAAACAGAAAAAACCCATCTGAGAAATTGCTACAACATTACATAGTAACATAGTAACATAGTTATTAAGGTTGAAGGAAGACTTTAAGTCCATCTAGTTCAACCCATATCCTATCCTAAGTTGCCCTAACATGTTGATCCAGAGGAAGGCAAAAAACCCCATGTGGCAAACAGTAAGCTTCACATTGGGGAAAAAAATTCCTTCCCGACTCCACATACGGCAATCAGACTAGCTCCCTGGATCAACGCAATATTAAGGAAACTAGTATGTATACCCTGTAATATTATACTTTTCAAGAAATGCATCCAGTCCCTTCTTAAATTTTATTAGGGAATCACTCATTACAACATCATATGGCAGAGAGTTCCATAGCCTCACTGCTCTTACAGTAAAGAATCTGCGTCTGTGAGTATGCTTAAACCTTCTTTCCTCCAGATGTAGAGGATGCCCCCTTGTCCCCATCACAGGTCTAAGAGTAAAAAGATCATTAGAAAGGTCTTTGTACTGTCCCCGCATATATTTATACATTGTAATAAGATCACCCCTAAGCCTTCGATTTTCCAAACTAAATAACCCCAAGTGTAATAACCTGTCTTGGTATTGCAGACCCCCCAGTTCCCTAATAACCTTGGTCGCTCTTCTCTGCACCCGCTCCAGTTCAGCTATGTCTTTCTTATACACCGGAGACCAGAACTGTACACAGTATTCTAAGTGTGGTCGCACTAGTGACTTATATAGAGGTAAGATTATGTTCTCCTCATGAGCATCTATGCCTTTTTTAATGCATCCCATTATTTTATTTGCCTTTGCAGCAGCTGCCTGACACTGGCCACTAAATGTGAGTTTGTCGTCTACCCATACACCCAGGTCTTTTTCAGTGACAGTTTTGCCAAGTGTTTTACAATTAAGCACATAATTATACATCTTGTTCATTCTACCCAAGTGCATGACCTTACATTTATCCCCATTAAAGCTTATTTGCCATTTATCAGCCCAAGCTTCTAGTTTACATAAATCCTCCTGTAATATAAAATTGTCCTCCTCTGTATTGATTACCCTACAGAGTTTAGTGTCATCTGCAAATATTGAAATTCTACTCTCTATGCCCTCTACAAGGTCATTAATAAATATGTTAAAAAGAAGCGGGCCCAAAACTGACCCCTGTGGTACCCCACTGCTAACAGTGACCCAGTCCGAGTGTGCTCCATTAATAACCACCCTTTGTTTCCTATCCCTGAGCCAGCTCTTAACCCACCTACACATATTTTCCCCATCCCCATTGTTCTCATTTTATGTATCAACCTTTTGTGTGGCACCGTATCAAAAGCTTTTGAAAAGTCCATGTACACCATGTCCACTGCATTCCCTCGGTCCAGTCCGGAACTTACCTCTTTATAAAAGCTTATCAGATTAGTCTGACAGGAACGGTTCCTCGTAAACCCATGTTGATATTGGGTCATGAGGTTATTCTTCTCCAGATACTCCAGTATAGTATCTCTTAGAAAACCCTCCAGGATTTTACCCACAGTTGAGGTTAAACTTACTGGCCTATAATTTCCAAGTTCAGTTTTTGTCCCCTTTTTGAATACTGGCACCGCATTTGCTATACGCCAGTCCTGTGGTACAGATTTTGTAATTATGGAATCTTTAAAGATTAAAAATAATGGTCTATCTATGACTGTGCTTAATTCCTGCAGTACTCGGGGGTGTATCCCATCTGGGCCCGGGGATTTGTAAATTTTAGTGATTTTTAGACGCAGCCGTACTTCCTGCTGGGTTAAGCAGGTGACATTTAATGGAGAATTTTTATCCCTGATCATGTTATCCGTCATGGGATTTTCTTGTGTAAATACTGTTGAAAACAAGTAATTTAGCATATTGGCTTTTTCCTCATCCTCATCCACCATTTCACCCAGACTATTTTTAAGGGGGCCAACACTATCATTTTTTAGCTTCTTACCATTCATGTAGTTAAAGAATATTTTGGGATTATTTTTACTTTCTATGGCAATGAGTCTCTCTGTCTCAATCTTTGCTGTCTTGATTTGTTTTTTACAGAATTTATTTAATCTTCTGTATTTAGTTAATGCCTCATCACTACCTACTTGCTTTAATTCCCTAAATGCTTTATTTTTGTCCCTTATTGCGCCCC